>NW_026000057.1:35953035-35956927 GCF_001458135.2 Marmota marmota marmota
TTTTTTTTTTTTTTTTGCCAATTCTTGAGTATGAAGTGGTGTCTTATTGTGGTTTTGATTTACATTTCTCTAATGACAACTACATTTTGTATCTTTCTCCAATGACAGCTATTATGAGTATCTTCATATGTGCTATTGGCTGTTTGTATATCTTCTTTAGAGAAATATCTACTCAAGTTCTTTGTTCATTTTTAAATTTAATTATCTTTCTGTGGTTATATTGTAGAAGTTGTTAGTATAAATACTACTGATTTTTGAACAGATTTTTGTATTCTGATATTAAATACTTATCAGATGATTTATAAATATTTTTGCCCATTTTGTGCACTATCTTTTCACTTACTTGATAGTTACTTTGAAGCACAGGTTTTTATTTTTAGTGGTGTAAATTTTATTTATTTATTTTTGTCTGTGGTTTTGGTGTCATGTTTAAGAAACAGGGCCAAAACCAAAGTCATAAAGATTTATCTCCATTTTTTTCTGCTAAGAGTTTTTATAGTTTAAGCTCTTAAATTTAAGTATTTCATTCATTAAAAGTTAATTTTTTTTTTGCATAAGATTAAGAGGGTCCAACTGTGTTCTTTTGCCTTGTATATTTAGTTGTTTGAGTACCATTAATTGAAAAGACTACTGTTTTTTCATGGAATAGTCTTGGCACCTTTGTCAAAAATTGATTTTCCATAGATGTGAGGGTTTATTTCTGGGCTCTCAATTTAATCCTACTGGTCTATATGTCTATAATTATGTCTGTATCAAATTGTTTTGATTCCTCAAGGTTTGTATTAAGTCCTGAAGTTGGAAAATGTGAGTCTTCTGATTTGTCATATTTCTTCAAGATTGTTTTGTCTCTTCTGGTCCCTAGAAATTCCATATGAATTTTAGAATGAGCTTTTCCATTTCTGCAAAAAACACTGTTGGGATTTTAAGAGTGCATTAAATGTGCACATTGCTTTGAATAGCAATGTCATCACAACAATATTAATTTGTTTTTCTGTGCCTGGTTTATTTCACGTAACATAAGGATTTCCAGTTCCATTCATATTGTTACAAATGACAGTATTTCATTTTTTTTACTTAATCATATTTGATTGTGTATATGTACCACATTTTCTTTATCCATTCATCAGCTGATGAACACTGTTTTTATTTCTTGACTATTGTCAAAAGTGTTACAAATGAACACGAACATGCAGATGTCTCTTTGACATACTGATTTCATTTCCTTTGGCTATAATACCCAGGAGTGAAATTTCTAAACCATACAGCAGTTTTTTGAGGAACCTCCATACTGTTTTCCACTATGGCAATACTAATTTATATTTCTTCTGACAGTATGCAAGGGTTGCCTTTCCTCCACATACTCACCAGCACTTATTATCTTCAGTCTTTTTGATGGCAGACATTCTTACTGGGTGAGATGATGTCTCATTGTGGTTTTGATTTGCATTTCCTTGATAGTTAGTGATGCTGAACAATTTTTCATGTACCTGTTGGTCATCTACATATTTTCTCTTGAAAAATGTCTATTTAAGCCCATTGCCCACTTTAAAAAATATTTTTATTTTTGGCATTGGGTTATATATTCTGGATATCAGCTTCTTATTAGATGCATAGGTTGCAAATCTTTTCTCCCATTCTGTAAGCTGTCTCTTCACTGTTGGTTGTTTCCTTTCCTATGTAGATGTTCTTTGATTTGATGCAATCACCTTTGTCCATTTTTGCTTTTGTATCCTATGCTTTTGGAATCTTATCAAAAAAATCCTGAACCACCAATGTCCTGAGATATTATCCTGTTTTCTTCTTCTGTAATCCATTTTGAATTAACTTTTGTAACTGGTAATAGGGATAGATTTTCATTCTTCTGTATGTAGATGTCTAATTTCCCCAGCACCATTTATTAAAGAAACTATCCCTTCTCTTGTGTGCATGTTTACACCATCATTGAAGATCAACTGGCTGTGGAAGTGGCAGTTACCTTCTAGGATCTAGGATCTCTATTCTGTTCCAATGGTCTATGTGTCTGTTTCTGTGTTTTTTCTTTTTTGATCACGGATTTTATTTATACATAGTCACCTTGATACAAAAAAAGGTATGTGGCAACTTACAAAAAATAGATAAAATAGAATAAAAATAAAGTGGTCAGGGTAAATGTACAATCAGAAAATGGGTCCAGCAGGAGACTCAGTACAGTTGTTAAAAATGATCTCAAATTTGACTTTAAGCTTCTAGCAGCCACAGCTAAGAAGAAAACATATTAGTTACAAGATTCCTGACAACAGTTACTTTGGTGTTTTGGCTTAAAATAAGATGTGAATCAAACCTTGATTTTTTAAAAAAATTTTATTCATTTGTTTATTTTTTTGTTCTTTTTTTATATATACATAACAGTAGAGTATATTTTGACATACTATACATACATAGAGTAAAATTTCCAATTCTTGGGATTGTACATGATGTGAAGTTACACTGGTCCTGTATTCATATATGAACACAGGAAAGTTATGCTATCATGCTATTTTGATTACTAAACCTTTGTGGCATATTTTGAAATCAGTCATGGATCCTGATTTGTTCTTTGTGCTCAAGATGGCTTTAGCTACTCAGTGTTTGTGTGTGTGTGTGTGTGTTTCCATATAAATCTTAGTATTTTTTGTGTGTAGTTCTGGGAAGAATGCCATTGGTATTTTGATAGAAATTGTAGTAAATCTGTATATTACTTTGGGTAGTATGGACATTTTAACAATATTGATTCTTCTAATACATGAACACAGATTTCCTTCAACTTTGCGTCATCTTCAGTTTTTTTTTTTTCAGTAGTGTTTTATAATTCTCATTGCAGATGTCTTCAGGTATTTAGCTCAATTTATACCTAGTTTTTTTAAAATAGCTGTCATATGTGGTTTTGCTTTCCTGATTTTTGTTTCAGATAATCTGCTATTGGCATATAGCAACACCAGTGATTTTTGAATGTTGATTTTGTATCTTGCAACTTTGCTGAATTCATTAATTAGTTCTAAGAGCTTCTTTCTTATTTTGGGGGTGTTTTATATATGATCATATATATTGCAAAATAGTGATTGCACATAGTGACAGGTTCATTTCCTCTTTTCCAATTTGGATACCTTTTATTTTGTTCTTCTGCTTGACTGATCTGGCCAGGACTTCCAGCAATGTGTTGAATAAAAGTATGGAAGTGGGCATCCTTTTGTTCTAGATTTTAGAAAGTTTTCAGCCTTCCTCCCTTCAGTATGTCAGGTGTTGGCTTATTATAAAGGGCCTTTATTATGACACAGAGGTACTTTACCACTGAGCTACATTCCCCAGTCCTTTTTATTTCAAGGCAGGGTCTCACTAACTGGGTTAGGGCCTTACTAAACTGCTTAGTAAGGCCTTGAAATTGCAATCCTCCTGCTTCAGCTTCCTGAGCTACTAGGATTACAGATGTGTGCCACTGTGTCTGACAAGGCATATGTTTCTATACCTAATTTGTTTAGCATTTTTATTATGAAGGGATGTTGAATTTTGTCAAATGCCATTTCTATATCTATTGAGAAAAATCACATGGTTTTTGTCCTTGATTTGGTTGATGTGGTATGTCACATTTATTGATCTATGGATATTGAATCTTGCTTATATCCCTGGGGTGAATCCCACTTAATAATGGGAAATAGCCTTTTAAAATATGCTATTGGATTTGTTTTGCTAATATTTTGTTGAGAATTTTTGCATCTATATTCACAAGACATTGGTCTGTTGTTTTCTTTTCTGGTCTTTGTATCAATGTAATGCTGGCCTCATAGAATGCATTTGAAAGAATTCTTTCCTGTTAGGTTAAGGGTCATATGTTTTCTCTCATATGTGGAAACAAGAGAAGAAAAAAAAAAAAAAAAAA
>NW_026000057.1:35961774-35992855 GCF_001458135.2 Marmota marmota marmota
TTTTTTTTTTTTTTTTGAGAACTACCATTAGTTCCTCAAATGTTTGGAAGAATTTATCAGTAAAGCTATCTGTAGAAAATGTTTTTTAGTGATAATTCCTTCTGGGTACTTGTTATCAGATCTAGTTCTTCATAATTCAGTCTTGGTAAAGTTTGCAAGTAGGAATTTTTCCATTTCTTCTAGGTTATTGAATTTGTTGGCATATTATTCATAATAATCTCTAATAAACTTTTGTGTTTCTGTGGCATCAGTTGTAGTACCTTTTAATCTGATTTTATTTCATTCTCATCTCTTTTTCCTAGTCTAGGTAAGGGTTTGTCTATTTTGCTTATCTTTTCAGCAAACTGGCTTTTTGTTTCATTGATATTTTGTAGTTTTTTAAGTCTCTATGTCATTTATTTCTGCTCTGATTTTCACTAATGCTTTCTTTCTACTAATTCTGGTTTGTTGCTGTTTTTCTAGTTCCTTGACATGCAGTGATAGTTTTCTGTCTTTTTGATGTAGGCATTGATTGTTAAAATGTCTTCTCTTAGTACTACTTTTGATATATCCCATAGTGTTGGTATATTGTGTTTCCATTTTCATTTGTTTCAAGATTTTTTTATTGGTACATTATCATTATACATAATAGTGGGATTCAGTATGCCATTTTTGTACAAACACATAATTTGATCACTTCCCTAGTATCTTCTTTTTTCAAACACACCCCAATGCCTGGGTTTACTCTCTGCTGATCTCCCTTTGATTATTTTTAATTAGTGCATTAATATATAAAAGTGAAATTTGTTGTGGTATAATCATACTCATCTGGCAATAATTCACTGCTTAAGGTTGGGGGATGGGTAACAGAGGCAGGCCTTTGGTTGGGTACACCTGGCTTCATAGCTGCATTGTGTCAGGAGAACGACAGGTGTGCCCTTGGCGCATGCAAGCATGGAAATGGTATAGGTCAAAATTTATATGTCTTGCCAGCACAATGATCTCTCTAATGCCAGGCCTGGTCCATAGGTTCTGTGAGCTGTGACCTGTGTACAGGGCCTTTCTTCAGTTTCTGCTGCATGCTGGGTATCACTTGGTGGGCCTGGCACTGAGCTTCAAGACAATGCCTTGTGCTAGCTTTCATATCTGGCTCCCCATCAGTTGTAGCCTTGTTTCCTGCTCTGCTACCCAAGGCAATGCCTAATGCAGTTTCAGGGGCTCAGTCCATGAGTATTGGAATGGTGGTTGAGGTCAAAGGGCTTTATCCAGCAATGTGTGTCATCATGGCAAGCCTGGTAGTGGATGTAATTCTGTCTCCTTCACCATTGGGCTGCTTGGAGTTAGGGGAAAGACTTCTGTGGGTAATTCTTTCTTTCCTGCCTTATTCAATAACATTTTCATTTTGTTATACTAAAAACAGGCACTATGGTCTCTCTCCCAATTTCCTCAGCTCTTGTGATGGTGGTTTGGTGCATGCGTAGCTTTTCAACATGATGTGCCTACGGGAAGATGATCAATAAGAGGATCTTACTCAGCTGCTTTCTCGCTGTGCCCCTCAGTAAATATAAATACAACTGATCTTTTTTTGCATGTGTTTTTTTTTTTTTTTTAGTGTGTTGATTTTGTTATCTTCAAACTTTGCTGGATTCATTTATTCTAATAGTCTTATATCTATGTGTGTGCATTCTTGGAGTTTTCTCAATATAAAATCATGTCTTATGCAGAGTAAGCTTTACTTCTTTCATTCTGTATTGGGTTGGACAATGTCCCTCTAAAATGCATGTTTTTTCTTAGGATATCAGAATGTAACCTTATTTGGAATAGGGTAGGGCCCTATATGAGGTCATACTGGAGCAGAGTGGGCCCTTAATTTAACTGGCATCCTTATAAGAAAGAGAAGAAATATTGAGATAGACTACACTGAGAGAATACCACCTGATGACAGCCAAGAGATTATATAGCTACAAATCAAGGAAAAACAAGTATTGCTGGTCATGACCAGAAGCTAGGAAAAAGCAAGAAATGTTTCCACTCGGAGTCTCTGAGGAAGCATGCCTCTGCTAACACCTTGATTTTAGCCTTCTAGTTTCTAGAATTATGAGAGAATAAATTTCTCATGTTTAAAGCCATCTAGTTTGTGGTAAAAGTAACTTATATTCCAGTTTGAAAAAAATTATTATCTTGCCTTATTCCTCTGGCCAGAATAAAAAAAAAATATTTTTCAAGACCTTCCAATAAGTTGAGGAAGAGGAAACACTTTCAAATTATGCTGTGCCAGCATTAGTCTGATACCAAAGTCAGATAAAGAAAAGAAACTATCGACTAATAGTCTATTTATACTGGTGCAAAAATCCTAAAGGAAATATTAGGGAGTATATTTAGCAGTATATTTAAAGGATTATAGACCATGACCAATTGGAGGTTATGCTAGGAATACAAGGTTTAACATTGACAAATATCAATTGTTATAATAGACTACATTAATAGAAGGAAGTGAAGAAAACATTTAATTGTCCATAATATGAAATCAGTACTTGACAAAATTCAATACTGTTTAAGGCCAAAAACACTGAATAAACTAGAAACAGAGGGGAACTTCCACTACATGATAAAAACCACATATGAAAAAAACAAGCTAACATCCTACTCAATGGTGAAGACTGAAAGCTTTTTTCCTGAGGTTAGGAAGGAGACAAGGATGTCCTCTTTCACCACTTCTATTCAACACAGTATAGTTTCTACTTGTTTCTTTTTCTTATTGCTTGTTTTTTGTTATTTCTGTGGTGGGATGAAAGATTAGGGCTGCTTACTCTGTTATTTTGTTGATGTACTCCCAAATTCGAAGCTTTTTAGTAACAACATACATAAAATAGCATTCATTAAATTCACACATATGCAAATAACAGTACTAGAGAATAAAATTAATAGCTGTTGTTAACTGAGTGATTACTAGTATCAGACTCTTCAATAAACTTTATATGCCTAACTCAAAATCTTCCAAAACATGCTGTGAGGTAGTTATAATTCTAATTTTCTTTTTATAATTGGCAACTTAGGTCATATTATTAACACAAATTAACAAAACTAGTAAGAAACAGAACAGGGCAACTAATCTAGACTGAACAACAACAACAACAAAAATCCATGTGTTTAAATACTTAATAAACCCTTGTGATAAACTTACAAAGAGATTAATTACAAAAGTGTAGGTGGGATGAGACCCACAGGGACAGTGAAGTTATAGTAAAAGCAGAGCTATTGCCACCTCTAGAGCCAAGGGGTATTGACCAGGGGCTAATTCAAGAGTTGTAGAGAGAAATGTTATCTTTCAGTAGAAGAACACAGCCAACCTGAGATAATTTTTTTAAAAATATTTTTTTAGTTGTAGACGGACACAATATTTATTTGTTTGTTTATTTATTTATATTTATGTGTTATTGAACCCAGTGCCTCATGCATGTGAGATGAGCTACAACCCCATTTTGACAGAGGATTTAGGGGGATAAATATCCTGATCCCTCTCCCTCCCATAATCTATCAGACCTCCCAATTGGCTGAACAACTAGAATCCAGAATACATGAAAGTTGGCCCTGACAGGTGAGGGGTGACAAATGGTGGAGAATGGATTTGTGATGGGAAGTGGGGAAAAGACTAAGATATCCAGAACAACCACGAATACTCAATCAATATGAATTCCAATCAATATGCTTTAAATTAAGATGCTTCTAATTTAGTGGGGAATTTTGGTAAATTAATACAGAGCTGAACAGTTGATAAAATATGAAACAGTACAATAAATATCTAAAGTTCTCTTCAATTCTATGATCACAAAAATTATTAAAAATACATTTCTAAACAAATATACAAAACTGCTTATCAAAAATGATTTCCTGATATAGTTCAGTGGTAGCATGTGCAAGGCCCTAGGCTCACACCCCAGCACTACAAAGGAAAAAAATAATGATGATTTCCTGTTGTTGGACTGAAGTGTTAATAGCTATGCATATGATTTTTTTTCTGTCATCACTGTCTACAAATATGAATCAGAATGGAGGATGTGAAGAAGGAACTGTTTGATAGCACCTGGCTTCTGATAAACATAACAGTGATTTATTTATTTAGAATGTGATAGTTCTTTATTATTTGACATATATTTTTATTATTTCATCTGAATACTCATGCTACCAGGTATCCTTCATATGTTGAACTTCAGTGTCTTGTATATAATACAAGATAAATATTTTTAACTTTGTGTTTAATGACATGAGTTGTCTACAGACACACATATATAATATACATACATGTACATATAAACACACACATGTGTATATACACATATACCTTTTCACTTTAATGGTAAATTTAGAATAAGCACAACTTGAGGTTAATATAATGATTAGGATGTTTAGGAGCATTTAGAGGCTGGCTGGTACCCTTATTCTTTCTGTCCAGGGAAGTACAGGTTTTTATTTGACAAATTTGGGAAGGCTCAGTCGTGTTCTTTCTTTTGAGAAAAACTGCTCGGAGGGAACAACTGCCTTTTTTTTTTTTTTTTTTTTTTTTTTTTTTTGTGTGTCGTGCTGGGGATTGAACCCAGGGCCTTATGCATGCAAGACAAGCAGTCTACCAACTTAGGTATATCCCCAGCCCCTAGGTCCCATATCTTAAAGGTCAGACCTCTCACTATCACCACACTAAGACCAAGTTAATATATATGAACTTTTGACAAATGGCATCTAAACAACAGAAGTTAACTTACTATGGGTCCTCATGTTGAAAACTAAGGGAAAAAGAATCTAGACAGATCTTCAAAGGTCATTTCATTTATGAAGAAACATGCTTTTAGACATCCTACATGATAAACAGGTAAATAACTCATCATATATGCATATAACATTTCTGAATATACTTACCTCAGCTGTGTGTTTTGCTACATGGCCCACGATAACAATGACCTTTCCCTTGAAGTTCTGAAGCATAGTGGTGTAAGGGCCCTGGGTAAGCTCTCCTTCTGCAGTGAATGCAGCACTGAATGGAATGTTGATGCTGCCTGAAATGTGACCTCGAACAAAACTGTATAGGTTAATTTAAGGAAAACATTTTTTTGTGTGTGCAGACTTGAGTGTCTCAAAGAACCAGAGGTAACTGGTTTGCAGAGATAGTACCAAACATCTCCATGCTCACATGAATATTTTATTAAGTGAATTAAGTACCTCGAAGGGTAATAAAAAAAGTTAAATCTGAAAATGAGGTAGAAAAGAAAAAGAAAGACGACTAGCCAAGGACGTAATGACATTCTTCCTCCTTAAATGAATTGTGAAAGCGATCCTGATGCAGCAAAGTGATGTTAGTCATAAGGGTTGTACAATATTCACACCTTTCAGTTCATTATTACCTCTGTGCTTTATTTATTTTTTTGTACCAGGGATTGAACTCAGGGGCACTCAACCCCTGAGCCACATCTCCAGCCTTTTTTATTTTGAGAAAGAATCTCACAAAGTTGTTTAGGACCTCTCTACATTGCTGGGGCTGGTTTAGAACTTGTGATCCTCTTGCCTCAGCCTCCCAAACTACTGGGATTACAGGTGTGTGCCACCATGTTTGGCTACTGTAATTAGAGTCTCAGGTCTAATGTGATACTGCAAAAGCCTATTCATTTTAGGCAAGTCATTGCTAAATGGGACTCAGGATTATAACAGGTAATTAGCACTAGTTGGAAACACTTTTATTGTTGGTTAGTTTCTCAAGAAAACTTATCTCATGTTTTCATTACTTCCAATTTTATGTTCTCTGAATACTGAAGGTAGTGATGTTTTATTGTTTTTATACTCAAGAAGGGTTCTGATGGTCTTATTGACTATTAGGAATTAGGGGATCCATTAGCTTAAAATATTTAGAAATGTCATAAGATCTTAAAGAAAAAATATATGTTCCAGTAAATAATTAAAAAGTACAATTGAGATGGGCATGGTGGTGCACGCCTATAATTCCATCTGCTCAAGAGGCTGAGACAGTAGGCTCCCGAGTTCAAAGCAAGCCTTAGCAATTTCGAGGTGCTAAGCAACTCAGTGAGACCCCATCTCAAACAAACAAACAAACAAACTAGGGCTGGGGATATGGCTCAGTGGTTGAGTACCCCTAAGTGCAATCCCTGGTACCTCCCCCCCCAAAAAAAAGTATAATTGAATAAAATGGAGCCTTGGAAAATAAAAGGTGATTCTCTGTATAGAATTATAGAATAGAGAAAGATTTTCTTAAATACTCATTAATCAAATAAGTCTTCAAATAAAACAGCTGTGAACATTGCTCTAAAAGAAATGTATATGATACCTGAATAAAAGTTAACGAGGCAAAGGGATGACATGGAAGTGGAATAGGGTGTGATAACTGAAAGATCTGGAAAATAACAAGAAAAAGAGAATAACAACTCCTAGGGAGAAAGGAGAGCTGTGTGACCTGGGAGGGCCAGAAGGGCATACAATGGGCCCTGGGCTGTGGACTTTCACCCTTTCCCAGCAACAATGGGTTTTGAACTTTTGCAACTGTTTTCCTGATTTAGGATTTGAACTTGCACAAATGTTCCTCCTGACTGCCCAACCGATTCAAATGATTCAAATCTCACTTTTTGCGATCCAAATCTCACTTAAACACTATAAAAATCAGACCCCTCCTGTAATCATTCACCATTTTCTTCTCTGAAAATGTGCCATTCTACGGCTTAATAAAGAAAGCTTGCTGATATATTGAGGTTTGTTCCCATTTCGGTATTTTTGCTTTCAATAACAATTTAGGCAGAAATTTTTGTTTTATAGTGGGAAGATACATGGCCAATAAAGAGAAAGGCAGGAAGGCCACTGGCAGTGAAATTTAGACAACATGGAGGAGTATAGGTATGAGGGGCCTGGAAAAGGAGGGAGGGGCCAGATACACAGGGCCTTGTTGATAATATTGGACTTTATTCTAAGAACAGTGAAAAAGGGTTTTAGGCAGAAAAGCTAAGTACTACATTTGCATTTAGGAGACTCTGTGGAGAAAAAAAGAGGAGTAAATATACAGACTAATTTATAAGAAATTTAGGCAGTATCTTTTCCTTTTCTTGATTAGTGATGACTACCATGAAAGGAATTTGATGTGTTTAATAGTCATTTTCTCAAACTTCCACTTTCGTTATGTAAATTAATAGTTTTAAAACATTATGACACAAGCAAGTAATATTTTCCCCCAAAATTCATCACAGAGAAGGGAGAAAAATTGGAATTATTTATTGAAATGAGAATTTTTCAATAACCCAAGAGTTTGTAGTCATCTTTTACACTATTTTCTTTCTCTCTCCCTTATACTTTTCCTTTCTGTCATCAATGAAGAGTTGAAAAATTCCAAGCTTTAGTTCTCTAGAATGATGGGAAATAACATGTGTGAGGCCCAGGATCCAATCCCCAACACTGGAAAAAAAAATGATGGTGGAGACTGATAACATTTCATATATCTTAAATTTGCAGTTCAGCTGCTACTTCATTGCTTTTTTTTTTTTTTAAAGAAAAAGTTTGGCATTAATAATGAGAGAAACAACCATAAAATAGGTTCAGAAAAAACGAAAAGATGGAATCAACATTGGAATTTCTGTGTATGTTGTTTAGTTAGAGTCTTCTAGCATTTGCAGAGAATTCATAACATTGGGAAGAATACCCTTAGACTTTATAAGCATTAGTTTCTCAAACATTTATAATTATTCAATACTCTCAACTGTAGTTCTCATGAATAGTAAAGACTTTACCCATGAATACAATTATCCTGACAGTACTTAAAAAAAAAAGATAATACTTTTGTTTTTAGCAAAGGTATATCTTAAAATAAAAATTATGATAACCAACCAAGAACCTGACAACTCATTTGTTCTCAGCAAACAGATCTATATCTGTCAGGTCTGAATCAATTGCTAGAGATAGTTTCTGTGTTTATGAAACAGCACTTATCAAGTGTGAACATCTTTTCTTTCTAGTGCTTTCACAGTAGCAAAAGCAATACAAATCTATACTAGTCAACTGCTGTGGCAGAAATGTTTATATTACCTGCTTGCTCCTCACTTTGTTTGAAAGAGCCCCAGCCACTGCCCTTGGTGAAAGGGTGAGCCCAGGCTGTCATGTTTGTATTAGATAACCCTGCCACCACCTTGGCTGACAGGATACTGGGGAGGGAGGGTGAAGGTAGACAGATAGCTGTTATAGGCAGAGCCAATCCAATTCTTTTCCTTGAAAATCAGAAACAAAGGACAATGTTCAGGCTGTGTTAAGCTTTACAACGGAAGGTCATGTTGAGTACCTCTTGCATAAAATTTGTTCAGCCACATATTAGAAATTACAAGTCCTTTACTCTGAAGAAAAATTGTTGTAAAGCTAAATTCTGTAAATATTGGGTTTAAAAAGTAGCCATGAATTTGTGGTTTCACTCTCATTTATTTTTTAAAAGTTTGTCTAAACTGCCTTTTAGTCACTAGAAGTATGTCATAACTTGTTATTGTCCTAGAATTTACTGTTGGTTATGCTTTATGTTTTTTAAAAGTATGGATTAAATGCTAAAATGCTTGATAAAATATGATGGCAATAAAAATTGTTGGGAAGAGGAAAGTTAATATCCAAAACATAAAATTACTTAAGACCTTTGTTTGGTTATACTTTGGAAGACAAGACACAGAAGAAATAGCATTAACTAATAAGTTCCCTTATTCTTAGTTTAGAATCAAAAAGTCCTGGAAAACATCTGAGCACTCATCCAAGAATCTTCTTTGTCATGAAACTTCTAGCACCTAAAAGACTAAGCATGAATGATTACAGACAAAGTTGTTGAACCTCCAAGTTTTCTATCCTTAACAGCATGACTGGTAAGCAGCAGAGGAGAATGAGATTGGCCTAGTTACACATTAGTACATTAGTACAGCCTCATCCAATAGTTTTTTTTTTTTTTGGTTTGTTTGTTTAAATTAGTTGGATAATGAAGAAGACAACTTCCGTCATTTAAGAATCCTTTGTTTTCTTCCTTAAAAATTTAGTTTCACTGCTTACAATTCAGATTCTTATGTGAAAGACATAATAAGAGGAAGCAGAACTTTTTTAGGTAATTTCTAAATATCTTAAAGAAGATGACCAGATTATATTGCAAAGGTATGTAGTTGAATATTCTTTTCCCATATTTTTTGCAGGGGATATATTGGGACTAAACCTAGGGACACTTTACTACTGAGCCATATCTCTGGCTCTTTTTATTTTTTGATTTGAGACAAGGTCTCACTAAGTTGCTTAGGGCCTCACTAACTTGCTGGGGCTAGCTTTGAATTTACAATCCTTCTGCCTCAGCCTCCCAGTTGCTGGAATTACAACCTCCCACCATACCCAGCTACTTTTGAGTCCTTCATAATCACAATAAAATACTGTGCATATTATGTATTTAAAAAAGAAGCAAAGTGCATATTTTTATGTATTTTATATTAAATTAGAATAGTAAAATAGAACACAGTGTTTCATATTTGGCAACTTCAAGTGATCATTCCTGGGCTAAATCTGATAAGGACAGCAAAAGGACAGAAAATATGCATTGATAAGCTCTTTCTCTGTGAATTGGTTTCAATTCACTGTCCTGCTGTGAAAGACAAATATGTAAAGATTCTTTACAGCAAGATAGTGTTGTGAAATGAATATGCAACATTACATATTTTAGGATTATGACTGTCACTTCATTGCTTTCCTTATATTCTAGATAAAAATCTAAATTCTCTGTTTTAACCTTTTGCATTTCAAAAAAGCTATTTCATGTAAGCACAAACACAAAGAGGTTCTGTACTAAGTATACTTCTCAATAGCCAGGCACTAAGCTATTTACAAATTAAGAACTTATAAAGCTTCAGCTTCAAAATACCCAGTTTAGGATTATACAAGAAGTAGATGCAAAATTATTTATTTATTTTTGGTACTGGGGATTGAACCCAGAGGCCAAAGTATTATGTGGTGATTAGCCTCAATCATATATGCATCTTGATAGTGTAATTCCAACAATGCCCACTATAATTTTCAGTTTGATTTTGGTAAAAATGACAATACCAATAAACAATAATTTTTAACTTTTCAGTGTCCAAGTGAAATTAGAAATTTTGATGAAATTCTTGAAGGAATTAAAAATCATGATTAAAAAAGACAGTAGGAATTACAATTAACTCTCTACTATAAAAATATAGTTTGAGCCCCCAAATTTAGCCCCAAAATCTGAAATATAAAATATTTCAAAATCTTAAAACTCTCACATGATATCACAAGTGGAAATTTCAAACCAAGAAACTTTGTTTCATGTACAAATTATTACACATATTGTATCAGGATATGTGTATAAACTGTATGTGAAATGTAAATAAATTTTATGTTTAGATTTGGATTCCATCCCTAAGAAATCTCATTATGTTCAGATAAATTTCAAAAAAAAAAAAAAATCTCAATCAAAACACTACTGGTACTGAGTATTTTGGATAAGAGATGTTTAATCTGTACTTATGAAATTATCCAGTTATTACAGCAGTTACTCAGAGTATTTGTACAAAGCTGTTTACTACTTTATACTATAGGACACATTCCAATATACTCATGAGTTTTCTTTGATACTTGGTGACCAGGCAATAAGCTATACCCTTCCAATACTACAGCTCTACATTCTATCTGGTAGACACTGCCAAAGAGCATTCAAGTGAGATTATAATAAAATTTTTCCACTTAATAAAACATGGTAGGGGCTGGGATGTGGCTCAAGCGGTAGCGTGCTTGCCTGGCATGCGTGCGGCCCGGGTTCGATCCTCAGCACCACATACAAAGATGTTGTGTCTGCCGATAACTAAAAAATAAATATTAAAATTCTTTCTCTCTCTCTCTCCCTCTCTCACTCTTTCTTTAAAAAAATAAAAATAAAAAATAAAACATGGTAGTCCCGTGGACAAACAGATCTGAAAAAAATTTTTAAATTCATTGTGATAAAAGAATTGGGCTATCAGAATAGCATTAACAGGCAGGGATGGCATATATTATCTTCTAGGTTTCTAAGATATGAAGACTTTCTTTTATTCCTAAATCAGTCTATGTAATGCTACAGTAAGCAGATATACTATACTTTAATTAAGCAGATAGGAAAAAAATCAGTTTTATGAATGCTCATATTCCAGAAAGATTCTTCACTTTACCAAAAGATTTTTAAAATCCCTTTAAAAATGCTCTCAAAATTCAACACAGAAATAATCTCATTTTTTTCTAAATCCTAAAAGAACACAGTATTTTTGCTGGGTACCAAACTTAGTGACATCATACCTGTACAGATAAAGTACACCAATCTTGCCAGAGCAATTATGAAAGTGTACATACCTTTATGTAAGTTTGTTTGCTGTGCTAATTTTAATTAGTGTTATAAATCTTTAAGCCCTGAAGGCTATACTGTTAGTATATCAGTAGCCAAAAAAGGAAAACGGAATTAAACCCAGTTTCTCCATACGTAATGTAACTAAATAATATTAACTGAAATAAAAATTGTTCAGATATCATTTCCTTGCTAACTCTATTGTTGCAGTGTATTTGAATTGCATTCTCAGCCCCCAAATCCTCCATTTTTAACATATTAGTGGCCCCTTCTAACATTTTACTCTTCTGTCCATCTCTATTCCCATTACTGTCTACTTTAGACACTGATTACTTTGAGCTTAGCTACTGCAAATGTAGCTGCTTCCTCCAACTTTCACCTTTTCTGAAAAGCCATTTTATTTATGATGTTGTCAAGTTAAAAATTTATTCCTTCAAAAATTTATTCCTAAATATATTCCTGATAAGAAGCTTTCCGTGGCTGTCTATAGAGCAAAGCCCAAATATTGCATTTCAACAATATAAAGTAGAAGATAAAGACAATATAGGAAAACAATAGGCAATTTAGAAAATATTTTAAACAACATTTCAAAAGTAACTTTCTTTGAAGAAAGAAAATGTGATATAGAACATTCCATTCCTCCCATTGTAAACAGGAGTGGAAAACATGTTTGTGGCAAGAGAGAAATGAAATTATTTAAAAAAATACATTACATTAATTCAGTCATTAATTTGTATAAACTCATTTGCCTCAATCTTGTTTATGCTTAACATCCTATGCAGAGACTAGATAGGTGCCTGTCAAATAGTATAAAGGTTTAGGAGCAAGTTAGCCAATTTTATGGCCTTGGGAAGTTGCTTCATTTCTTTAATCCTGTTTCTTCATCAGTAAACTAGAGATGTTAAATACATCCACATCATAGAACTAGAACCATGCTTAGGACGGTGTAAAAGCTTAATGGTAGCTATCATTAACAATTAATTCTCTTATATTTACTCATTCTAAGTGTCTCTCATTTTAAAATAACAAATACAGTACACATTGTTGCTGCTGCATATATTTGCATCTTCCATAAAGTTCTAAATCAAAAAATCTCAAGTTTTGGATTTTCAGGAATTATTGAGTAATGGTATAAGGTGAAATAATAACTCTAAAATATACTGTTGAGATTTCTGACCACCCCAAAACTTCTGTTGGTTTTGATAATTTTCTATTCTCTGACTCCATCTCTTACTTTGCTGGTCTCCTTGTTGGTCAAAAATGCCAAGCCATGTATTCATATGTCAGAAATTCTTGCTTAGAAATCCCTTCCATGTCTTTTATAGCCCACCTCTTCACATCATTTGACTCTGTTGAAATATCATCATCTCAATGTTCTCCTTGAGTATTATATTTGAATTCTAACAGTACTGTTATGATTTAGATGTGTTGTCCCCTGAAAACTCACATGTGAGATAAAGCAAGGTTTGGAGGAGAAATGATTGGCTCATATCCTTAACCTAATCAGTGAATTTTAATCCCTGGTGGGATTAAACTGAGTGATAACTGGAGGCAGGTGGGGTGTGGCTGGAGGAAGTGGTTCATTGGGGTATATATTTTGTTTCTGGAGAGTGGACTCTCTGCTTTCTAATCATCATGTGAGCTGCTTCCTTTTCCACACTCTCCTGCCATCATGTTCTCCCTCACCTTGAGCCCTGAGCAAGGAAGCTGACCTTCTATGGACTAAGGCTTCTGAAACAGAACCCTCAAATAAACTTCCTCTTCTACAGTTGTGCTGGTTGGGTCTTTAAGTCATAGCAGCAAAAAAGCTGACTAAAACAACTTCCTATCTTCTTTCCTGCTTTATTTTTTTACTTAATTAACATTTTTTTTTTTGTCATTTAAGATCATTTTAGAGGTATGCTTATCTTTCCAATTAAAATGAGATTTCCAGAAGTTCAAGTAATTTTGTCACTTTGTTTATCAACAGTTCTACCAAATCTACATTATATGGCACACAATCAATAATACAATAAATATTTACTCAATTAATGAATATTAATTAGATGAGTACTTCAACTCTAAATTTTGATTCTACTGCTTTCTTGTAAGTACTGTCTTACTTCCAGGCTTAAAGGGAAAAGGGTCTCAGCTATAGAGTGCAAGAAGAGTTTATATATTGCCAAATGACTTTTATAATATTTTTTAGTTGTAGATGGACATAATACCTTTATTATATTTATTTATTTTTATGTGGTGCTGTGGATCAAACCCAGTGCCTCACGTGTGTTAAGACAAGTGCTCTGGCACTGAGCTACAACCTCAGACACATGCCAAAAGAATCTTGATGTTTAACTTTGAAGTGTACCATAGGAGATTGTGGGTATATCATTCTGCCTTTTTCCTTCTGTAAATATTTTCTGGATACTTTCTAGGTGCCAACCCTGGTGTTGGGGTTATAAATATTAAAAGCACATGAGTTCTATACCTATCTGTTACTCTTATCCAGATATTAGGTCCTTGCTGGTGTATTCTTTGTTTGTATTGCTCATTCGGCTCTTATTACAGATTGTCTTTACTATTCATTTGTCTTTTTGCATAAAACATTTTAGTGTTTTACAGTCCTCATACTGAAGCAACCTGGCAAATAAGAACTATATTTTATGTCTTCTTCTTAAAAAATTATCCATAGCACTATAGAGAGTAATATTAGCAGTTGCTGTCAATGATGGTGATATCTAAAAATATCAAATAATCACACTGATTCTAAGCACTAAATTTATGAATGTATTTATTACTATGCACATATCTTTCCATTGTCTCTAATTCCTTAAAAATAGGATTTAGCATGAATAATTACAAGGAAATGTTATTATAGTATAATATAATCAAACAGTACAGAACACAGAAGATTTATAAAAAGCTTATGCTTCTTTCAGCCTTGGAAGGTCATAAATAGTTTAGACAACTCAATCAAAGGGTATTGTTGGATGTATAGCTCTCCATTGTTCACAGTTTCATGATATTAATAGAGATTTAATGATAACCAATGACTCTGAGAAAAGTTTAGAAATTGGCTTCTCTCAAAGCACTATGAAATACAGGTAGCAATATTTGGAACTCAGAAGTGTAAAAGTAGTAGATATGTGGTAGAGGAAAAATTTAGAAATGTCGTGAGGATAAATGGTCTAACTTCAAGAATATCTTAGTTTTAAATTACTACAGAGCCACAGTAACAAAAACAGCATGGGGTTGGCATAAAAATAGACAATGAAGTAGAATAGAAGACAGAGACAAATCAAATACTTATAATCAACTGATTCTTCACAGAGGTATCAAGAATATATGCTGGAGAAAAGACAACCTCCTGAACAAATCGTTCTGGGAAAACTGGATATATGTAGAAGAATAAAACTAGATCCCTATCTCTCACCTTGTACAAAAGTTAGCTGAAAATGGATCAAGGACATAGGTATAAGATCAGAAACTTTGCAATTGCTAGAAGAAAACAAAGGATGAATCAACATACAAAGAGTTCTATGGGTCAGGAAATAATAACAAGAGTCAATAAGTTGGATGGCATAAAATTAAAAAGCTTCTGCACAGCAGGAAAGAAAACAACAACATGAAGAGACAGCCTACAGAACTGGAAGGAATCTTTGTCAGAAAAGTTTTCTTAATTAGGAACTAATATCCAGAATATATTAAGAACTCAAAAAATCAATATCAAATTTAAAAAAACCCATTCATGTGGACAAATGGAAAATGAAGTATCTACTTCTCAAAAGAAGTTCAGATGACCAACAATACATGAAAGAGAATTATTATATGAAAAACTAATAATTATATGAATTATAATTTTTAGCCCTCAGAGAAATGCAAATCAAACTTACCCCGATATTCCATTTTGTGCCAATCAGAATGGAAATCTTCAAAAACACACAGAACAATAAATGAGGATGTGGAGAAAAAGGGACTTTTACACATTGTTGGTAGGTAGGAATGTAAAATAGTCCAGCCACTATGGAAATCAGTATGGAGGTTCCTCAAAGAGCTAATAATAGAACTGCCATATGATCCAGCAATACACCACTCCTTGATATTTCTCCAAAGATTTAAAATCAGCATACTTTAAAATTATAAATTTTCAGTTTTAAATTCTTAACTAAAGATATCATATTTCTGTTTATCACAAAAAAATTCACGATAACAAGGGATGAAATCATCCTTGTTGTTAATCAAGAGATGAATAAAGAAAATGTAGTATATATACGCAATGGAATTTTATTCTGCCATTAAGAAAAACATTTGCAGGAAAATAGATGGAACTGGAGAGCATCATGGTAAGCAAAATAAGCCAGACTCAGAAAGAAAGGTAAGTATTATATGTTTTCTCTCATATACAGAAACTGAAGGGAAAAAAAATGAAGGATGTTATGAATGCAAAAGGGAGGAAAGGGACCAGAGGGAGAAAAGAGAAAGGTAATGGGGAAATGACTTTGATTAAACCATGTCATAAGCATGTATAAACATGCCATAATGAAATCCACTATTCTGTATGATTAATATACACTAATAAAAATTATTTTTAAAAAACCCTTTAGTTTTAAAGGAAGCTTTCACAAAAGGAGACTTAAAAAACTTCATAGGTTAGGCTCTTCAGAATAGCCAAAAATGGATGATTTCATTTTATTGTCTTCATTGCCTGAACCTACCCCATTCAAAAGTGGCACAGAGTAACACTGATTCTCTTCCTTTAACCTACAATCATAGATAGGCAGTTAAATGTCCAAGTAAATTATTTTCTTAGTTCTAACTTTAGACATTGAAGGGCACTTCTACATTAGAGATTCATCCATATTCATCAAGGAACAATGTTCAGGTTCAGCTGTTCTCTTTTCTTCTCTTTTGTTTGTATACATCTAGAAGAACATAAAGGAGAGTATCAGTGAAAAGAAATTAAGATTATGAAGCTGGAGAATATTGGAATGAATGCCACTTTCATATTGTATGTTTTTAAATCTAAAATAGCTAAATTATTTGAAGGGAAATATTAGAGGAGTGATGTTCATTTATTATTCTAGTAATACTCTTTAAAATTAAAACAGGACTATATGCTGTATGTTTTTGATGGTTTCATGAGAGAATGATTTTGACTAAAGGCTCAAGCACAAGATACCCTAAAAAGTTAAAAAATATTAAACCCTTAAAGTATCAGATTGTAAGAACTTCTAAAGCAGGACTATTCAACTGAAATTTCATGCCTTTTGTGGGGGTATGCCACATACCCTCTCTGCCAGGAACTTCCAGTATACATAAAGCCCTAGCAACCAGCCAGGGACATCACATCTATACTCTCTCCAAACTCAAGGGTCTCATAGCTTAGGGAAAATAAAAAGTAGCAACTTTTCACAAAAAGATTGGGATGTATCATTTGAAATTGTAGGCTTTCAAACTGTATTCTCCATTTCCTAACATTTTAAGAATTAATTGTTCAAGCAGTTCTGTAAATGTGCCTACTAGAAGAAAAAGTAGGCCCAAATCTTCACCATGTTGGCCTAGGATCTGATTTCCTTAACAAGACCTCTAAAGTGCAAGAAGTAAAATCAAGAATCAATAAATGAGATGGATTCAAACTAAAAAGCTTGTCAGCAAAGGAAAACAATCACTGTGAAGAGAGCCTATAGAATGGGAGAGTCTTTACCACATGCATCTCAGATAGAGCATTAATCTCCAGGATATAAAGAATTAAAAAAAAACTCTTAACACCAAAAACCCAAATAACCAATCAATAAATGGGCTAAAGAACTAAACAAACACTTCATAGAAGAAGAAATAATAAACAAATATATGAAAAAATGTTCAACCCCTTCAGCAATTAGAGAAATGCAAATCAAAACTAAGATTTCATCTCACTCCAGTCAGAATGGCAATTATCAAGAATACAAACAACAATAAATGTTGTGAGGATGTGAGGAAAAAGGTACATTCATACATTGCTGATGGGACTGCAAATTTGTGCAACCATTATGGAAAGCAGTGTGAAGATTCCTCAGAAAACCTGGACTGGAACCACCATTTGACCTAGCTTCCGCTCCTCAGTTTATAACCAAATGACTTAAAATCAGCATATTACAGAGATGCAGCAACATCAATGTTGATAGCAGCTCAACTCACAATAACTAAACTGTGGAACCAACCTAGGAGCCCTTCAACAGATGAATGGATAAAGAAAATGTGACGTGCGCGTGCGCGCGCACACACACAACACACACACACACACGATGGAATATCACTCAGTCTTAAAGAATGAAATGATGGCATTTGGGGGTAAATGGATGAAGCTGGAGAATCATGCTAAGTTAAATAAAACAATCTCAAAAAACCAAAGGCAGAATATTTCCTCTGATATAAGATGCTAATTCAGCAAGAGGCAGGAGCTAAGGAAGAATAGAGTTACTTTAGATTCAGTAGAGAGGAGGGAGTATGGGAGTGGGAAGAATAGTAGAATGAATCAGACATTATTACCCTATGTACATATATATCTATATGACTGGAGGGATTCTACATTATGTACAACCAGAAGAATGAGAAATTATACTTTATGTGTGAGGTATAATTCTATTGCCATAGATAATGAGAAAAAAACCCATCAACCTGCTAACCCTTATTTGTAGCATTTATATTTAATATATATAGCATTTACATAAAGTAAATTTATATTTAATAAATGCTATAAATGTGAACTTATGAAAAAAATTATAAAATTTATTTCCATTTCATATATCAAATTTCTAAGAAAATTTTTTATTTTAAGAAGGATTTGCTGTGTTTAAAAGAGTATGATTCAGTTGCCTAGATTTTAGAGAATAATCAAGTCACATTTCATGAGAATCTGAAAGATGAAACATAAGGATAAGTGTTTATTCTTCAATGTCAAATAAAATCTTCAATGCCAAATAAAAATCACTGGAAGTTATGACATGTTTAATAGTAAAATCTTAGTAAGAAGTACTTGTATTTAGTGAGTTTACATGTTCTCTGTAAGCCAATGTTTAGGAAATTATAGTAAATACAAGTTCAGTGTTAAGATCCTTGCAAACATTTTCTCTAGATTCTGAAGGAGACCAGGTATATATTCTTCATTTTTTGCCAAAATTCCAATCTATAGAATGACTGATCCAATGCCTTTAAGAATAGCAACATTCCTCAGAAAACCACATACACTTTCAGAAAAACAAACCAAAAGAAAACAGGAAAATATCCCAATATTCTGGTGTTGTTTGAAAAATATTTTTAGGTCTCTGGTATATGTTATCTTATAAATATAATCTCACATAAGACCATTCTGGCATCTAGTTTGAGAGTCATTTAGCTATCTGAACTCAGAGGAATACTAGAAATGCTCATTGTTTTACCACATATCCTTTAGATGGAAAGGAAGAAATATGAATAAGGTAGGACCATGCTTCCAAAGTGCATAAGTAAAGGATACTCTTCATTATTGCGGATGTCAACCACCAGGAGCTTTGGCTTACTGGACTTTGTTTTCTTTGTGGGTGTTTTGAAGTGGCCTGTCACTGTGAGCTCACACAAGTCAATCAGGTCCTCTGCTGAAATCCGGGGTGATACTTCAGATTTTAGGTCATTTAATGGGATGGATTCTCTTGACTGGAAAACACATGAAGAGAAACCAAAAATATTGAGAATATTGCAGAGACAAACTAGAGACAATATAAAATACATTCAGGCTTTCTATATTAATCAATATAAATATAGCACAATGGAAAAGAGAAAACAATCTTATTTTAGCAGTATATTGTGTACCTGTGCTCTTAGCTATTGAGGCACTTCGGCAATTCTTTATTGCATCTATAGGAAAGCAAATGTACAGATGAAGCAAAATTTTCCTTATGAGAATCCTGTGTATCTTTTAAAAAACCCCAGCTCCTCTAAGCACATTAGTTTTCTTCCTGTGTAATTACTGTTGTGAATTATATTAATTACAATTTCAGTAATATGAGAAATTGTAATGTAACTCAGGATACATACTAATTAAAGAAACTCATTCTAAAATATGTATTAAAATTTTATAATATAATTTAATATGTGTTAAAATTTTATAATTTATTATATATAAATGGTTGAGTGAAAAGTAGATTCTCTGAAGAATAAAAAACAATCTGATGCTTTCTTAGGAAACCAAATTGACAACATGTCTTAATTACGAAGTAAAAGCAGTCTCCAGAATATCAAAGTAGCACACTGGTCTATGTGCTTTTTGTGTGGCATAACGATGATTCAGACAAGGGACAAACAGCTATTCTCTTTGTTATTTAGTAGGGACAAGGATTCTCTCACATACCTATAACAGACAATAAAATTATTAACATAAATTTAGTCACTCCTGAAGGCTTATGTGACATAATTTTAGAATTTAAAATTTACTTGATTGAAAAGAAGGGAATTCAAAGGATAAATCTTTATATTTTTAATAAATTATCAAAATTGAGTCTACTTATTATCTCAATTATTAATTTGATCTCTCTTCTCAGTTTCATTATGGGATTATATATTTAGAAATTCTAATTTAGTATTTCCAGGCAAGAGAACATAAATCCTATGGATCATTTATCAGACAGATATTTTGAAAATAATATTTTCCAATTCGAGTTTGATGTCAGCTCTCATCTCTTGGATTTCCCTGACTGCCGTAAATTCTTCAGTGGTAAAGCACTTGTTCTCTCACTTTATTAACTTAAATAGAAAAGGAAATTGCAAAGCTTCACGGGTTTATGGCTTTTAATAAAAATAGGCATTAAGAATTTTAATTTTTTAATATTAGGAATTAAAGCTACTTAAACATTCTGAAATTAAAAGTGCTTCAGAAAGATTAAAGAGCTTTAAAATCAGCAAGCCATACAATCAGTGCTTCCATCTCCTTTTCATCAGATTTCAGTTTTCACAGGTATTTTTCCCAGCCTTCACATGAAGTTACACATTTATGAAGATAAAATAAAGAACTTTTGACTTATCTAGTTGTACTTTTAGTTATTGACAAAAATGGCATTTCAAACTGAAATTTCAACTGTGTGAAAGAAGTACCCTGGCTGAAGAAGAGGATTTTGAAGTAAAATAGAAGAAATTAAAAATGTTTAGAAAAGATACATAAAGGAAGGGCAAAGAAATATAATTTTGAGGTTCCACATTCTTTTCCAGATCTTTCATTCCCCAAGGTAGTCTCTCTTCAAGGTCTGTCACTTCTAAATTTCTGGGAAATTTGTATCTACCCTGTGTAGTGTTCATTAGTTCACTGATAAATAGAATAAAAAAAGAGAATATCTTGAAAAAACCCATAAAGTAGAGGACTTTCTAACATTATCTACTAATCAGATAATGGAGACTACTATCAGCCTAAAGGATCCTGAGAATGACCAGACTGCTGTCATCTTTACATACCTAACTGTACTTACCTCTAATCCAATTCTCTTTAAAAGAGGAGCTAAGAATCCATAAAACATGGTTTGAGATGGCCCACAACCTCTCTAAATATGTATTCCTTGCTTTCCTAAACAAGTCTATTTGTACCTCTGCTGAAATTTTTAAAAACTTTTTTAGTTGTTGATGAATTTTTATTTTATTTATTTACATGTAGTGCTGAGAATTGAACCCAGTGCCCTGCACACGCTAGGCAAGCGCTCTATTACTGAGCCACAATCCCAGTCCAAAATTCCTTCCCATCATGTATGTCAAGGACCCTGCTGGTCCTAAGTGGATTTTCCACCTCTCTCCAAGGAACTCTTTGGGACCTTCTCAGATCTTCTATAGATCTCTCTTCTCCAGTGATGATTTTACTGACAATTTTACTACACTAAGAAACGATTAATTTAAAGAAAGACTCTCTTTGGCATTGTTTCTAACTAAGTGTGTCATATGTGAGATTTTAAAAGATTATTGTTACATGAAATGGTAGAAACACGAGAGGAACACTGACAAATATGATCGTAACTTTTCAAATGTCTACAAATATGTATGCGAAAGGAACTTAAATATTACACATTCAAGTTCCTCTGTAAATTAATTTTAGGATATTAACAAATTAGGTTTCGGACAAACCACCCTACTTTAAGAAGAAAATAATTATGATATTCATTATTTTTTTTTGAAATTTTTTAGATATTTATGGACCTTTATTTTATTGATTTATTTATATGTGGTGTTAAGAATCTAACCTAGGGCCTTACACATGCTAGGCAAGTGCTCTACCACTGAGCCCCAACTCCAGTCCCTATGATATTTAAAATACATAATTATTTTTTTTAAATTAGTTTCATAAGTGATTTTACAATTCATTGTAAAATCTCCCCGACGGCATTTAAAAAAAATCTCTGCACAACTTACAACTTCTGTCTTATTTAGTATCATAGACATCAGAATTTTCCTTGTGTGACTAGTTTTCCAAGTTCCTGAGACTTGGTTTATGGACAAAGGATAAGAATTTAGAGTAATTATAGAACAATTCCAGAAATGTCTATTAATTTGGAATTTCAGCCCAAGAACCTATATATATGATGCATATATATGCTTACATATCTAAAGTGCAAATATTTGCATTTGTCTGAGAACTACTTTTTATAAAAAGTCATTTTCTATTGCCATCCCAGAATCAGAATTTATTTGGTGGTATTACTGATAAAAGTCACTAAATAGGACCCTTTGAAACAGTATTAGCGTGCATTAGTGATAATTCCACCAAGTAAGCCAAAATCTAAACCTGGTAAAAATGCAGACATTTTCCTGTTTTCAAGAACAGCATTCTATATCAGGCAATTCTACCAAACACACTGGGAAGATGACTTGATCCTACCAGGGTATTGGTTCTATCTCTAGGAGGTATACTGATGCAAGCTTCTCATTTAAAAATCTGCCGACATTTGTTTTTCCAATTTAGCTGATATAAATGAGGCAGAAATTTTAGTCAGGATCCTATTTTAACTTGAAATAATTTTCTGAAGTTCAGTTTACAAATATCCAGAGTTTCTCAGGTTTATAGCTCTTGCTCTATAAATTCTGACACTGTTCTCTTGGAAGCAGGGGCTCAGACTTGTTTTTATATCCTGTTGCCTACTATAAAGCCTGGAACTTAGTAGCTACTTAAAAAAATTGAGTGACTTAATGAAAAGATAAAGAAGGAAAGGAAGACATCTGAGAAGGAGTATAGGAAAATAGGCAAGGAGAAAGTATATAGAAATAAAGGGACAGTGATAAATAAATCATGGCTCTTAAATTTTGAACATAAGTAAAAAACTTAAAAAGAGTAATGTTGATAGAAATCAGATGAGAGGGAAGATAAGTTCTGATTTAGATATGTGAAAATGAGACGGCCAGGTCTACCAAGTTGAAATGTCAAGAATGCATTTGGAGAGTAGACATTTAGGATAGGTTCCAGCTACAGGGTCATAGTTTTGAAATCAGCAGTATAGAAATTGCAGTTCAATTCATGAGAAAGGATGAACAATTTAAAGAAAACAAAATTGTCAAAAAAAATTCCCAATTTTGTCGGGCACATAAATGCTTAGCTGAGAAAAATCTTCAAATTAAGTAAAATATTAATAAGGCTTGGATAAAAATGGGACTAAGATTTTTAAAGTAAGATTCTTCAATTCTGATTTTTCCACATATTTGTAATAAACTGACTATGCTTTCTTAGTGCTAGAAATTTCAATCTCGTGCATACGGAAGTATTTATAGCCTTTTGCAAATGGCATAGACAGACATCATTATCATTCTCAAGGAAATTTTAACTAACGCTACAAAGATATTTTTATCTATATTCACTGTTTCAATAGCACTTTTTTCCCATTTTCCCCTCTTATTTGGGAAGAGGTTAATATTTTTAAGATTTAGAAATACTGCATCTGAAATGGAGTTTGAAATAACTGTCATGCTCCATGCTCTCTTTAGTTTGGCTCCCAAACTAAAGAGATTTCCCCAACTTAAGCAGAGATAATGCATATGAAATATAAATAAAAGTAGAGATAGAATGTTTTTAGTGATGTGTTAGCTTTTTGTCACTGTGATCAAAATAGATGAGAAGAACAACAGAGGAAGAAAAGGTTATTGGGGCTCACGGTTTCGGAGGTTCAGTTCATGGATAGCTGACTCAGTTGCTCAGTGCCAAGATGATGCGGAACATAATGGTGAAAAGGCATGGCAGAGGAAAGCTGCTCACCTCATGTCAGGCAGGAGCAGAGACAGCTTGAGAGCAAGAAGCAGGGATAATATAATTCTCAAGGACATGCCCTCAGTGACCTTTTTCCTCTAGTCATATGCTATCTGCTTACAATTACCACCATTAATCCATTCAAATTATTAATCCATGGATTAATCCACTGATTGGTTTATAGCTCTCCTAATTATTTCATCTCTGAATATTCTTACATTGTCTCAAACATGAGTTTTTGGGAGACACTTCTAATACAAACCATAATAAGTGACTGGGTATTTTATGTTAAATTTTTCAGATATGATCTGGGAAAATTATAGGTTAAATTTCTGCAAGGAGAGTAATTTTCCCTTTGATATGTGATATTGGTTTGGAGATAATTCATCTCTCTGGGCCTTCGTTTTCTGATGTATAAAATGAAGTGGCAGGAATAGATGGACATTTATTTTCTCTCTAGAATTCCATGACTTCTTTGTGACTGATCTGTATCTAGAAATAGGTCCAGAACCTCTTGCTTCTCTCTTGGGACAAAAGTAATACACCTGTACATAATAATGCCATTGAAGTTTCTACTTTAAGAGATTCAAGAGTGATTCTCACTGTGAGGCTTCATAAGTACTGTTCATAAGCATGATATAATTATACCAACTGAGACCAATACAAGCTTCTGTATTTCAATGACAAGTAGCTGGGTAATATTTCATATGGTTTAAATTGGTCTAAGTCAGGATGGAAAAGATAGATGGAGGTTACAGCAAAGAACTCTAGTGTTATTGATTTGTAAGACAAAAAATGGGTTGAGGTGGTAAGGTGGTATGGTGTTGGTGTTAGTTACTTGCATGTAAGTTTCTGAAAGTGATTTTCAAAGTAAAACCAGAACATGATATATTTCCTGGACTAAAGTAAATAATAAGCTAATGAGAGTGGTTCCACTAAGCTTAACTTCTGGAGTTACTTTGATACCTTCCTTGCAGAATATGGTAGCACTGCTATTCCACAAAGCATACTTATGGCCAATTTCAACAGCATCAATGATATAGAGATTTAGGAAGTAAAGCCAGATACTGACTAAGATGTCATGGTCATTTCGTCTAACTAATACTTTCTTCTTACACTCTAGTTTTCTAAGTTGCAGTCTTTATTTAAATTGGGCTGCTGCCTCATTACCCCTCTCTGTCTCTCTTTCTCTCTCCTATATCGAAGTGATAAGCAATATTATTTTTGCTCAGGTGTTCTTTGTCACTTGGATTATTCCCCCATCATTCCCTCACTACATATAACCCAAGGCTATCAAATAATGACTATAATATTCTTTGGTTAGAAGGTTTAGCCAGCTTTAAATGCCTGGAAGTCTCGAGATCAGCTTCTCTTTACTATTAATGCTGTCAAGACCAGGTGAGTGAGATCTGTAAAGTGTTTCTGTTATTGTTATTATCAAGATTAACTTCTGATGGAACGCTCAGCTAATATCATATATAATGCAATCATTTATATTTTAATATAATTGAGATGCCCCAAATGATGAGAAATTCTAAGTTTCAGCAGTGAACATAGAAAACTATTTAAATTCTTATGCTAAAGAAAGGATATTCATCTGTCTCTAATCTTTGATTATTTTAACACACTGTAAACTAGATGAGACAATTCCTATGAGAATATGGGTGGAGAAGCATAAATGTCCAAGTGTATTTAGCTTCAAATACTTCAAAATTCTTTGAAATAAGGGCAGAGATTCTTATTGTAATGAAATGAGTGTAACCATCCTGATCTCATGACCAACCCTGAAACAAAAGGTCACCAAATTGTACTTTCAGTTTATAATACTAAAGTTCATAGTATGGAATATGAACGAATAAATCTGAATAATTCATTTCAATAATATTAAAATGTTTAGTACCACTTATTTCATACTTTTCATTGAAAATAATAGTTTTTCAAGATAAACTAATTTATCAATTCATTTAAGCTCTGACTAGAGTTTTATATTTTAAAGATAAATTAGGCATGAACAAATGTGAATTTTTACAAGGGAAACACAAGAGAGTATAGCTAAGATGGCTGAGTAGAGGTGCCCTGCAGGGGACTATGCCACATAGAAGAACAATAAAGAATAACTGAAGGAAAACTCTGGAAACCAGTAAGGACGTGATGATAACCTTTAACAGCATAAAGAGTCAAATCTGAAAAGGCAACTTAGAGAAAAGAACAAAGCAAATTCCAACTTCAACCTTGGCTCTCCTGTAGGGTGGGGATGGGGGAACCTCACATTGCCAGGAACATTTAAGTGGGAAAGTGCCAGCAAACTTAATCAGAGCAGCAGACTAGGAGTCCTAACTTCAGGAACATTCTAAAGTCCTTACAGGTTTCAAATTTAGTTTGGGGAGTTGGCTGATCTAAGAAGGAACTTCTTTGGGCCTCTCCCAAACCCTAGAATCCAAGCTCTGGCCAATGCCAGTTGCCATCTTACCACAGGGACCAGCAGCTAACCCCTTGATGCTGCCAGAAGCCTTAATCTAGTACATATCTCACAAGGCAGAGGACAGTGTCCTTCACACATGGCAGCTTTAGGATCAGTGACTGCCAGAGCCATGAGACTGAGTCTCACCCAAGCTTTTAGGAACAAAGGAAGGTCTACCTTGAACTGTAGCTATTAGTACAAAGTCCCTGCTTCAACTACAATTATAGTGTGGGAGCTGGGAAAAGTCCCATCCCCTGTGCAGATCCAGAAACCTGCCTACCAGTGGCCACCCACCCCTGACTACCTGAACTCACTTGGCAATAAATAGGGAAGGTCTTCTTTCCAGCTTATCCTCTTGGGACTGCAGCTACTGGTACCAAATGCCAGCTTAATTCATCCCATTCAAAACTGGGAAAGGACCTGGACTCTTACTACAACTCCAGGAATGCAGCTATCAGAGGCCTCAGCCCTTGGCAATACTTGTGCTCACTTGGCAGGAATTAAGGAAGGTCTCCTTCCAAGCTCATGGCCTTGGGACCATGGTTACTGGTGCAAAAATCACTGGCATTACTCAAGTTTGTCCCTGAAGACCACTGGGTTTCTGCCTATTAGGGTATTCAGGCAACTTCCCTCCTGTAAGGCCCTGCAATCTGGATCCTGGGGAATGATTCTGGTTTTCCTAGGATGCTTCCCCCTACTGTCTGATGAATCTGCTTTCCTTTATTTGAGGCCAAAGAAGCTTTGTTGTTGTCTCTGCCTGGAGTCGACTAAGTGAGCAGATGCTGCATAGAATTTTTCGCCCTTGCTTGAGTCACAGAGGCTGAGCAGGGCTAGATGCGTACTTCCACAGCATAGATACCCACCAGCCTGCTTCATTCTCTTCATTCCCGGTGTTCATAGTGAAGAGGAGTGAGAGGGGGTTTCAGCTATTTACAGCTAGTAGTGGTCTTTCTAGAAATTCTTTTTGGTTGGATTCTTAAGAGGTCCCACCGAAGGAACTTCCCTCTGGTTTAAATTGTAGTTGTCTGGGCATGGAAAGATACTGTGCCAATTTAAGAGGGTGACTGTTCAGCTGAGGGCTCCACAAGATGGCTCTGGACCCCCAAATCAGCTTTCTTTCACTATTTGGTTTTAAGCTGTTTTCACTGCTATAAGGAGCCTTCTGTTACCATCACATTTTAAGTTTTATCTGTCTTTTCCAACAGTTTTTAAGTAAGTGAGCTTAAGAGAATGGCCGTTCCGCCCACCCTCTCCTTTTCTTCCTCCCTCTGTTGCCCCTCCCCGTTTCTCATCCACTGTTTTGGGTTCAGGTTACAGCACTACATGTTTGTTGTCTTCCCTGGAACCTATCTTCCAGTCTTTCCAGGTCTCAGACTATGTAACATCAAGTCTTAGAACATTTATTTTGTCACCCACCTCTCAATTCTTCTGTCTCCTTTCTGTGTTGTGAGGAGATGGGGACTCTACCTAGCTCACTTCTGCCATCTACCATTCATCTCTTGGCTTCCTCTTTATCTATTTTATCTGCTTGATGAATTGATCCTTTTGTCAAGAAAATAACCTTGTCTTTTTACAATTTTATTTAAAGTCTGTTTTATCTGATGAATATGGCCACTTCTGCTTATTTCTGGCTTCCATTTGCACAATGTATCTTCTTCGAATCTTTCTCTTAGTCTACGTGTCTTTACCAATGAAGTGAGCTTCTTATAGGAAGCATATATCTGGGCCTTTTTTAAAGTTCATTAAGCCAACCTATGTCTTTTGATTGGTGAATTTAATTCATTTACATTCATGGTTTAGTGACAGAAATGAACTTCTTCATGTGATTTTGTTAATTATATTCTGCATATACCTGAGTTTGAGGAACTGCAGAGAATAGCTGCATCAAGTTTTTGTTCTTCTAAGGTTGAACAGAATGAGACTTGGCTCAGAGCTGATTCTAGTAAATAGAGCTCAGTGGTATCTCTTAAAGTAGTTCTGATATTGGGATCAGCAGAGATCACACAATGAATTAAAATGCCATTATCTAGATATTCACCTAATCCAGGGCTCTTAAGAAAATGAAGCTCGCAAAGTAGTCTTTCATTTAAAAGGAGTTAGAACACTAATGAAAGATGGGAGATACACAAACTATATGAAAAAGCAAGGGAACAAGCCATCCCAAACAACCCAAAATGCTTTAACGACAGAGAACATTGGTACCACAGTGGAGAAAATGTCAAAGAAGAAATTTAGAAAGTTCATAGTTAAACTGTTCCATGTGATAAAAGATGATATAAGGAATTAAGTGAAAGAAAATAGAGGAAGTGAAAGATCACTTCAATACAGAGAGAGAGATTCTGAAATCCTTGAAATGAAGGAATCAAAAAACCAAATTAAAATTCAATGGAAAGAATCCACCAGTAGCTAAGACTACTTTAAAGTCAGATTATCAAGCCTTGAATAAAAAAGTCTATAATTTTGAAATTAAAAGTCAACCATAGAGAAAAGATGTTAAGAGACCACAACAGAATATTCAGCAAATCTGGGAAAACATTAAAGGGCCAAATTTAAGATTCATCAGAACATAAAAAAGCCAAAGGAATGTAGCATCATTTCAATTAAATAATATCAGAAAAAATTCTAAACCTTAAGAATGAAATGGAAATTCAAACATAGGAGTCATCTAGGACTATAAATATACAAAATCATAACAGATCCACTCTAAGACAAATTATTATGAAAATGCCTAACATACAGAAAAATGATAGAATTTTGAAAGCTGCTAGAAAAATGACTGGTCACATTTTGAGGTAAATCAATCTGGATTTCAAGTGATTTCTCAATCCAGACACTAAAAGCTAGAAGGTCTTGGAATAATGTATATCAAGCTCTGAAAAAAAAAAAAAATGGATTCCAATCCAATCTAGAATACTATGCCCAGCAAAATTAAGCATAAAAATCTTCCATAATAAACAAAAGCTAAAAGAATTCATGACTAGAAAGCCTGCATTACCAAGCAGACTCAATAAAATCTTTCATGAAAAAATAAGAAATAAAAATGAAAACCAGCTTAGTGAAGAATTACACTCGAAATATAGTCAAAGGAGAATCAAATCCAATTTAAACCCTAGAAATAATAAAAAAAAGATCAGGAACTAAAAATCATTTCTCAATTTCAACCTTTTATAATTATATCAAAATAAATGCTCTTGTCATGTAACTAAAAAGAACCATAAATTTTTAAAAAAGGAAAACCATAAAAAAGAACCAATAACAAAATCAAAAATTAAAAAAAAAGGTAAAACAATTGTCAATACATATGCAGTGCAAATAGGATTCCCAAATGTGTAAAGTAAATATTAGAGATAAGGCGAGAGGTAGCCTTTAATACAATAATAGCTAGGGACTACAATGCTCTACTTTCTGGATGGACATGAGAGAGCACACCTGTAATCCCAGCAACTATGGAGGCTGAGGCAGGAGGATCACAAGTTCAAAGCTGGCCTAGCAACTTAGCAGGGCCCTATGCAACTAAGTGAGATACTGACTCAAAAAATTTTTTTTAAAAAAGGGCTGGGAAGTGGCTCAGTTGTTAAGTGCCCCTGGGTTCAATCCCTGGTCCACCTCCCTCCCGCCCCTGCAAAAACAACAACAAATAAATAAAAAAATAAAAACGCTTCACTTTCCTCACTGACTGAGCATCTTGACAGAAACTCAACAACAACAACAACAACAAAATCTCAGTTGAACAACACTATAGAGCAAATAGACATTTACAGAATATTTCATCCAACAGCATTAGAATTTACATTCTTCTCATCAGTATATAGAATATTCTCCATGGTAGAACACATGTTAAGATGACAAATCAAGTCATAATAAATTTAAAAAGTTGAAATCATATTGAATTTTAACAACTGTGTTCTTAGACTAAAACAGAATAAAACAAAAACAAGATTGAAAAATATACACGTACATGGAAATTGAATAACATGCACCCAAATGATGGTGCATGCAACTGAACAAATTCAAAACAAATTTAAAAATTTTTAGAAATAAGTGAAAATCACAACACATCAAAGTCTGTGAGATACAGCAAAAGTAATAATGAGAGGGAAGTCTATAGCAATACTTACATATCTCCAGAAAACATTCACTCTTAAGTAAACAACCTAAAAATGCCCACAATTAGTAAAAGGAAAGAATCAATACTAGAACAGAAATAAATAAAATGGAGACCAAAAAACAAGCAAACAAACAAAAAAAACAAACCCTAAAACAAAAACAAAAAATCAGAAACAAAGAGTTTTTTTTTTTAAAAAATAAACAAACAAAATTGTTAATTCTTTTGCTAGGATAACCAAGAAGAAAAAACCCCAAAAAATTAGATATGAAAAAGGAGATATTACAAATGATACCACAGTAATAAAAGTGACATAATAAAGTACTATGAACTATTCTATGCTAAAACACTGGAAACTAGATGAAATAAATTCCTGAACACACATAACCTACCAAAATTTAATCCAGAAGAACTGGAAAATCTAAAGAGACCCAAAATGAGAAATGAAATTGAAGAAATAATTGAAATTCTCTCATTTAAAAAAGTCTCAGGACCTGATGACAGCTTTACTCCTGAATTCTATAAAACATTTAATGTAGAACTAATTTCGATTCTTCTTAAACTACTTTTAAAAGCTGAAATGGAAGGAACTCTGCCAGACTCATTCTATAAGGCTAGAATTATCCTGTTACTGAAGCAAAAATACAAGAAAAAAAAAGTTGAAACCCATATCCCTGATAAATATGCATGCAAAAATTCTCAATAAAATACTAGCAAACCAAATTCAACAACACATCAAAAAGATCACATACCATGATCAAATGGGATTCATCCCATGGATACAAGGATGGTTCAAAATATGCAAATCAATAAGTCTGATAAAAATCATTAACAGGTGCTAGAAATACAGTTCAGTTGGTAGAGTGCTTCCCTTGCATGCATAAGGCCCTGGTTCCTATGCTCCATCCTCAGCACCATTAAAAAAAAAAAAAAAAAAAAAAAAAAAAAAAA
>NW_026000057.1:35992914-35997322 GCF_001458135.2 Marmota marmota marmota
AAAAAAAAAAAAAAAAAAAAAAAAGCATTAACAGAATGAATGAAGACAAAAACCATATGATCAGCTCAAGAGAGGCACAAAAGGCATTTGATAAGATCTAACATTCCCTTGTGATAAAAACTCTCAATAAATTAGGTATAGAAGGAACATATTTCAAAATACTGAAGGCTAAATATGACAAACCCACAGCCAATAATACTTTGGGTAAAAGCTAATGGTAGTTTCTCTAAGATCTGGACCAAGAATATCCACTTTTGTTACTCTTATTTAATATAGCACTGGGAATCTTGGCAAGACCAAATAGGCAATAGGAAGAAATTTTTAAAAACATTAAATTATCCATATTTACACATGACATAAATTCATACACAGAAAAGTCTACTTTATCAAAAAGCTCTTATCACTGCTAAACAAATTCAGTAAAGCTGAAGAATACAAAATCAACATACAAAAAAGAGTAGCATTTTTATGTCTCATGAATGAACTCACTGAATAAGAAATCAAGAAACCAATCCTACTCACAATAGCTATAAAATTGTTAAAAGTTTTAGGAATGAATTTAACCAAGGAAGTGAAAAATCTCTACAGCAAAATAATAAAACACTGATGAAATGAATTGTAAAGAACAGAGAAAAATGGAAGACTATTCAGCATTCATGAATCGGAAGAGTTAATGTTAAAATAACCATTGTGATCTATAGTTTAAATGAAATTTCCATCAAAACACCAATGAATGTCTTCACAGAAATAGAAAAAAAATCTTAAAATTCATACGGAACCACAAAAGACCCATAATAGCCAAATGAATCTGGAACAAATATCAAACAAGCAAACAAGCAAGCTAGAAGCATCACAACATCTGACTTGAAAACATACTACAAAGTTATACTAACACAAACAGATATATAGATCAATGGAACAGAATAAAGAACCCAGAAATTAATCCATGTTCATAACAGGCCACTGACTTTTAACAAAGATTCTAAGAATATAAATGAAGGAGAGTCTCTTCAATACATGATGCTGGCAAAATTAAATACACATATGCAGAAGAATGAAACTAAATCTCTTCCTCTCAATGAACATAAAAATAAAGTCAAAAGGATCAAAGACCCTAAATGTAAATTCTGAAACTATGAAATTATTAAAAGAAAACATGAGGGAAATATTTGACAACACTGGATAGATGATGATTTTATAGATAGGACCCCAAAAGCACAGGAAACCAAAATAAGAATAGGCAAATGTGATTATATCAAACTAAGAAGCTTCTACATAACAAAAGAAATAATCAATAGAATTAAGAGATAACCTGAAGAATAGGAGAAAATATTTGCAGACTCTTCATCTGACAAAAAATTGATAACTATAATATATAAAGAACTCAAAATACCAAAACAAAAAATCAAAAAAACAAAAGCAACCCAATTAAGAAATGAGCTAATGAAATAAATAGAAAATTCTCTAAGAAGACAAATGACCAACAAGAACATGAAAATGCAACAAGAACATGACCAACAAGAACATGAAAATGCAAATCAAAACCACAATGAGATATAATTTCATCACCATTAGAATAGCTGTCATCAAAAAGACAAAAAAAAAAAATAACAAATAAAATAGAAAAAAAAAAAACACGCTGCCGGTGCGAATGTAAATTAGTACTGTCATTATGGAAAACAGTATGTAGATTCCTCAGAAAACTAAAAATAGAACTCCCATAAGATCCAGCATTTCCACTCATAGAAAAATATCCAAAGAAGATGAAATCATACCAAAAAATTACTTGTATTCTGATGTTTATTGCAGCATAATTCACAATAGCTAATACATGGAATTAACATACATGCCGATCAGTGGGTGAATGGATAGAGAAAAATTTGGTATATGTACATAATTGAGTATTCTAGTCATAAAGAAGAATGCAATCCTTTCTACAGTTCATTATATAAGTAAAGTAAGCCAGGCACACAAAAGTAAATACCATATGTTCTCATTCATTTGTGTATTACTAATAAGTCTACTTTACAGATGAAATGAAATAGTGGTCATGAGAGAGTTGGGGAGGACAAAGGACGGGGAGGGGGATAGAAACAAGTTCAATGGGAGGCAACAAACAGAGGAGGAATTGGTTCTTGTTTTTCTATTGCACATTAGGAGAGCTATTGGTTAAAAAATCTGATGAATTTTGAAATGACTATACAGTATGAAATTTCCAACATGTAAAAATAATTAATATTTGAGAGGGAAATGGTTATTACCTGATTTCATTACTACATATTGTATACATGTGTTAAATTACCATAGCGTACCCCATAAAGATGTATAAAATGTCTCAATGAAAAAGAAAACCAAAAGAAAAACTAAAACTGTTTTATGTACATAAAGTATGTTAAATAAAATAGCCATTATAATTAAAATTATCAGTTATAATGCTACAGATGAATTACAGCAATATTTTAGATATATTCGATGCTAAGATTACTAAATTAAAAAAAACTTCATATCCTTCTTTTGGCTTAATATAGCTTAATATATAATAAGAAGGTAACCCAAGGAAAAAATATGGATAATATTTTTTGGTAGTTAAAAAAAATCTTTAAAATACTATATAAAGTGTGTGTGTGTGTGTGTGTGTATATATATATATATATATATATTTATTTATTCTGAACATACATATTCACTAATGTTTTTTTTTTTCATTTTTTTGTTTTTTGGGCCATATTGCCAGAGACAGTAAAATGTGTTTATAAGTATTTTATTTCTAGAAATAAAATAGCTATTCAATTGTAAAACCTGATAATAAATTATGGGTTAAAACATAGGAGGCTATTTAAGTCTCAATAATGATAAGAATACTACATATAATCAAGAATTAACTGCTGGTCCAGTAGTGTATGCCTTGTAATCCCAGTTACTGGGAGACTGAGACAGGAGTATTCCCAAGTTCAAGTCCAGCCTGGGCAACTTAACTGCTGGGGATGTAGCTCAACAATATAGTGTCCCTGGTTTAACTCCCAGTATTGAAAAAGAAAAGAACCAACAAATGACAAGTGGACATATAAAGCCACATAAGTTGGTAGCAGCATCTTCACAAAAGTAAATTACTTATTACTAGAAACAATGATCACTTTTTCAAAATTTTCAGTAAAGTTTCTTTATTTGTAGAGTCTTATAAATATTTTTTTCCAATTTCCACTCAAAAATCACAAAATTGCCTATTCTATGAATTTTTGTGATCATTTCACACCAGCTATGAGCAGGGACTTCAAATATAACACTAATTTAAACAAAAAGTTTGGCAGTTTCTGATAAGAATGACTTCTTTTACACAAACAGATATCAGGATTTAGTCTAGACTTAAAGCTGATTCTGAAAGGTGAAATAAAACACAGGCAAATTTCAGTAGTCAATAGTCATAGCTTATCTTTACCTCCTACTGATCATCAGAACAAGATGTAAATAACATACATGATAAAATTTTTAAGAAATCATAATGCATGACACTTTCATAACATAGTAAAATTTATCATTCAAATCCAAAGACAGCAAAACACTAAAGACACTACCATTAAATCCATGTGTAAGATAAAGAAGTCCACTATTACCATCATTATTTAATATTTTTCTGAAGAAAAAGGTGAAACAAGTAAATTATAGAAAAACATAAGATGTATACAATTGGAAAAAATACACAAAATTATCATAATTTGCAAATGGAAATCTGAATCAGCTGGCAAAAATATTTCAAAAGAGAGAACAGTAATGTGGCTGAAAAATGATGATAATGATTACAGCAAACACATTTTTTGTATTTACTTTCTTGTATTTACTATGTACCAGCAGTTCTACTCATTTGATCCTCCTGTCAGTCCTTTAAGATATGTAATAAATATCATTATCCCTATTTTAAAGACAAGCAAACAGGCATAGAAAAGTCAAGAGACTTGCTTAAGTTTATGCATCTGGTCTGTCAGTGCTAGTAACAAAGACCTGAAAGTCTGTACTCTTAATTACTACACCAAATTGTAAAATCACCAATATACCTCTATATAAAAAAACATTCAGCTAGAAAATATAATGAAGTAGAATGTCCCAGAAATAACAACAGAAGGTTAAAATAGCTAGGAATAACACAAACAAATATGCAAGAAAACTTTACAATGTCACAAAGAAACTTAAAAAAATGTCATGAATTAATAGAAAATGTATCTTGTTCTTGGGGGGGGAAAACCCTCTCAATATCAGACACTAATTTTCCCTACTTATCTATATAAATTTAATTCAGTAACAATAAAAATAGCAAAATTATTTTCCCCAAAATATTAAGAACAAAGGTAAAACAATTCTAATATATATATATATATATATATATATATATATATATATATATATATATAAAAAA
>NW_026000057.1:36000980-36013054 GCF_001458135.2 Marmota marmota marmota
GCCCCCCCCCCCCGCCCCCCCCCCAAAATCTTTAAAAAGACTAAACTATGGAATAATGAATTAACTATTTCAATTAATACATTCAAAATACTCATTGGTTATTTACTATATGCCATAAACTAACAGGCACTGGTGATACCATGGTGAATAAGATCTAATCTCTACTGGGTCCTTGATGGAGGAGTAAATGATAAAACAAATGAACATATAAATATATAATTGTAAACATAATGCATGTCATGAATAAAAAGTAGACAGAGCTAGCATACTTGGTGAGTAAGGGATTATCATTAATTATCCAAATGCTTTGTTCAACTAAAGGTTAACTAGTATTAACATTATTTATGGTAGTTACTTCAACTAAATACACACATATTGATAATACACTATTTGGTATACACTGACTTAGGCCTTGGGGGCCCAAATATAAGAATGGCTCTTTTCTTAATGTATCCATAAACTATACTGAGGCTGGCCAGGAAATTGTGATCCTAGTGTCCCAACTGCCCTAGTAGCTGGGATTATAGGCATGAACCATTGTCCGATAGAAACATCTACGTTTGCTATACCCAACATGTTCTGATATCCAGAACTGATTTTCTAAATATTCTAGAATTTTAATTTTAGATTCTCTTCTTTATAAAAGTAAGAAAACAAATATTTTCCATTTTTAATATCTTTAAATTATTATTTCTAGGAGTTATAAGATTTGTTTTGATATTTATTATTTTGTATTTTAACTGTATATTTATTCAAAAAATGTTGTGTGCCTCATGAATTGTGGCAAAATAACCTTGCAGCTCAGATATAGAAAGCTCAGGTTTCACAGTAAAATTACACACTTATCTGTTAAAATGTTAACTATTGTATGCCAGGAACTCAGCAACAAGCATTGTACTTTAATTACTGATGATACTCTTGGATTGTTTTGTTTAATCAAACCTGGGGCTGGTGAACAGTAGCCATATATGTACATTGTGTTTTCTATGAATAGTGGATACTGTAGATACTATGGTGTAGTTCTCTTAAATTTAGATACTGGTTATTTTTTATAGAGTGTAAATAACTATTCTATAATAAAAACAGGTACCTGTTTCTAATAAAATTGTTTACATTAAAATGTTTTCAGTATTGTTGGCACTTAATATAACTTTCTGAAATTTACTTGTGGTCTAAAAGATGATATTTTTGAAGGAGGATCCCAGATGGGAAAATAGAGGCCCCAGCACTTACCTCCTCATTCACAGAGAAGAACTAAGTGTATAACTACATTTTTGAGGTGAGTGATTGTGGGAGAACAATGGAAATCAGCAAGAGACTGAACCTTGAAAGTTTCAGAGACCAAGAACAACATCATAGAAAGAGAAATAAATACTCTAACATCTGCCACCCCAGCTCCACAACAGAGGGAGAGGAGTGACTCCATTGTGGAGGTAAGGGTGAAAGTGTGAGTCCCAATAAACTCTATTAGTGCAGGTGCTGGCAATCCTAGCTAGGGGAAAGTTTCACAATCCTCCCAGGCTTCCAGCCCATTTAGGTAAGTAAACCTGAGATCTGGATAGTAGCTTTGTTTTGGAAAATGTTTTCATCATCTAGTGTACACCCAGAGTGCTGTAGCCCGAAGCCATCTTGAGAAGTGAGCCATTATCTGAATTTGGACTATTCTCAAGATCAGAAACCTCAGCATGTTCCTATAACTGGGGCTTCACAGATATTTCATTGCCATAGCTTTAAGGCAGTTTCCTTGTAACCTAACTTGGCCCAGGAGACTGACTATGACCTAAGTCCACTGAGTACCCTACTCTGTAGGGGATGGGTGTTGCCACATGGAGGAGATTGGAGTTTGCCACCCTTGAAAACCAAGAGATCAAGATACTACCCTATGAGACCAAAAGTGTGGCCACTGCCTGTGGACTCATGTCAATTACAGAACTGAAGGCACAGGCCCATGAGGTCATCGCCCTGCACAATACTCAAGATCCTGTTATTAACTAGGTAGAAAGGAAGCACCACAGTTCCTGTGGTTACCTAGTCTACACGGGCATGCTGGGGGTGCTTTCAGTAACTCTGTGGCTCCTGGGGCAATAGATAAAAGATTTGTGGGAAGAAAAGCCCTAGCTCCAGGCATCTGCCCTGGGTCTGCATGGCCAAAGAGAGCTTAGTGGAATTTGCCTAGCAAAAGCCCCAATCTGGCACTCAGACATGCACTACTGGTAATAGACAGGAACACAATGGTTCTTGCTATCACTTTATCTATATATTTCCCTCCGCCACACTATCCTCACACCCTGTCTGACCATGCACTGTAGTCAGAACTAGGTGAGTACCACAGAGGGGGTGCTTTGGTTACTGCCATTGCCTCTCTCCATGCAGTATCTAGGCCCACACCACTAACTGGTCAAAGGACAAATGTTTCAGGCCTCTCACCACTGTTGTGGCTAGAAACAGAGGCCTTGCTAGTGGTATAGCTAGCATCAACAAGGTCTGGGGAAATTCCCGTTGTCTGATAGGGGCTGCCATTCCCACCATGAACAGCCAAAGTGAGCTTCCTACACACAATGCTGTCAGTATCACACCTGCCTGAATTGCTATAGTGTCCCTACTCTTGAATGGCTCACAGGGACAGTGTGACTCTCAGACTGCCATGCTATGTACTTTACCCAAATTCATTCAATCATAGCTAAAGAAGCTATAAGGAGACTACATTATGGTGCCCAGCTAGAAAGAAAGTCAATACTCCTTAGAAACCAACACTCCAGAACATATCTTCAGGAAAAAGCCACTTACTAATATAACCATCCCATAAAAGCAATAGAGATAACTAAACCATGAGATATATAAATATTAATGTAGGAGTAAAAGAAATGAGAAAAGAGTAATAATATGCCTCCAAAAGAACACAGTTAACTCTAGCAACAGATGCCAAAGAAATAGATAAGGAAGAAATAGCTGATAAAGAATAAAATAAAGGTATTGTGTCCAACTACAACTAAAAATTAAAGAGAAAAAGATCTAAGGGGAATACAGATAAACAACTAAATGAAATCAGAAAGACAATGCCACATACGAATGAGAAATTTGGCAAAGAGATAAAGATTTTGAAAAAGAAATAAATGGAAATCTTGGAAATAAAGAACTTAAGTAAAAAAAATAAAATAAAATAAAAAATGATTGAAAGCCATAGCAACAACTAGATCAGGGAGAAGAGGAAATATCTGAACTTGAAGACTTGCAGTCAGATCTTTTGAAATCTCACAGTCAGACAAAAAAGAAAATGGGGAAAAAGGAAAACAAAACAAAACACAGTGTTCAAGACCTTTGGGGACACCAGTGTATAAACAAAAACCCATATTTTTGGAATACCAGAAGTCAAGGAGAAAAATTCAATGGCATAGAAAGCCTAGTCAATGAACTATTTTAGTTCATTAGCACACTTAAAAGTTAGAAAACTTCTCTAATTTTTTGAAAGATATGAATATCCATGTGCAGGAGTCTTATTGAATCCAACTAGATAGGATCATAAAAGATCTTCACCACAGCATATTATAGTTAAAATATCAAAGGTACAACACAAAGAAAAAAAATCTAAAAGCTGAAAGAGAAAAGCACCAAATCACATCTTGGAGTATCCCCATTAGACTAACACCAGATTTTTAGAGAAACTGAATCAACTGTTCTTGAATCAAATATTCAATAATTTTTTAGCCACTAAAAGCAAATTTTCTAAATACTATATTTTGTTTGTAAGCATAGAGACTATATAAAATATATTCTTAAGGCAAATATTTTTAGATTATGTTTTTATTTGTATAATTTATACTTTTTTCTTTCATTAGAATTGATAGAATGTTGGTATTATACACATATAATCCTTTGTATATCTGTAATTTAAAATGTGAAAAAATGTATTATACAAAAGATATATGTTTGGCATTGACTTCACAGTTTAAAAAAGAAAATTTAAAATTAATATTATGAAGTGAAACAATTCATGTTATATGTGTAAATTAATATGTCATGAAGAACTCCACTATTATGCATAATTAAAATATAACAAAACTAAAAAACATAAAAATGAATAAAAATGCAATACTGCATAAGCGTATTTACCATTCAATGACCAACTCATATGATTGTTACATAATTCTAATTTTTTTTTGAGTTTGTAAAAAATATAATACCTTCAGGAATATTTTAAATGAAATTAACACCATTTACCTCTTCTTTTGAAAGTAAAAATGTATTTTCAAATTAGGGCAATATTTTTAAATGAAAAATAATCTAGGATAGTTCTCAAGAATACACACACACACACACACACACATATAGAGTCTGGGCTAGATAATGCACTGGTGTGAAAGATGAAAACATTTGAATTTCCATTAATTTTCACTCAGATAATTTTCTCTAATTCATGCTGTAAGTAGTCTTCAGATTCATAATAAAGTAATTACACATGTAACAATTTAAACAAACATCAAATCAAGAAAACAAAATGGAGAATCTTATATTGATAGGGCTGTGTGGAGAAGCTAGAAATTCTCATGGGAGAGCTGTGTAGAGAACCTAGAAATTCTCATGGGAGAAGTGCCTGCCATAAAAGACTTATTATCTATCATTTACATATTTGTATATATATTCAATTTATATATTCATGTTTTATTATACAAGTTAAATATAGGCGATATGAATGTTGAAGACTACAAAACTGTGGAAGAGACAAATGACACAATCCTCACATTTCACCATCCAAATACACATACACAATCAACATTCCCTGAAGATTTTATTTATTTATTTATATATGATGGTAGAATGCATTGCAACTTTTATTACACATACAGAGCACAATTTTTCATATCTTTGCTTGTATACAAAGCATATTCACACCAATTTGTGTCTTTATACATGACTTTGGATAATAATGATCATCACATGCCACCATCATTTATAACCCCATTCCCCCTCCCTCCCCCTCCAACCCTCCTGTCCTATCTAGTCTACTCATATGATTGTTACATAAGTCTAACTTTAAAAAAAAAATATTTACTTACTTGTAGATGAACATATAGTATCTTTATTTATTTTTATGTGGTGCTGAGGATGGAACCCAATGCCTCACACACGTGAGGCAAGCACTTTACCACTGATCTACAGCCCCAGGCCCACATAAGTCTAATTTTTAAATATAATTTTTGGATAGGGTACTTATAGAACTTAAGGAATGCATTAAGGTCTCTGTCTAGGAATTTGTTTGCCTTTTTCCTTCTCTAAACTTGAAGAAGTTTAGAGAGAGAAAATCATTTTTCAATCAAGTAATCAAGATCTTTTGATATCCTATACCCAAATCCAACCAACCCTTATTTCCTTATATTAAAATTACATTAATTGTATTTTGAGATGAGGGTAGGATAGGAACAAATTATGCAATATTATGGAAAAACCAAATTTCAAAAGATAATGTTTTCAATAAAACATTTTTATTTTTACTCATTTCAACAGGGCCAACACATTTTACCCTTTATTAAGATAAAGATTTCCAATCTTTATATCTTAATAAAAGTGCTACAAAATTCCAGATTGCTCATGGAGAGATTATTAGATAATGGTTTTGGAACACAAATAGTAAAGAGAATACATGCAAAGCTAAACTTTTGCTTTCAATCAAACACTGCTCAGAATACTCTTAGCAGAGAATTTTCAGTTTTCCTCTAGGCTTATATTTTATTGTATATATAAAAAGAAATCACATAACTGTGCTTTTCCTTATACCTTACTGGAAAAACTTATTTAAATATAGCTATGTATGTGATTGTGTAGGCATATGTAAACATACAAACTAGAGAAATGAAGAACATTACAAAAAGCTTGAAAAGCTATGATTGTAATGTATGATGTAATGTATTGTAATGTATTAATTTAATGTACTGATACATACATTTCAATGAATGAGGGGATTTTTGGGGGGAACCAGGAATTAAACTCAGCAGAGAGAGGGCTTATTGACTGAGTCACATTCCCAGGCCATTTTTATTTTTTATTTTGAGACATGGCCTCAGCTAAGTTCCAGTGGCTGGCTTTGAATTTGCGATCCTTCAGCCTCAGTCTCCCAAGCAGCTGGGATTACAGGCAAGTGCCACACCATCCAGCTGGATGAGAACCTAGAAATTCTCATGGGAGAAGTGCCTGCCATAAAAGACTTATTACTTACTGGGAAAACATTTTTATACTACAGATAAAATAGTAATGTATAAGTTAACTTGAATTAAGTAATCTAAGTTCCCTTGTCTCTCAAATGAGCATAAAAATGCTTATCTTAGAGATTTTTTTAGGGGCAGATAAATAATGTACTTGAGCATCCCAAAACTACAATACATTGTAGTGTTTTTTTCTTTAACTTTTCAAACTACAAAAAGTATGTTGTTTATTATGGAGATTAAACTTCATAGACTGGTGTTTATATTTGACTTTTGGAAGTTATTCAACCGAAAGCATACAAATGTGTTGTTATAAAGATTTTATCTACACTAAACCCATATTTAATCTATATTTCAAGCATATGCAATAAGTTGAAAATAATTCAATGTATGTCACATTATTTATAATAACAGTATATGTAACCAGTTACCATTAGGTGAAAAAATAAAATTTAACTTATTAAAAAATACTGGGCAAGTATATGTGTTCATAATCAGGTTTTCATAAAGAATGTAACAATAATTCTTGCTTAGTCACGACTGTATGCAACTAAGTTCTACTATTCATAAACAGTATGGTGATTAAAATAGAGAAATTTAGAGTTACCACAACCTTTTTCCAAAATACATTCAGTCTCAAAAACTGAATTTCATTCTATCCATCAAAATGATATATATCTTCACTTATAATTTTCTTCAATTAATCAGCTGTGGTCAGAATTCTCAAGTACATTCTTAGCTATTTAAGGAAAAACTAGATAGTAAAGATCTTGGCACTAGATGAAATAATTCTTTTGGCAATTCCTGAGTAGTTTGAAAATCAAAATAGTATTAAAACGAAGAAGTAAAGGTCAAAGTGAAATTTTAAACTAAAAATTACTAAGGTAAACCTGCCAGAAAGATTCTTTTTTTGGCAAGGTAGCCTCTCTTAACTCTTAATTCTTCTTACTGTTTTTGCTGACTTTTAAGTGTGAAGCAATACAAGTAACATTGCTAAAGAGAAAGAGAATACCAGAATATCCATTCTTTTGTATAAATTATAGATACAGGAGACTGTTATGAAGTTCTTGGGTAGTTTGCAAAGTTGAAAATTTTAAACTTTAATTACTAAACATATAATAATGATTGTTACTATTTTTAAGTGCTTGTAATATATCAGGCACTGGATTAAGTATGTTAATTATGTATGTTAGATATTTTATTCTTAAAATAACACTGCCAGATAAATATTATTATAATTCTATTCACTTTTACTAAAAGAAAACTAGGGAGATTATGTGAATTACTCAAGATTAAACAATGAAAAAAAGCAAGTTTGAAATTTGAAACCAAGTCCATCCAGCAGCAAAGCTCATGTTTTTTTCTAGTATAATAGTCTGCTTCAGGAAATACATATAATAGATACATGTATAAACTAAATTAAACTTAAATTTATTCTTATAGCTGTTTTCAAACTTTTATTTGAAAGTTGAAAAATTCATTTTCCAATTTTAAAAAAACAATTTTAATCAGTTAAAGAATCTGAAGAAAGAATATATCATATAAAAACTTCAACATGAGTATTCTAATTTTAATGAATATACTTTTTATAGGGCATGCATACATTATTTTTTTCTATCTAATTTCCTGGTAGCTATTAATCTTCAAATATATATATATATATATACATATATATACATACATACACACACACATATATATATAATGATGGAAAGGAAAAAACCTCAGGTAAAACAAAAAAAATTCTAAAAGAATTACATGAACACAAAAAAGTTCCACAAAATAGGTGGTTTTAAAAACAAATTTTGAGAAAAAAATCACACGAATTAAGTAGGAATATTTTTCAAATAAGATGAACTTACCCAAACAGCCTCAGAAAGTATGAATGATCAAATGTCTCCCTAATGAAAAGACTCTTTGGTCAGATGGCTTTATAAATATGTTTTTCACAATCTATAAGAAATAGGCTATTACTAAACTATACTCTGATTAGAAAACAGACAATGGGGGCTGGGGTTGTGGCTCAGTGGTAGAGCTCTTGTATAACGTGTGAGGCACTGGGTTCAATTCTCAGCATCACATTTAAATAAATGAATAAAATAAGGTTCATCAACAACTAAAAAAAATTTAAAAAGGAAAACAGACAATTGGAGAAATAAATTTAATATTAAGAATTAAAGAAACAAAAGAAATGAAAACTATAGATTTATCTATGAATATAGATGTATAAACAAAAAAATAAAATGCTGGCAAACTAAATGTAGTATGCATTCTTTCTTTTTTTTTGAAGTGACCAAGAGTGAATCTTAGGAATGTAAGAACCAATAAGAAGTTTTAATAATGTAACATATTACCAATTAAAAGAGGAAAAAAATATTCCAATAAATACACAATAAGAATTTGATAAAATTAAATTCTAAGAATGACACTCTTATCAATATAGAAAAAGATGGGAAATTCATTATTTTCATAGTGTTTATCATAGAATTAATAAAACTAATTCTGTAAATTTGAAGGATATGAAAACAAAATTTTAAAAAGGACACTGTTAAATACCAACTGAAAAACAAATTAAGCAAGCAATACATTTCTAAAAGATTAAAACCACCACCACGGAATAAATCTGACCAGAGAGGTAAAAGATCTCTACAATGAAAATTATTAAACAGTGATGAAAGGGACTAAAGAGCATACCAAAACAAACAAACAAACAAAAAATGCAAGTTCTGATATATTCATGTAAATCTAGGTGGTCATCCACATAGATGTAGAACTGGGCACACATGCAGAGCTGAAAAGCTTTAAGTTCTAATGGATTGATCAATAGGCTATAAGCAAGCAGAATGTGAAGGCTAAGACAGAATTGCTGCCTTAGTATTGAAGATGTGTCCTAATATACACTTAGAGCCCTTTGCAGAGTCTGGACCACTTACTATATACAGACAAGTAAGGAAATCTGTATCTAATCATTATCTGACCATTTTTAAGCTAACTAAGCAATGGACACACTTGACAAAGAATATAGACTACACAGAATTCAGAAAATTCACCAATGTTATCAACAATAAAAATCATCATCCCCCCCCCAAAAATTGAGCACTAAATGAACAATTAACTCCAAATGCTCAATTTTTAGAAATGAGCAGAAAATCTCATTTCCAGAAGTATAATATTATATTTATTTAAAATATTCAATTTTTAGCTGGATATAGTGATTCACTCCTGTAATCCTAGCAACTCCAGAGGCTGAGACAGAAGAATTGCAAGTTTGATGCCAGCCTCAGCAACTTAGTGAGATCTTGTCTCAAAATTAAAATTAAAATTAAAGTTAAAATTAAAAGGGTTAAGTCCTTACTAGAAAAAAAATTGTTAAAAAATTTCAATTTTCAACAAATAAGTTGAATGCTGTATTAACTAGGCAAAGATTTTAAATCAAATGTTTTAAAGAACAAAAGAAAACTGTTTAAAGAACTTAGAGAAAGTATATCTAAAGAAGAATGTCTCATTAAATACAGAATTACATTAAAGAAAGAAAAACTTTTTATACAAAGAACAAAGTAGAAATTCTAGTGCTAAAAAAGTACAATGACTGAAATTAGGGGTTCAACATAAGATATGATGTGGCAGATGTAAGATCAGTGAGTAAGAAAACAGCTCCACTGAATTCCAGAGAAGAAAAAGAATGAATAACCTGGGCACAATAGTTCTTGCCTGTTATACCAGAAACCTGGGTGGCTAAAACCAGAGGATCTTATGTTCAAGGTCAGCCTAAAAACCTCTCTGAGGGTGGGGGTAGGGAAAATGAAAGAAAAGAAAAAGAACAAAAATATATTAATATATACAGCCTAAGCAACCTCTGGGAGAATATTACCCATATTGATATATAGATAGTAAAAAGTTCCAAAATTTAATGAAAAACAATCTACACATCCATAAAGTTCAATTAACTCCAAGTAGGATAAACTAAAAAAAATCTACATTTGGATACTGAATAATCAAATTTTCAAAAGGGCAAACAAAAATCTTAAAAGTTATAAGAGAGAAGCAAGTTAGAAATTAAATATCAGAAAAATTAAAAGCTGTTTTATTTGAAATGCATTATCAAAAAAGTAAAAAGATAATGCAGAATGGGAAAATATACATGAGTATATTTTCATGTATATCTCTGATAAGTCACTTATATTGAGAACATATAAAAACTCACACAGCTCTCAACAACGAAAAGACAACTAAATTTTTAAAAGAATAAAGAATTTGAATAAACATTTCTTCAAAGTTGAAGAAATTATCAATAAACAAATGAGAAGATTTGAAATATCACGGGAGAAATGTTAACTTAAATCACAATAAGATACCACTTCAAATCTAGTAGGTGAGCTTTAATTAAAAAAAAGAAACTGACAACAAGTATTAGATAGAAAGCAGACCAACTAGAATTTTCATAAGTTGCTGAGGGCAATGTAAAATAATACAACTTCTTTGTAAAACCATTTTGCAGTTCCTCAAAAAGTTAAACACAGAATTACACAATCCAGAGAATCCATTTGTGAGTATGCTAAAAGTAAGTACTCAAATACTTGTACGTGGAATATTGTTAGCAGCTTTATTCATAAGAACCTCCAATAGAAATAAGCTAAATGTGCATTAATTAATGAATTGATGAAAAGAGATATATGGTATATCTATAAAATGGATATTAATTCAGACATAATAAGGAATAAAGTATTGATAACATGATGCAACCTAGATAAATATTGGTTCTTGTTCTGTTTTTTTGGTGGTGCTGGGATTGAACCCAGGACCTAGAACATGCTAAACAAGGAAGGCCTCTACCACTGAGCTACACCACTGTCCCAACATGGATGAATTTTGAAAACATGCTAAATGAAAGAAGGCAATTACAAAAGGCCACATACTGTATGATTCTATTTATATGAAATGTATAGATAAATTGATAGAGACATAGATCAGAGTTTGCAAGAAGTTGAAGGGAGGTAGGAAATGATTGCTAATAGATATGCAGCAACTTTTAAAGCAATAAAAAATATGGAATTAGTGGTGACAGTAATACAACCTTATGAATGTAGTAAAAAATCACTGTAAATTGCACACACTATGGGGTGAGATTTATGGTATATATAATTATATTTTAATTTAAAAAGAGGACCCGTGATGTTATAAAGACCTGAGGTTCAATTTTGGCATTACTATTAACCAGCTATATAAACTATTAATCCTTTTCTGGGCTTAATTTCATGCTATTAGAAAATAGGAATTGAAGGGGGAAGATGGCGGCGAGGGGAGTGCATTACCCCCGTGTGCTGCTTCACTGTGTGGGAGTATGACAAGTCAGGACGGCTAAAGGATATCTTGTTAGGAATTTCCAGCAATAGTGGGGTGCTCCGGAACCTGGAGGAAGGATTTCCATCGCACGAGGATCGGCTACGGGGACTCAAACGCGAGAGGTTTGTCGCACGGAGGGTAACTGCTTATTCAGCAAATCGCCCCGCGGCGAAAGTCTGCAGTGTGCGCTGGGATAGAGACGCAGGGTTACAGCGCTGCAGTTTCTGCCAGCCGCGCAAGCACCGTACTCAGGGCTGAATTCTGGGTTCCAGACGGGGGAAGGAAGCGGTCCTTCTCGGTTGTACACATCGGTCAGTCCACAGAGGAGGCCAGCAGCCACCATCTTGGTAAACTGACGTCACGTCCCCTGTTTTCGACTGACCGCAACTCATTCAGCCATAGATCAGGTAATTCCAGGCTACAATTCGCCTGTGGCTTGCAAACAGATTGCTAGGGTTCTGCGCCTGGGTGCTTCTAAGAACCTGAGCCTATCGGAGCGAACGCCGAGCGCGGGGCGCCCGAGTTCCGGCTCCC
>NW_026000057.1:36016116-36093073 GCF_001458135.2 Marmota marmota marmota
GAGGTGGGGAGGGGGGAGGGTGGAGGATGGGAAAGGCAGCGGAGCACAACAGACACTAGGATGGCAATTTGTAAATCAATGGATGTGAAACTGATGTGATTCTGCTATCTGTGTATGGGGTGAGGGGGGGAGTTCATAACCCACTTGAATCAAAGTGTGGAATATGATATGTCAAGAAATTTGTAATGTTTTGAACAACCCACAATAAAAAAAATTAAAAAAAAAAAAAAAAAAAAAAAAAAGAAAATAGGAATTATCGTACTTTCTCTAATGGTTTGTGTGAGGATTAAGTGACATATCTACATTAATCAAGTATATTTTCTGGTAGACACCAAATTATTCAGTAGTTATTAATTCTCTTGTACTTTTACTCAAAATCTCAAACTCCCAATTTCATTTAAATTTTTATGCTTATTCTTCTCCCCCTCATCATATGCCATAATAATTCCTTAAAAAATAAGGCCAATGGCTTTCTAATTTATGTTATTGTGTAATAAAGGGGTACAATTTTGAATTTGAAAACTGTAAGCTCTTATTTAAAACTGCTGCATTTCCAAGTTTCAAGCTATCATATAGGTCATCTAGAATAACCCTTAGCTGACAAGTGAGTTTTCACACCAAAATCAACTATATGGTAATAATGTCTTCTGATGGACTCTTACTAGTGTTTCAAAACTTATTTCTCCTGGAGAGGCCTATTCTGCTTTTGGGAAACTATAATGCAAATGTTTATTTACTAGGTTCTTATTCTTATTTCTCAGTAAGTTTTTTTTTTTTTGAAATTTATTGTAATCTTACTTCTGTGTATTCATGGAGGTGTTTTCCTCTTTATCATCCAGATTTCTGGAAGAAGAGATCGTAACAGCTAAAATTTCTTTGTATGAAATGAAGAACTGAGCCATATTAATAAGTGTATTTAACAAATATAATTTGTGATAGAAAATGTGAAAACATGGATGTATTCACACATTAAAAAACATGAAAAATCAGAATATAAAGAGGTAAAAAGTGTGAATTATTGCAAAACACCTAATTAGAAAAAAATTACCCATAAAATCTATTGATTAACATACATTAAATAAAATTGGAAGGAAGGAAAGATGGAGGATTAGAGGCTCTGTGGCTTGGGATTTAAGCAGCAGAAATCCTGCTTGTCAGTGAGGTAGGTGACAAGGACAACTCACTGAAATTCCATATTGGATAGTAAGATAATTGTAGAGAAACAGAAATTCAGGTGCTCTGAAGAGAGGACAAGAAAGAGCATATTGGAGCCAGGCCTTTGGTGCCAGTGGAAAGGTAACACAGGGAGAAAAAGAAATACAGTGACCAAATGTGGCACGTGAGAACCTATGGAACAGAGAAACAGTCTGAACTTAGCTGAACCAGAGACTGTGCAGTGAACTGGTGTTTGACAAGTGCTCTATTTCTAGGCTGGCTAATAGAGAGCTGAGAAGGGGAGGCACCTTGAAGTGGCCATGTTGGATGAGTGCTTGCTGCTGTGGGACCCTGAAAAATCATAGCAGGTGTTGTCATTCTGTCCCAGCAAGTCCCTGATGTATGGCCTAGAGTCTGACTGGTGGGACACAAATGAAGTGGGCACACAGAAGATTGTGTACAGAGTGATTCAGGTTAGGGAATAGAGGGGAGTGTGACTTGCTTTTGCTTTGGGTCCTGGTGGCTCACAGGACCAGTCAATGAGGATCCAAAAGCTGAACAGGTAGGCATGATTGTTCTTGAAGGCCAGTCCTGGGAAGAGCACATTCACGGGCAGTGGCGTGAGCAAGAACATAAAGTGTTAGTTATTCTGCCATAGGAGTGGAGTTCTTGGGAGGCTCCTGACATTCAGATGCCCACCAGAGATCAGCATCTGCTTTGCCCTAGGGTGTGTTGATCTAACCTCTCTGGAGCATATACCACCCAACAAAGTTCCAAAGGTCTGATTAAAGCTAAACCCCAACTGCTGGAACTTCCCATTTACTCTGCACCAGCCCTGCCCTAAGAGTGCATTGATCTAGTCTGCTTGGATAAACTCCAATGGTCAGTACTTCTGATTATATCATACCATAAACTGGTAAGAAGGGACGCTGAAAGCTATTACAACCAGCTTTGTTTCTAGGCCACTCTTGCACAAAGCTTGGTGAACAACACAAAGAGGATGGATTTAATTGCTGCCAGCCCTTGCTCTCTCTAAGGGAAACATAGTCAAAAAAGAAACAGAAAGGAGGGCAATCTGGCATAGGGAGTGAATATCCATCCCTGCTGACAGTTTTGCTACAGGGAAGACAATTCCTTCATTTTTTAATTAGATATTTTTCTTTTAATCTTATTTATTTATTTAGTGTATCTCTGTGTGTGTGTGTGTGTGTGTGTGTGTGTTCCTGCCACTCAGACTGGCTAATGGAGATATATCTAAAACTATATAGATATAGATATTTTAACCCATTTGTTGTTTTGTTTTGTCTTTGGAGGGTTGGGTTGTTTGATTTTGTTTGAGTTTTGTTTGTTTTCATTTCCCTTTTTATGCTTTCTCCTTTCTTCTCCTTCTAATAGCTAAATTCTCTTAATCTCTTTTTTTAATGTTATCTCCTCTTTATTTATAACTGTCACTGGCTACCTCTCTGCTTTTCCTTTGTATATGTTTTGAATATTTAAAACAATTTTTTACCTTCCTACCTCAGTTTTTCCTCTAATTAATATACCAACAACATAGCACTTTTAAAAAAGAGATAACTACACAAAAGGACCACCTCATAAAAAAAAAGTGTAATCCATCTCAACAGATGTACAAGTATAAGAGTTCTGAAAACATGAAGCAACAGGCAAACAAGTCTCTCTCCCAAATTTATAATCTTCCCCCAAAGAAGTCACAGATATTGAAGGGGATAAAACTTCCAGGAAAGACTGCAAAAGGTTGATAAATAAAAGACACAATAAATTCAATAAAAATTCCGATGAAAGGATCATTAACAGATTAGATTGTATAGAAAACTGAACTTCAGGACTCAAAGACAGGATATATGAACTTGAACACTTGGTAAGAAATAAAGAAGGAGGAGGAAAAAAAAAAGGACAATGATCAGAATACACAAGAACTCTGAGACAACACTGAGAGACCAAACTTAAGTCACTGGGATTAAAGAGGGCATACATATATAGGACAATGGCATTTAGAACCTTTTATAATAAGAATAGCAGAAAATTTTTTTAAGTCTGAGGAATGAGATGGATATCCACATAAAAGTTGCATACAGACCCTGAAATTGACTAAATAAAAACGAAATGAAACAAAACCAAAAAAACCTCTCTAAGACACATGATAATCAAAATGACTAACAGAGAATAAGAATAATCAAACAATAAAAACTACAAGATGAACAGCATCAGGTAACATTTAGAGGTAAACTAATAAGACAACTTGTGAGTTCTCAGATCATATTCTGAAATTCAAGAAAGCTTGAAATGAGATAACTGAAGCTCTGAACAAAAACAATTATCAACCAAAAGCTATCTTTCTGAATTAAAGAAGAAATAATAGCTTTCCAAGAAAAGGATAAATTAAAAGAATATATGACTACTAAGTTAGCACTATAGAAAATACCTCAAGGAATATCACACAGAGAAAAATTCAAAAACAAATCCCAGAGCTCCCAAATAGATGAAGCTCACTAGAAGAGGAGTTAAATAAATGAAAATTAAAACCAAATTAAATAATGAAACAAACCAAAAAGATAGGAAATAATAACTCTAAATGTAAAGAGTCTCAAATCTCCAATTAAAAGACATAGATTGGCAAAGTGAATTAAACAACAACAACAACAACAAACAAGACTCAATTACATGCTTTTTACAACTCACCTTAAGGTAAAGACATCCAATAGACTGAAAATAACAAAATTGAAAAAGATATTTCATTCAAATGGAGTCTAAAAATAAGCAGGAGTAGCTATTCTCATGCTGAACAACAACAAGATTTCAAGCAAAAATTAATCAGAAGAGATAACGAAGGTTACTACATAGTAGTAAAGGGAATAATACCACAAGAAGCTGTAATTACATTACATATATATGCCCAAAATGTTGGGTGTATGTAAGTACATAAAACACAGTTCTTCAGGTTAAGTCTCGGATTAACACTGTTTGCAACACCCACCTCTCACCAATAGACAGGTCATACAGACATAAAACCAATAAAGATGCTTCTGACCTAAATATTACTATAAATCAAATAAATTTAATAGACATCTATAGAATATTTCATCCAACAACAGTCAAATTCATTTTCTTCTCAGAAGCTCATAGAACCATTTCCCAAACAGACCATGTTTTAGGTCACTAAGTAAGTCTTAGCAAATTCAAAAAAACTGATAAAATCCTTTGCATCTTATCAAATCATATGGAATAAAATTAGAAATTGATAACAAGAAAAATCATAGAAACTATATAAACATGTGGAAATTGAATAATAATACTCTTTTGAAAGAAGTGGATTATAGGAGAAATGAGAAATAAAAAAAATTCCTAAATCAATCAAGAATAGTGATACACAATACTAGAGCTTAAACTATACTACAGAGCAAAAGTAAACAAAAATGGCATAGTATTGGTACCAAAATAGACTTGTAGACCAATGATACAGTATAGAAGACACAGAGACAAGCCCACATAAATACAGTTATCTCATACTAGACAAAGGTGCCAAAAACATACAATGGAGAAAAGACAGCCTCTTTAACAAATGGTGCTAAGAAAACTGGAAAGCCATAGGTAGCAAAAGATAACTAAACACTAAACCCGATTATATCTCACCATACACAAAACTCAACTCAAAGTGGATCAAGGACTTAGGAAATAGACCAGAGACTCTGGGCCTAATAGAGGAAAAAATAGGCTCAAATCTTTATCATGTTGAATTAGCCCCCCCCCCCTTTTTTTTTTTAACAAGAATCAATAAATGAGATGGTTTCAAGGTGGAAAACTTCTTCTCAGCAAAACAAATAATCAATGAGGTGAATACAAAGCCTACAGAATGGGGGCAAATTTTTACCACATGCACAACGAATAGAGTAATAATCTCCAGGATATATAAAGAACTCAAAAAACACTAAAAAAAAAAAAAAAAAAAGAAATAACTCAATCAATAAACAGGCTAAGGAACCGAACAGACACTTCTCAGAAGAAGATATATGATCAATCAACAAATACTTAAAAAAATGTTCAACATCTCTAGCAATAGAGAATACAAATCAAAACTACTCTAAAATTTCATCTCACTCCAGTCAGAATGGCAGTTATCAAGAATACAAGCAACATTAAGTGATGGTGAGATGTGGGGGAAAAGGCACACTCATAAATTGCAGGTGGGACTACAAATTGGTGCAACCAATATGGAAAGCAGTACGGAGATTCCTTAAAAACTTGGAATGGAATATCATTTGACAGAGCTATCCCGCTCCTCAGTTTATACCCAAAGGATTTAAAATCACCATACTACAGTGACGCAGCCACATCAATGTTTACTGCATATAATATATAATATATATTCCAATAAATTGGGAAATCTAAGATATTCACAAATTTCTAGAAACATATTACCCACCCAAAGTGAACCAAGAGAATCAGAAAACCTAAACAACCAATATCAAGTAATGAGACTGAAGCAGTAATAATAAACTTTCTAACAACGAAAAGCCTACAACCAGATAGCCTCTTCAAATTATTTCATGAATAGAAATTCAAGAACACTCCCAAATTTGTTCTACAAAGCCAGTATCACCCTGATAGCAAAACCAGATAAATATACATCAAGGAAAGTAAACTATAGACCAAGATCTCTGATGAACATAGATGCAAAAAATCCTTAATAAAATAGTAGCTATTCAAAAATACATTATGAAGATTATACATCATGACCAAGCTGGATTCATCCCAGGAATACAAGGTTGGTTGAACATATACAAATTGATAAATAAGATATATGACATAATTTAGAATTAAGGGCAAAGATCACATGATCATCTCAATACATGCAGAAAATCCTTTAACAAAATATGGCTTCCATTAAAAATACTTCCGTTAAAAATACTGAATAGCTGGAGTGGTGGCTCAGTGGTAGAGTGCACACCTAGCATGCACGAGGCACTGGGTTCGAACCTCAGCACCACATAAAAACAAACTAATGTATCCACCTAAAACTAAAGATACATAAATAAATAAATATTTTTAAAAAATACTGAATAAACTAGAGATGGAAGAAATGATACCTTAACATCATAAAGGTTATAGATAACAAACCCCATGCCCAAATCACAGTGAATGGGGAAAAACTAAAAGCTTTCCTCTGAAATCTGGAGAAGACCAGAGTGTCCACTCTTACCACTCCTACTCAATATAGTTCTTAAAACTCTAGTCAGAGTAATCAGGCAAGAGATGGAAATTTAAGGATTACAAATAGGAGAAGAACTGAAAATATCTGTCTGCTGATGACATGATACTATACTTAGAAGACCCCTCCCCCCAAAACACTTCTAATAAGTAACAAATTTAGCAAATTATAATGACAAAAGATCAATATATGAAAATCAATAGCTTTCTTATATTCCAATGATGCATCTGCTGAGAAAGAAATCAGAAAAATAATTCCATTCACAATAGCCACCCCCACCATAAAATAATTCTAAAAGGCCTCTATAATGACAATTATAGAACACTGAAGAAAGAAATTGAAGATGACCTTGGAAGATGGAAGGATTTCCATATTCTTGGATAGACAGATATAATATTGTCAAAATGGCCATATTATAAAAGCAATCTATAGTTTCAATGCAATCCCCATGAAAATTTCAATGACATTTTTCATAAACAGAACTAGAAAAATTGTTCAAGAATTCATATGGGAGAAAAAAAGACAGAATAGCCCAAACAATCCTGAGTAGTAAGAGTGAGATTAGAGGCATCAAAACACTTGATCTCAAATTATACTACAAAGTTGTAGTAATAAAATAGCATGTATTGGCATAAAAACAGATATTCCTCCTCCAGTTAGGACGACAATCATCAAGAACATAAATAATGACAATTGCTGGTAAGGAAGTAGAGTAAAAGGTATATAATGTTAGTGGGACTACAAATCAGCACAACTACTTTGAAAGCAGTAAGACTAGGAATGGAACCACCTTATTACTCAGCTATTGTCCCCAAGAATCAAAATCAACATACTGTAGAGATACATGCATACCAAGTTTATAACAGCAGCATTCACAGTAGCCAAATTATGTAACTAGCCTAGGTGCCTGTCAAGAGATGAATGAATAAAGAAAATGTGGTTTACATATACAATGGAGAGTCAATCAGCTATAAAGTATGTAATTATGTCATTTGTGGATAAATAGATGAAACTGGAAAACATCATGTTTAAGCCAGACTCAGAAAGTCAAATGTTTTCACTCCTATAGGGATGTTTCAGGGGTAGAGGTAGGGGAAGGCATCAAAAAAAGGGGACAATCTCAAGAAAAGAGAAGGCCAGAAACAGAGGAAAGGGATCCAGAGAGAAGGAGGACAGGAGGATATAGGGAAGTGCTGAGGAATGAAATCTACCAAATTGTGCTACCAAGATACAAACACACTAGTGATTCCTGCATATGTATATACATGTACATATATATGTATGTGTGTATATTTATATAGACACAGACTGTGTAATTATTATGTACTAATTAAAGTAAAAGTAATAATAGAAAGGAGATTCAGTAGACTAGAACAAGAAGATCAGGTGAAGGAAGGAGGGGAGGGAATGGGAAGGTACTGGGAAATGAGACTGATAAAATTATGGTACATACATGTACAAACATGCCATAATAAATCCCACTATTATGTATAATTATAGTATACCAATAAAAATAAAAATAAATTTAAAAAAATTGGAAAGTGTTTATTATTAGAATATAAAATTTTACGTTAAAGTCTACTCTATTAAGTATATTAAAGGATCATAAAACAATATATGTAATTGAAATTTGATTTTATGGAAATAATTAATATATTGTGGTAATAGAACATTTGGAACATATGAATAATTATAACTGAAAGCTACATTCATCATATTTATAAATTGTGTTTTATAAGAAGGACAATATAGAAAAACCTGAAAAACAGTTTTTCAAAATGTTATCTCTTTTATCAACCAACAAATAAATTCCTATTAACAATTCTTCCTTTGCTTCTGGTATCTCTTATTACACATAAACTTGATGCATACACAGATACTGTGATTGCATAGAAAATAAAATATGAAATAATGTGTAAAATAAGTTTCTTAACTGTAATGTCTAAATAGAGATTTTTTTGAAATATCTGTGTGAATGCAATCATATATTAGAAAATAGCTCCATTAAAAAGGATATAAATAACAATATTAAGAGCAATAATAATACCAGGATATATTACTTTTGCATACATCTTCTTTTAGAGTTTGTAATTTCAATCTGCAAATACATACCAGATCTGTTTTTGGAGGCTCTACACATTCAGCTGAAAAATATGGTGAACTTCTGACTCCACTGCTGTCAGAAGTTGGTTTTGGAGGTTGAGCATGCTGTCTATAAGTAGCACTTTTAGGCGTCCAACAAAATAGGTTGATTGATTCTCGTACACAGCGTTCAATGTCAATTTCTAGACAGAAAATTAAAGAGCAAACAGAATTTGGATAGGTTTGTGAATATAAAAAAACTACATGTTTCCTAAATGTATATATGTGAATATAGCTAAGCAGATAACTAATTAGAAAAGGTGCTAGTAAAAAATATAGATATTAACCAACATATCAATTCCTGGAATGGTAGACATATTTGGTGGTACTGTATGTATATGTAAATGTATGTATATAGGCATGTTTTATGAGAGTGTTTTATTGATTTACCTACATATATACATGTATGTTTGTATATTTTGGTATATTATTTAAGTAACATAAAACATGTCTTCTTATGATCCATTTACTCTGACAATGATTTTACCTTTGAAAGTAAAATAGAGAAGAAGGGGCTTGGTATTTGGGATAAGGCAGACAAAAGACTCAGATGTTGATTCACCACAGTTTCTACTGAAGTGTACTGAAAGCTTCATTGCCATATATTAAATAAGATATAAAATAATCAAGGCAAAATTTATCAAAATTTCAAGTCAGATATTTTCCTTTTTTATACTTTCCTGAATTTAGTGCAGAAAGGTTGAAATGCATATGATTTAAATTATTTCAAAAAAGAAACATTTTCTCAAAAGATTTTCTGATCTCAAATTTGAAATTTAGGTCCCTTTGATATAGAGACAATATAACATAGAAACATGCAGAGATAATATGTATATTACAACTTCAAATTATTGTGTTTTTATTGAAACCACAGCACAGCTCCATTCCTGAGGAATTAATCATTCCTGTGTTTGTATAGAAATATGTGTAGGAAAAGTGGATACTTCACAGAAAGATAGAAGTGCAAGAAGTTGACTGAGATGAAGGAATTTAGCATGAGTTAGTTTTTCACTCTATGTATTCCTAAAACAAGCAAATGTTTCCCAAGTATTTTATTTTATTTTTTGAGGTTAATGTGAATGGGGTAGTTTTCCTAATTTCTCTTTCAGAAGATTCATAACTGATTCATAGAAATGCATTTGATTTATGGGTATTGGTTTTATGTCCTGCTACTTCAGCAAATAATGATAAGTTTGAGTTCTTTTCCTATCCATATCCCTTTAATTTCTTTTGTCTGTCTAATTGCTCTGGCTAGAGTTTCAAGGATTAAGTTCAATAGAAGTGGTGAAAGAGGGCATCCCTGTCTTGATCCAGTTTTTAGAGGGAATGCTTCCAATTTTTCTCCATTTAGAATGATGTTGGCCTTGGGTTTAAGACAGATAGCTTTTACAATGTTGAGGTACATTCCTACTATCCCTAGTTTTTTCTAGTGTTTTGAACATAAAAGGATGCTGTATTTTGTCAAATACTTTCTCTGCATCAATTGATAAATCATATAATTCTTATCTTTTAAGTGTATTGGTGTGATGAATTTATTTATTGATTTCCATATGCTGAACCAACCTCAAAACTCTGGAATGAACACCACTTGATCATGGTGCACTACAGAACACTAAAGAAAGAAATTGAAGAAGACCTTAGAAGATGAAAAGATTTTGCATGCTCTTAGATAGGCAAAATTAATATTGTCAAAATGGTCATATTACCCAAAGTGCTATACAGATTCAATGTGATTCCACTTAAAATCCCAACATCCTTCCTTATAGAAATAGAAAAAGCAGTAATGAAATTCATTTGGAAAAATAAGAGACCCAGATTAGCCAAAGCAATCCTTAGCAAGAAGAGTGAAGCAGGAGGCATCACATTATCAGACCTGAAACTACCCTACAAAGCTATAATAACAAAAACAGCATGGTATTGGCACCAAAATAGACTTATAGACCAATGGTACAGCATAGAAGACACAGAGACAAACCCACATAAATACAGTTATCTCATACAAGACAAAGGTGCCAAAAACATACAATGGAGAAAAGGTAGTCTCTTCAACAAATGGTGCTGGGAAAACTGGAAAGCCATATGCAGCAAAATAAAACTAAACCTTATATCTCACCATGCACAAAACTCAACTCAAAGTGGATCAAGGACTTAGGAATTAGACCAGAGACTCCGGGCCTAATAGAGAAAAAAGTAGGCCCAAATCTTCATCACGTTGGATTAGGCCCTGACTTCTTCAACAAGACTCCTAAAGCACAAGAAATAAAATCAAGAATCAATAAATGGGATGGATTCAAACTAAAAAGCTTCTTCTCGGCAAAAGAAACAATCAATGATTTCAAGAGAGAGCCTACATTTTGGGACCATATTTTTGCTACACGCATGTCAAATAGAGCACTAATTTCCAAGATATATAAAGAACTCAAAAAATTTAACACCAAAAAAAAGAAAAAAGAAAAAACCCAAAAAACAAAATACCCACAAACAATACAATCAATAAATGGAATAAGGAGCTGAACAGACACTTCGCAGAAGATATACAATCGATCAACAAATATATGAGAAAATGTTCAACATCTCTAGTAATTAGAGAAATGCAAATAAAAGCTAAGATTTCATCTCACACAGTCAGAATGCCTGTTATCAAGAATACAAACAACAATAAGTATTGGTAAGGACTGGGGTTAAAGGCACACTCATACACTGCTGGTAGGACTGCAATTGGTATAACCAATCTGGGAAGCAGTATAGAGATTCCTTAGGAATTAGAATGGAACCACCATTTGACTCAGCTATCCCACTCCTTGGTCTATAGTCAAAGAACTTAAAATCAGCATACTATAGTAACACAGCCACATCAATGTTTATAGCAGCTCAATTCACAATAGCTAAACTGTGCAATCAACCTAGATGCCATTCAATAGATGAATGGATAAAGAAACTGTGGTATATAAACACATGGGATATTACTCCACATTAAAATAGAATAAAATTATGGCATTTGCAGGTGAATGGACGGAGTTAGAGAATATCATGCTAAGCCAATCCCAAGAAACCAAAGGCCAAATGTTCTCTCTGATAAGTGGATGCTGATCCATAATGAGGCAAGGCATGGGAAAAGTGGAGGAACTGTGATTGGGCAAAGGGAAGAGAGGAGAGGGGGCATGGGGGCAGAAAAGATGGTGGAATGAGATGGAATGAGATGGACATCCTTACCCTAGGTACATGTATGACTGCATGTACGACTGCACATATCGTGCGACGCTACATCACATACAGAGAAATGCAATTTTGTGTTCCAATTGTATACAATGAATCAAAATGCATTCTGCTGTCATATATACCTATTAGAATAAATTAATTTTAAATAAACCAAGCAAATGGCATATATACTTATTTCTTCTGCAAAATTCCAAGTGTGTCAGCTCAGAAAGGCAATGGAAATAACTATGTTTAAAATTGCAAAGGGACAAGTTTCCTATTTCTGTTTTTGAAATAAAAGCCTTGTAAGGGAAAAAGGAAATAGGCACTTAGTATACATGGAGGGTGCTGTGTGTAGGGCTTAATCTTGGTTGTCACTGTGACTGGATTGAGGGATGCCTAGAACAATGGTAAGTCACACTTCTGTTTGAGGCCGAGTTGGAGGAAGTTGGGTCACTGGGGACAGGATCTCTGAGGGTATATTAGAATCCTGGTTCCTTTCTTCCACTCTCTTTTGTGTCTCAGTTGCCATGAAGTACCTTGCCACATGCCCAAGGGCAAGAGGGCTTAGTGACCATGAAGCTGTGAGCCAAAATAAATCTTTACTCTTTATTTATCTCAGCTATTTTGTCAGAGCAACAAGAAGACTGATATAGAACACTAGTCATGCATTTAGTTATTTGCCATCATAAGGTAGAGAACCTTTAGCAAAGGGAAGGGAAAAATGACTCTGAGCATCTACTATGCAATAAGCTTTGTGTATTTTTCATTTAGTTTGTTTAATTCTTTCAATGATGCCTAAAGATGGGTATTGTAATCTTTCTACCATTTTTATTGAAGATGAAAAAGCTAAGAAAACATAGGGAAACAGACTTATTTTGTGTTCTACTATGGGTGGAATGTCTGAAGTTACTGAGGGGTTATAGGCATATTTTGTTATTTCCCAATTCATTTAGATTTGGAATATGACCAGCACGTCTGAAAAGATCAGTTACTCAATTAAGCATTCCTATATCTGCTATTAAGTGATTTCTGCCAATCTCACAGCTGTTTCTACTAATGGCTACACAAAGAGGTCAGATTTCATCATTCTACATGCTATTTCTATCAAAAAATTCTACAAAACAGTTAAAACAAGATTTGAAATTTGAGTGTATTATATGAGCAATGGCTAACACAGTGAAGTGTATTTTTTTTAAAAAGCTCTATAACATAATTAACCTGATATTCCACAAGGAAAAGGATACAAACACCAACCAGAAGAAAAATATAAAAATCAAAGTTATTTTTCTCTACTCTGCTTAAGAAGAAACAGATATACTCAATTTATTTTAGAAAACTCTCAATTAAAATAGTTACTATAAAAATTTATTAGCTGAAGAGAAAAAGCTCTTAGTCATCTAAATTTGTCTTTTTGCTCTGCTTAATCCTAAAAGAATTTCAGTTCATAGATTTTGCATCTGCAGTATTCAAATCAGTTTGACCCATCTGTCTACCGAGCAAAATGTTGAAATCAAGTCAATGGTCCAGATCATTTTCCATTTCCCAATGGAAAATGCCAATTTGTATCTCATTCCAAAATATCCTACTAACACCATAAACAGTTTACAGTAAATCTTGAAAATTTACTGGGGAAGTTTTAATTCCACCCTGATGGTCAGTACTGGCATATACCATATTCTCCATTCACCTGGCCCAAGTTACCTCTCCATTCCCAAATCCTTCCAAAGTACTTTGTCATAATCTAAATATAGCAAAAATATTTTGTGAACTGTATATTGCAGTTGCAATTATTCTTACCTCTCTTCTGATACTACTATTTTCTCTCCTACATCATAATTATTTGTATAGCACATAGTGAATAAAGCATGTACCCTAATTACAGTTCCTCAGGTTTGAACCAAAGATACTTTGAGATTCTAAGTGAAATAACTTATCTAAATTGGTTTCTTGATCCTTCTTCATAACTACTGTGTCTCTCAGAAACACTGAATTATGTTCAGCATGATAAAAACATCTCAGGTTTACCTTTGGGCAAAGGTAGGTTAAAAAAAAAAAAACACATTTCAATTGAAACCTTCTTTTTATACTTTAACAGCTGCTGAGTTGCTTCCTAGATCTATTGATTAGTTGTTTTAGTGGCACTTCTTTTTACTATTATCCAGTTCTGTTCAGCTCTCCTCTACATATGATCCGTATTTCTGTGAGGAGGATTAAAAATTAAAAAAATATTTTCTTTCTTGATTTATTTCATCATTTTGATGGATCATATTTTCTAGTAGTATACAAGAAAGAGTGCATAGGAGGAAACTTATTTGTAAACTTTGCATGTCTTTTATATCTTTATCCTGCCTTTGAATGATGGTTTGGCTATGCATAGTATCTAGAATTGAGTATTTTGAAATGAAATAAAAAAAATGTTCTGTTTCTTAAAAAACTTCCTGATCGTTCATACTTGTAATATCTTTTTATATTTACCTTTTTGAGGATATTCCTTTTTTCAGATTGGATGTTTTGTACATATGAGCTGGGTTTGGTAACTGAGCGTTCATTAAAGGGGAAAGTGGGGAGTAGTTATTTTGTTAGAGAACCCTTAAGTAAGCTATTTCTCTTTCAGGGGAAATACAGTTTCTCTAGGAAATTCTTTCATATTCTCAATTACCTATTGACATCCTTCTGGGAATTGACTATGTTGTTAGGGAGTGGGGCAGTAGTTGGGGTTATACCTATATACAGTCACTTAACTCCTCTCTTATCCTTCTTGACTCTCAGTTTGAAGACTCTCTAATTCCATCATGTGAAGGACAATCTATCCATACTTGATAATGTTTTACTGAAGTAAATAAAGACTGTCTTTTTCTATACCAACTTTCCTTCCATTTTTGTATTTCCTTTTGTGTTGGGAAATGTCACAGTTGCTGTGGACAATGTAAGATACAACTCAGAGTAAGATAGAGATACATTCAGTTTGGTGTAATGGCAGATATCTACGTTTGAAATAACTTACGAGTACTGACAATGATTTTCTTTGTCACCAAACTGAAGCCTAGCTCCTTAGCAACTTAATTTTAAATTTGGCCTATACAGCCTTGACAAAAAATTAACAGTTTACAATAGCTTAAGACCACATCCCTAGGACAACACTAGCCTTTCTTAAAGTGCTTGCCTGTGAGAACACAAGGATGCCAAAAGAATTTACTGTTAGTTCCAATTGGCACCTGAAGAAAGAGGCCCTGTCTTCCTGTATCCAATGGGAAGGTAGGAGCCTAATAAGCATGAATTAGCAAACCCTATGGATTTCACATGAATCAACCTACATGCGCCCTGTTTTGTAATTTCGTTTTTATCTAACTCCATTAAGCTGCTGCTTATTCAGTTCATTCTGCCTTTAAACACTCAATTACTTCTGTATAATCCAAAAGTGAGTTCAGATCTCACTGGACTATTTCTCTTATTCTCACTACTTTATCTAGTATCTGCCTTTATTTATCTTTAACATTTTAGTTAAGTTATTGCCAACTCTAGAAATGGTTTCTGGTAGTAATTTCACTACCCTCTATGCAGGTACAGGGGATACAATGCAAAATGAATGTGTTCCAACACTGGAAACTAATGGGTAGCATAGGACAAACATGGTTGAAATGTACACAGCCCAAAATCAGACTATGAAAAATTCTTCCACATACTAAACATACAAAACAGTAAATCAAGAATTTGACTTTTTTGAGTACCTTTGTCAAAGGAGAAGTATTTTCCTTTCAGAAATATATTTAATAATGCCACATATATAGTTAAAATACACTAATAACACTTTCTCCTTTTTTTGATAGGAATTTAACAAAATACATTTGTGTGTTTATAGGAAGCAAACCTGAAGCACCACAATAAATACAACTGTGTAAAAAATCATTCTTTATGCATTGCTACTATCAAAAGTAAAAATTCAATCAACCCTGCCAGTGGAAAGACTGATTACTATTTTCTCTATAAGAACTAATGGACATTATTGTCACATTGCAAGGTAAGTATGAAGCCAAAACATTAAGAAAAATATCTTGAGAGATGTGTTAGATTTTAATTAACAAAGTTATGGTATTTCTCCATTTTGTAATTTGTTGTGATCTCTTTGTTCATTCTAAATGATCTTCCTTTTTAAAACATATTTATTCTGGGCTGGGGATGTGGCTCAAGTGTTAGCGCGCTTGCCTGGCATGCGTGCGGCCCGGTTCGATCCTCAGCACCACATACAAACAAAGATGTTGTGTCCGCTGAAAACTAAAAAATAAATATTAAAAAATTCTCTCTCTCTTAAAAAAATTTATTCTTTATTTGTAGTTGGGCACAATACCTTTATTTTATTTATTTTTATGTAGTGCTGAGGATGGAATCCAGAGCCTCGCATATGCTAGGTGAGCGCTCTACCGCTGAGCCACAACCCCAGCTCCTCTAAACAGTCTTTAATAGCTCAATTCAGTACTATAATTAATATCCTCTTTTGAAAAAAGGGCGGCCTCCCCACATTGTATAAGCTTCAGGCCAAAAATATGGCTTCTTCTGAGATGGCAAAGGAGCAGACCCTTGCCTGGCAGGGGCAACAAAAATCTGTGTGGGTGAAGAAATGAACCCTTCCTTATGCCTATATTCAAATGAATATTCTCTGGTTTCTTGCCTTTGAGAAATCCACGCTTAAGGATTGTTCATAAGTAGTATCATTTGCAGCCTAAAAAACTAAGTAAGGATAAAATGTTACTAGAAAGAGAGAATGTGTGAAATCCATCTAAAACATTACAAATCTCTCAGGATTTTTTTTTTTTTTCCATGGAATTTATTTTGATCCAGAGTTAAATTCAACAGAAACTGTTTTACCATATTCTTGAACTTATCCACGTGCAGCTCTTTTTCCGTTGCTTGGAACACAGCATTTTAGAGGTGTCCAAATCATCTTCCTTACTACTGTCAGAATCATTTTTCTAAAATAGTCTACTTTTTTTTTTTTTTTGCTTAAAGCATTTCAATTGCAGAGAGAATAAAGCCCAAATTCTTCCACATGTCATGCAATGTTCCCTGTAAACAGTACTCCATATATTCTCACCAGTTTTTATCACCATCACTATCTCTCAGTCCTGATATCCTTCCCTTGCATCCTACTCTTTAGTCATTTTACCAGCATCCTACTTACATTAAGATGGCCAGGAAGTTTCATACCTCTGTGTCATCTTTATGTCATTTTCTAAGCTTCCAGTGTTTTCTTCCCATCTTATTCAGGAATATAATATCTTTTTTATTTTTATGGTCCCACTGCAATAGTACTTTCCTGACATATAATAAAGTTTGTTAAAAATGTATGGAATGAATAAAGTTACTGACCTAATGTCTCACAGAAAGTGAATGAAATTTTCTGACACACAGTTCATTCACTTTAGATATATTTTTTTTTCTACAGCACAAAACACTAAAGCAAAGGTGGTTAGTTTTCTCGTTGCTAAACATTATTGAATAAGACTAATTATACACATATATACAGATACTCTTTAACACATATATGCATATACACACTCATTATAGAAAGTCACTAAATATTTGTTTGAATGAAAGAAAGAATGAATATTTAAACACAATTTTGGCAATATCTAGGGGGAAATGATGGTACAGTGTGCTACTGGGCTCCTGATTTAATTCACCCAGCCTTCCAAATCTGGTACAAGCTCATGCAATTACTGCAGCATTTTGCTATGAATTTATCATACCTGCTGCTTAATGCCTACAATGCAATGAGCATAAATAGAAAATTCAATCAACACTACTGATATGTGTATACTTAAATTGTTTACAGTTTTTTAAGATAATTGTTTTTAAAAGTTAGCAGTGGGGTGTACTATACTATAGTGCAAAGCAGCTGATGTTGAAACAGAGTACACCTCAGGAAAAAGAATAATGCAGAAGCTTGGAATATTTAGCACCAGATCAGCTGCACTCATCATTTTCTCTTTCTTTTACACTTAGTGGTAATCACAAACAAAACGGGAGTCTTGATATCTGTGGCAACTACAGCCTTGTGTTCAAGTTCAATAAGCAGTTTTTCTATTACTTATAATTTGTACAGAATAATTGAAATGGTTTTAATTTTTCAAAGGAAATGCAGCAGCTTTTAATAAAAATAAGAAAATTCTAGACATTTCCTCTATGCTACATAATTTTGAAAATATAGCCTAATAACAGCGGTATATTCTTCTTCTTTACAATCTGGTCTGTTCATTTGTTCTATTTTATTTTATTTAAATTGACTTGACACTGCACTCATAGAAGGGACATGTAATTCAGAAGTTATTTTCTATTCTGTTAAAGATCAGAATAGAAAAAAACAGGCCACATATCAAATTACTTTCATTTTTGTGCTAAATGTAAAGAAATAGAGGACTAGATAGGAGAGAAAGATAAAAGGGGACCCACAAGTATTATCACCTTATTAAAATACAAATCACATATTGAACAATACATGATAAATGCCACTTTTAAACACATTTTGGTTCTTAAATTCTCACTGGCAACAACATCAGTGTGTGTGAGAAATTTTTAAAGATAGTTTCTAATCTTTAAATGTTTCTGTGGTTACTCAATATACTTTAAAAGTAAACAGTATTCTGTTTAAGCAATTTGAAAACTCAAAGCCCATATAAACTGTCAATAGTAAAACAAACAAATTCCATCATTGATATCTTGTGACAGATATGCTGAATCACTAATGATATAAACTATAAGATAATTTTTGGATTGGTCACAAAAATTAAGAGTAGAAACTCCCTTTCAATCATAAAATAAATAGACCGTAGTGACAAGCTTCCTTATTAGATTTTTTAAAACTTGGGATGTGATCTAAAATGTAGCAGTACTCTAATGAACTCTTAATTTTCAAGGTAAGTGGAAAATTCATATCAACCCTGACTTTGTTTTTCATTATAGTTCCCAACATCTAAGAAACATCGTGACTTTGTAAGCTGTTTACGTGTTGCAAAATTAGTTCTGTTTTAAGAGCACCTCCTAGATCAGTGTTAAGAGAATTTTTCCAGCTTTCCAGAATCATGTCACAATATGAGAGACTTCACCAGTCATGCCATTGACTTTGTGTTTTCCATAATCATTTATTTCCACTTAGAAGTCATGTATTGTAACATCTGTTTTCAAATTTCTCCCTTTTTACAGAAATAATGCAGTTGTGGCTCCCCAAGAAGATTGATATAACCTGAGATTTTGAAAATAACTTTTTCATGGAGTTTTATTTTAGTGACTATACAACCTTGCAATCCATGTAAATAAAACCAAACCAACTACTTTCTCATTTATCTTTAGCCACCTTTCAATTCAAGAGAATTTAATATATTGTCTAAATAATATATCATCTAATGTTAATATCCAGCTTTTACAGGTGGATGGGGAGAGGGCCATAGATAAAATCTCCACATTTAATTTCTGTTATGACTGTGCTTTTGCAAATCCAAGATGTACATCCATGGACATCACATACTTACAAGCATTAAGTGTGAATAATTAATGTACTCTCAGCTTAAGGTAAAATGGCATCATTCTTATAGACTTTACAATTTGAAACTTCCACTAAACAACTGTGTGCTGCAAGGGTAACTTTCACCAGAACAATTCTTTACACTACAGCAGGCTATGAGCCAGGAAAAAAATATGGATTACTACTAGTATCACTTATGTTAAAAAATGCTTTGTTTAACCCAAGATGGAGCTCCTTTAAAGGATTGTACACAAGAATGCTCCACAAATATCAATATAGCCATTCATTCCTATTTTGGTAAGTGATGCTATTTTCAACAATACATTTCATTATTTCAGGGACATTGAATTGAAACCAAATATCTATATCTATATATTTAAATATCTTGAGCAGGATGCTGTATGCTCCTTTTTTGTCTGTACTCTCCATCCTCTTTTCTAGTCACCTTCTTAAAAGGACTTCCATCAGTTTGTTGTTTGGGGCTTTTCAGTGCTTTCTTCCCTCTGTCTAGTAAAGTCTGCCAGTCATTTCTCTTTTCAAACAAAGAAGTCACAAATCAGTAGCCCACTGGCTATAGTCAGTTATATTTGACTCAAGTTTATAGATTTAAAAAAAATTGAGCCACTGTTTACAATTGGGAGATTATACACAAATAGTATTGTAATCCTATTTCATTTATATTTATCCCTAAATGAACAAATAGTTCTCAATTTTACAGTTAAAAATCTTTTTAAATACTTTTGAAACTTGGGAAATAAATAATATACATTCACTTGGCCAAGGCTCTGGTGCAAGAACATTTACTTGAAAGCTTTTTTGCTTTATTAAGGTAAATACTGAATAGTGGAAAATTATAACAGTCAATTGTGCATTCAACTGATGATTGTAACAAGCCATTTTAGCACTGATATTATGCCTTCTTACGACATTAAACAAGTCATGAATATATTTCTGCTGCTTTAGATGAATATATGAATTTTTTTTAACTAAAACTTCACAATTATATTATGCCTTTGCCCAAATAAAATGCTTTACCTCAAATAATAGTAATATATTATATTACTTATATATTTTTAAATATTTTGTTTTAGTTGTAGTTGGACATAATATCTTTATTTTATTTTTATGTGGTGCTAGGATCGAACCCAGAACCCGAAATGTACTAGGCAAGTGCTCTACCACTGAGCCACAAACCTTATATTTTCAGAGCAAAAATATATTCTCTGGGGCTGAGGTTGTTCAATTCTCAGCACCACATATAAGTAAATAAAATAAGATCCATTGACAAGTAAAAAAAATAATTTAAAAATCTACATATGTATATATATTCTCTCAACCTCTGTGTTACATAAGAGATAAAGCAGAAAATAATTTAGAAGCCACTAGATTCTTGTCTTATGTATCAATATATATACAGAGGAAAAAAATCAGTATAAATATAAAACTTTTACACATGATTTTTTTATTATCTACTATATTTCTTGATATAAAGTGAGAATACTTAACAATTAAAAAGTTAATCATTTAAAACCCTTAAATTTGTATAAACTTTGAAATTTGAGCTTATTCATTTGAGGTTTAACCATTAATATTTAGTTCAGGAATGGATGGCAAATACTAAGAGAGAGGAATAGAAAACAGATAAGCCAGGAAACTTTAAAAATATGTGGAAAATATGGTTTCTGTTCACTTATTTAAGTGTTTTAATAGTACCTACCATTAATGAGATGCTAAGGGCAGGAATGTTTATGCTGTACTTAAGACTCAGAAGATGAAATTACTTGATACTTGTATGGAGTATCTATACCTATTTATAAATACTTACTTATAAACATAAAAAATTAACTATTTACTAGAAAATAAACTTTTAGTAAGAGAAATTTAGTAGAGAAACCAGCTTGAATAGCTGAAACTACAACTAAATTTATTTTATTTCTACTGAATAGAGTATGCTGAAAAAAATGGGTGCTTAATCAGATTCGATCAATGTAATGACAAAGTGTAACAGAAAGAATAAAATTAACAGCACCTCATTTTTTAAAGTCTAAAACAAGCATAATAACATCTCCTGAGTGCTTGTTATTCATAATGTTGTATAAGTCCTTTCAGTCTTGAATTGATAAGCTTCATTCTATTATTGTACCATTTATAAGTAAATTCAAAGGAGGGTCTTTTAATATTATACTACATAATGTTGAAATTTTTCCCTATGGAATTTATTCCTCTCATAGAGGAAGACAGAACCAACAAGGTTTATTTCACTGGGTTCCACAGCTTATGAAATTATACGAAGCCTTCTTAACGGAGGAGAGCAAATGGATATGCTGCCAGACTCTGGAAAATGTAGGAAAGAGGGTTTCTTCGTTGCATGGAGGTGGGAGAACTCCCATCGGTCCCTTCCATGTTTTCTTAGAACTCAACCCCTGGGAAGAGAGGGTCTTAAGACTGGTCCTTGAGTGGGCTGGGGTTGTGGCTCAGTGGTAGAATGCTCACCTAGCATGTGTGAGGCCCTGGGTTTGATCCTTATATTTTATCACATATAAATGAATAAAATAAATGTATTGTGTCAAACTACAACTAAAAAATAAATGGGGAAAAATAAAAAGACTGGTCCTTGGGAAGTTGGGGAGGTCTCCATGTTTCATGTTGTAACTGTCGGCTCCAGGTCTCTGCTCTTACTAAGAGCTCAACTTCTTGGGATTGCAATGGACTTCTTTCTACAAAAGAACAAATCTATGTAACCAGCAATGGGGGGACAGCTCCGTATGGCTCTGTCCTTATGACTCAAGGAGCTTGTCATGCATATTAGGGTGAATAAAGTTATATGTGTGTATACTCATGTAAGTATACATGTGGGGGATATATCACCTCTATAGATAGGAAGTAAGCCAGACAAACTTAAAAAAAAAATGCCATTCACTGTAAAATCAGAGGGTTGTCATTGTTTAATGTTAATGTTTTTTGATAGTTATTGTAAATAAACACTGCATTTTGAAATTTATTCCCACAGGCAGTAACAATGAAAGAACAGCAATTAATGAATAATAAAGAGAACTTAGTGAATAAATAAATACCTACTGTATCTATGTTCTCCTCCTCCTTTTTATGTTGCTAAGTCCTGAACTAAATATTTCTTATGGTGTGTGTGTGTGTGTGTGTGTGTGTGTGTGTGTGTGTAATATATATAATATATATATTTTTGATTACTGAAAGGATATTTCATATCTAACATATGACATCTATCCATTATCCTGCATAATATATTTAAGAAAAATCCAGTGTTGGTATGTATGTCTTTGAATTAGTTTATAGTTCTTGCCAATCATGCATTCCCATTCTGAAAGTTACAGATGCCATCAACCATTTGCATGTACTCAGAATATCTCACAAAACATTAAAGTATCAAATGTTTACAATCTGATAAATTAGGAAACTAAATACTTAAGTTGTGGTGTTTAGGATCTCATTACATTCATGTGGATAAAGGAAAATATACTACCAATTTTTATGTCAATATGGAAAAGTTAAAAAGTGTTTTAATACTAACTGAGCATTATTTGCCATTTTCAAGCTAAATTTCCACCCCACCCCCAACATATGCTATGCCTGAATTCCACTGTATTTTTTTTAATCTTTTCTTTCTTAGAAGTTGTTTTTTAATACTTACCTAATTAGGGTTGTCCAATGTAGCAAATATAAATGTAGGAGATGGAATAAAATTGAGTCTCAAATAAACAATGTTCATTTGGGATATATTTATTTTAGTAGTATTATCTGAAATTCATATTTAATGAGGCATACTGATTTTGTCTGATGTGAGGAAGCTAGGTAACTCCTTAATATTGCTATCTGGTTAAATACAAGGAAGGAAAATAGATTAAGTCTTGATTTCACCAATCACCTGCTAGAGGTCCATGAGAACTTATAACCAAGAATAGGTATCATCCTTCTCCCCTTCCCTAGCACAAGAATCACCAGAACTGCCTTAAAATCAATGGGATTTTGAGTAAGACTAGATTATACAATTGACTTTAATCAATATAAACACCTTTACCTATCCACCTATAATTCCACAACACATATACTACTTTCTGAACTAGTGAAAATAGTGAGATGGTACTAATATTTTTCATGTTTTTGTTGAAAATTAAATCATATTACAAAGTATGTAGGTGATACTAAAATGCTTAAATTTCATTCAAAACTTTTCTATTAAATTAAGCTTCTCTAATTGAAAAATCACTACACAACTGAGATTTTTCAGTCAAATGCCAATTTCTTCCTATAAAAAAGGATTTGAAACTTTTCATATGCTGAAATCTCCTTCAGTATACTATTACCTTCTAAACAGTTTATATATGCATATTTCTCCCAATGTTAAAGCCATTATTTTAATCTCAGAATAAGTTAGAGGTTTCTTCCGTACAGATTTACCATTATTTTTTCTACAGAGTTCTCTAAGAAAAATATTCCTGCCTCTAAATATTTCTGTCTTTGAAAATAATCAGTTTTTTTTGTATAACCTCTGGGGATTAGCAAGGATGGTGGAATGTGATGGTCATCATATACAAAATACATGTATGAAGATTTGAATTTGTTGTCAACATACCTTACATACAAACAGAGTTATGAAAAATTGTGGAATATATGTGTATTAAGAATTGTAATGCAAAAAAAGGAGTACACGTATAATGGCATAATTTGGTGTGAACATACTTTATATACAGAGTTATGAAAAATTGTGCTGTATATGAGTAATAATGAGTGTAATGCATTCCACTATTGTCATGTATTTTAAAAAAGGAAAATAATCAGGGATGCATCGTTATTGATATGTTCAATTGATACACAACTGTACAAAGGAATATAAAACAAAACAATAAAACAAAAAGCATTTAAACATCTCAGTTGTCAGAAATCCACTCAAATTATTATCCTTTTGGTTTTACTTAGATATTATTCTCATTTTCCAAACTGCATGGATATATCTCCAAAGAAAAATTTAAAAGCCAAAGGGGGTACTATAGCAGAATATCAGAGAGAGAGAACAAAGACTGGGAAACCCCATATTGTAACTGAGTTTAAAAAGTGGTAACCTTGGAAACTACTCTCTTAAAAGCAGCAGCCAAAATCCATTATTAGATGGTGGTATGAAAAGCCAAGTATTTCTCCCAAAATATCCTGCCATAGCTGAGCATGGTGGCACATGCCTGTAATCCCAGCAGCTCAGTAAGATGAGGCATGAGGATCACAAATTTGAGGCCAGCCTCAACAAATTAGTGATGCCCTAAGCAATCAAAACCCTGTCTTAAATAAAACAATTAAAAGGGCTAAGGATACAGTTCAGTGGTAAAGCACCCCTGTTCAAGCAATGTTAAATGTACCAATCTCAAAGTAATCTGTTCTAGTACAAGCATGGCACACATACCAATACATGTCAAGAGCATTCAGGAAAAATTTCTAGCATTGTTTGTACTTTCTTGGAATGTAAAATCACAATATATCACCTTCTACAACGCAACAATTTTTGTTCAAAAGAACTGTGATTTTCTGCTGAGTTTCCCCTACAAAAATTAAAGAGGTAGTATTCAATGAAGAAAAGGAGGACGAATGGACATGGAACTTAAGTATAATTTTATGTTATATATTCCTAACAAATTTAAAATGTTAAATGCTACATATACTTAAAAATACTTGTGTATATGCCTATCAGGTTTTTTTGCCAGTTGCATTATATATATTATCTTTGGTTCTCACAAAAACTCTAAAGTAGATATTATCGTCTAACATTTACAGAAAATTTTGCAACGTACAGGACTTTTGTTTCCAATGAGAATCAATAACATTTTAGAGTTTCCCTGGCTAATATGTGTCATATCTGGGATATGAATTCATATCTATCTCACCCTATAGACCATATTCTCTCAGCAGCAGTACCCCACTCAGTTTCCCAATTTACACAGGTAGTGAATGGTGGAATCAATACTCAAACCCATGTCAGTCTAGACTCCCAAGCCTGGGTTCTCTATTGACTATACTGTGCTGTCTATAAGCAAGGAAAAGAGATAGTCTTCTTACTAATAATGTGTACTTAACATTAAAAGCTTATTTGATTTTTCAGGTAATTCTTCATTAGATTTTGCTAACAAATCTGTGTGATCATTAATTTATACAAAAGACAATTGGGGAAATTGCTTCATTTATACTACCAATAGGAAAGTATGTTATTTAGAACGAAAAAAGTGAGGAAAATTATAACAACAGTGACTTAATGATAATAGTCACTTATACAGTTTTTTAGATATACTGACTTAATACAACAATCTATGCATAGAATACTTATTATTATCATTCTCATATAATCAAAGATGAAAGGATTAAGTCATTTCTCTAAGGTTGCACTGGTGAAAGTAGTAGAGGCAGGATCTGAGCCTAGGTGATATCACTGCATATTTCATGCTCTTAACAACTAGACTATTAAGAACTAAAAAAGATGACTATCATGTTCACAAGGTTCCCAACTGGATGGTGTTTTTTGTTTTTTGTTATATTAGTGTCAATACACATTTTGTACAGTGGATTGTCAATCTCCTTTAGTAAAGAACAGAGTTAAATTTGTTCTGTTTACTGATTATTTAAACTCAGATAAGTAGGAGTTCAGTAAAGCATAACATATTTACTGAGTTCAAATTAATGCTTAATCTTAGCCTTACTTTATCTAAAAAGTCTGTCTCAATAATTGGAAGTGAAATATACAGTTAGCCTATTGGTCCTTTCTTGGTAGACTAGAAAAACAGCGTATCTGTTTCACATATGTTCTACATTTACATCATCTAAAACTTTGAGATGTTAGTGTGCAAAAGGTTACTCCAGATTCAGTTTTTTAGATTTCCCCTGGTCACTTCCAAATTCCTTCAAGAATTGTTGAGGGTAGGAAAAAAAAATGACAACTTTTAAAACCTACCTGAGAATGCTATCTCAAATAAATGCACTGTGATTAAAACAAAACACAGATATACTTAAAGACCAAGTTTGCAATGAAAACCTTTATGCTTTTTGAAAGAGGTCATATTTTTTCTTAGAAGCCTCTCTCTCCCCTAACAGGAATCATATACAATGACCAGAATAATGGCATTGTGGACCAGGGTAATTCACATACAAAGAAGGTGTCCTATTTTCAAAGGTTAAGGAAGAGAGATACTTTCTCAATTATTCAGTTATAACAAATGTATATAGTTTTATTATTTCAGAAATAATATTTTTAGTGGGCAAGCAGGGTTACCACTAATTTGTCTATAAAAAATTAAAACAGATTTCTTCACTGGTGTTTAATGGAAATACTTATAAACGAAATAGGAAAGGTATTAAATTTGCTTTATTTCAAAATGCAAAATCAGCATTTTCAATATACATATTTTTATAACTGACCAGAAAAATTCTTTTAATCCTAATCAATCAACTTCTATTTACTTTGGCAAGTTGAGAATGACAAGAAAACATCTGTAGGGTACAGACAGTATTCTTAGGTTATGAAACTAGCTTCTCTGTTCCTGTTCAAAAGCAAAAATAAACAACACAATAACAAAAACTCGACAATTTTCATAAAAAATTTCCCAGAAAAAAATTAAAGAACTAAACTATTATTTGTTTACATATGAAATAACACACTTTAATTAAAATTTGATAAATTAGCTGATGGTGATATTTTTAGTTTTGGGGGCAGGAGAAAGGCAAAGTTTTAAATTACCCCAAGGCATTTTGTTACTATTTTCCCCCCAAAAGATGAAGATTTTCAACAGACAGATAATACAGAATGAAACACAGATCATCCACTAAAAATAAAAAGCAGATAGGAAGCAGGTTTCTTATTCCTTTCGAGGCTTAATAGAGATAGCTTTAGAGTACCTTTCTCTATTTATTTGGTTTTCAGGCAAATTTATTTCTTATGTAATTTAAAGTGTGTTTATTATCAGTAGTAACTTGTGCTTGTCTGAAAATATGAAGGACAGCAAAGCAAAAAGCAGAAGGAATGGAGTCAAAGAAATACTGTGAAAAAAGTAGAATTTTTCTACCTAAAAATATTTCAATTTCTGCAAAAATAGCTTTTTTTACCCCACTTTCACAAATTTACTTACATCCTCAAAGCCAAGTTAGTTTTTTTTTCTTTTTCTTTTTTTAAACCACAGCATCAAATGTATAGTTGCTATCCATTTGTCTACATTTAAGCATTCAACCCCTAGATTTACAAACTCCTCACTTGGGAATACCCTATACAACTTAACTTACTATCTTGTATGATATGACAGAATTCCACTGAAGTTTGATTTGTACCCTGAAGGGCAAAGTTTCTTTCTCTCTCTCTCATAAATTTTTCCTCCTTAAAATTGTTATTGTCGGGTCTTTTGGTCACAGCTACAAAAATGCTAAATAAAACAATGGCTTAAAAATATCTCATTATTTTACAATTAAATTACATTTAGTTATTCCATTTATTTAGACCTCTACCTGGTAAATCAGAGAAGAGAAGAATGCATTCATTAAAACCATTAGCCAAAAGCCGGTCCCGCAGTTGCTGAAGAATTGCTACTCCAATACAGAATGGGAAAGAGGAATTTCCAAGTAGTAAAGTATCCCAGAGGTGGAAAATTTTGTGCAGTGGAAATACATCTGTAGAATGATTTTTAAAAATTAATTAAGTTAAAAATTAAAATAAACAACAATAATAACCTGCTTGACTAGATATATCAGTATTATTTTATGGTCCAAACTATTCTTTAGGAGCTAATATTACAAACTGTTTTTATAAAATGTTTATTTAGTTTTGTCACCTTATAGCTTCCTAAGGTCTCCTTAAATTAATTAATTATCATATCAGTCAAATAGATGACATTTTCTAACTTATCAATATTGGTATATATGTACAATTCATAACATTTCTCCCCAGAATTAGTTATATTATTTATACAAGTTTATTTATGTAGATAAACCTTAAAATTGTTTTATATACAGTAAGGTTACATCCCCATTATGCATTATAAACACCTGCTCTATTAAATATTCATCAAAAATATCCTTTTAACAGTCTTCTATTTTTATAACTCCTTTTTTCATTTAATAATATTGTGGATATCTTCCCAGGCCCATGCATACAGATCTATTCCAAATATTATTCCATTTATCACGTGTACCATATTTAAGTAAGGATGTTCACTGTATTAATATTTAAAAGTAAAGTACAACATTCACATAATCTGCTTAATTTCTAGGAGTCCTCCTAGTTTAGAAAATAAAACTGAGTTATTATAGAATCTCTAGAAATTAAGCCTAATTTGGTTGTAAAATATAGCCCTGATAACTTTAGATAAACCTCACAATTGATGTTAAATACTGTTTTCAAAGGGGGAAAAGCTTGAATGAATACCATGAAATATAAAATAAATTTTCAACCTATACAATTCTCATTTTAATGTTCAGGGGTCAGAACAATTGGAATTATTTTATACTCACCTTTATCATGCAAGAACCACATAGGGGATGCATATTAAATTTGCTTAATATTATTGCAAATATAAAATGTCAGGGAAGAATAAAACTGTATTTTTGCTAATACAATTCTAAAAGAGGAAAAATAATACTTACGAGTAAACATGGTGAGGAACCAAGGGATGGCATAGAGCTATGAGCAGGAGTACAGGGGATGGATAAAGAAGAAATGAAAGACAAAATTAGAATGATTGCCAATAAACTAAACTGAATGGTTAAAAAAATTCTGTTTTGGTCTATTCCATTGATTAAAATAAAAAAAGAATGCAGGTAACTATAATTATTGCCACAAATACTTTATTTTGTAATATCTGTCTATATTACAAATACAGATGACTTCTTCAGGAATCATTCACAGAATACCTTCATTTGATCAGAGGATACCCTCCAGATCATAGCTAACTCAAGTGCAATACTAGTATGTTATTTTTAAAGGTGCGCTTTTCAGTGACACAAAAATACCCCTGAGATTTTAAAGATTCTTGTAATAGTTAACTTATGTGGCAAAGTGATTAGATCAGACCACTCAGGTATATGATTAAATAATATTTTGGGGTGTGTCACTGATGGTGTTTCCAGATAAGGTAATCATTTGAATCAGTGCACCAAATAAAATATATCATCTTCCCAGTCTGAGTGGGCATCATCCAATCTATTTAGGGACTAAATAGAACAAAGGTAGAGGAAAAGTAAATTAACCCCTTCTTTTCTCCTGCACACATTTTATTGGAGCACTACAGTTGTATATAATGATGGGATTTGTTCTTACATAATCATACATGCATACAATATAACAATATAATTTGGCCAATATCAATCCCTCAACTTTCCTCTCCCTTCTCACCTACCCCCACTTAATCCCTTTGATTTTCCTGAGAGTCCCCACCACCTTTCTTTTCCTTTTTCTCTCTAGCTTCCCCATGAGAGAAAACAAGACCTTTGACCCTCTGAGTTGACTTATTTCATAGAACATAATGGTCTCTAGTTCCACCTATTTTCATTTTTCTTTATGGCAGAATAAAACTCCATTGTGTGTGTGTGTGTGTGTGTGTGTGTGTGTGTGTCACATTTTCTTTATCCATTCACCCACTGTCAGATTATAAGGTAATCATTTGAATACCTAAGCTAGTTCCATAGTTTGGCAAATGTGAATCGTGCTGCTACAAACATGCATGTATCATTGTAGTGTGATAATCTTAATTCTTTAGGATAAATACCTAGGAGTCGTATAGCTGGGTCACATGATGGTTCCTTGCCTATCTTTTGAGGAACCTAAACATTGATTTCCAGAGTGGTTGTACGAATTTACAATCCTACCAACAGAGTAAGAGTGTTCCTTTTTTCTCCACACCCATTCCAGCATTTATTATTTGTATTTTTGATGACTGCCATCCTGACTGGTGTGAGATAAAATCTCAGTGTAGTTTTGATTTGCATTTCCCTAATTACTAATGATATTGAACATTTTTCATATATGTGTTGGCCATTTGTATTTCTTCTTTTGAGAAGTGTCTATTTTATTCATTTGCCCATTTCTTTTTTTTTTTTTAGTTGCTCAAGACAATACAATGATCTTGACATATCATACATTTGATACAAACAGGGTGTGAATTCTCATTTTTCCATGTGTACAGATTGCAGGATCACATTGGTTATACAGCCATGTATATACATACAGCAATACTAGTGTCTGTTGTATTCTGCTATCCTCTCTATCCCTCCCTCTCCTCCCCTCCCCTCCCATCACCTCTCTCTACCCAATCTACTGTGACACTTTTCTCTCTTTTTTCCCCTTCCCCCTCACACCATCGTATATGTATTTTGTATAACGATGAGGATCTCCTTCCATCTTCCATGCAATTCCCCTTCTCCCTCCCATTCCCTCCCACCTCTCTTCCCTGTTTAATGGTAATCTTCTTCTCATGCTCTTCCTCCCTACTCTGCTTTGAGTCACCTCCCTTATATCAGAGAAGACTTTTGGCATTTGTTTTTTAGGGATTGGCTAACTTCACTTAGCATAATCTGCTCTAATGCCATCCATTTCCCTGCAAATGCCATGATCTTGTTATTTTTTAGTGCTGCATAATATTCCATTGTGTATAAATGCCACATTTTTTTATCCATTCATCTATTGAAGGGCATCTAGGTTGGTTCCACAATCTAGCTATGGTGAATTGTGCTATGAACATTGAATGTAGCTGTGTCCCTGTAGTATGCTCTTTTTAGGTATTTTGGGTATAGTCTGAGAAGGGGAATAGCTAGGTCAAATAGTGGGTTATATGAGTTTTTGGTGTGAAATTTTTGAATTTTTTATATATTCTAGATATTAGAGAACTAAAAGAAGAGTAGCTAGATTTCTTAGTCTGGAGGTTCTCTATTCACATTCCTAAGTGTTTACTTTGCTGTGCAGAAGCTTTTTAATTTGATGCCATCCACTTATTAACTTATGGCATTATTTCCGGAACTGTAGGGATTCTTTCGAGAAAGTTGTTGCCTGTACTTATATGCTAGAGTGTTGAACCTCTATTTTCTTCTAAGAGTTGCATAATTTCTGTTCTAATTCCTAGGTCTTGGATCCATTGAGTTGATTTTTATGCAGGGTGAGAGATACGGGTCTAGTTTCATTCTTCTACATATTCACCCCTTCTTTTCTATTTCATGGTTTGAGATGATGTCTTATTTCATCTTCCCCTGCTCTTAGTCACCTAGGCTGGTTTTATGGTTTGGCAAATGTGAATTGTGCTGCTATACACCTAGGCTGGTTTTATGGTTTGGCAAATGTGAATTGTGCTGCTATAAACACGGGTATGCATGTGTCATTGTGAACTTTAATTCCTTAGGATAAATACCAAGGAGTTATATAGCTGGATCGGTCGCACACTAGGACTGTCACTAGCAAGTTTTAAAAACCAAAAATAATTTGCAGAAAAATCTAAAAAAGCATGAAGTTTATTTTACTGTGTGAGTAAATACAGGATACTATTAAACAAAGACTTGGACTTCCTATAGAGCTTAAATAAATATTCTTTTGGTATCCATTAATTATAAATTTATGAGTAGAGTTGCACATTGTCTTTACATTGCACACAATAGAGTACCTATGCTATCAAAATGCCAGTCAATAACTATTCAATTATATAATTCATTAAAACATAAGTATTATTGTAAATAAAGGCTATTGATCTCCACATCATCATTTACACAAGTTGAATGTAGATAGTTCTTTTTAGAGACATTACAAATTCAAAAAGGGAAAGACATACATGTCTTCATAGTAACAAGTATGAACTGTAGAAAACAGTAATATCTAACAAAATACAAATTATTCACCCTAAATCTTCACCTTTGATTAAAATTTAAATTAAAAAATTAAAAGAGATTAGTTTCATCACTATTATTCAATCTTCCTTTTATAAACATAACATCAATTATATTATTTGCTATTGTTTTGAGGAAAGCCAATTGTCACTAAGAATATTTGCCAAATTAGTTCAGCAATTAACTAATAGTATCTTTCACCCCATTCTATCCTCTGCAATTATTAACTTCATCAAGATCTATAGAGGGATTGTGCTTCTGAACAAGATGGAATAGGAATCGGATCTACCCTCCCACTTGAAATGCATACAAATTAGAATATATGAAACAACAATTTGAAGATCTAGGATATTAGCATGCAGAGTAATGCCTGAGAGAGGAAATACATGAAATGAAACCTATAACTGTCCAGAATGTCAGCTTACTGACATTCTGCAAAGAGTTTTTAGGCCATTAGAGGAAGGAAAAAGCCAGGAAGAGCTTGATGGTTGTCCTGAGCTAAGGAGGCAGAGTTGGGAGAGTGAGGAAGTCAAGGTGGCTAGAATCTTCATAATTTTAGACAGAAGAAAGCTGTTTAGAGAGAAAGCTCCAGAAATTGCATAGGGTTCCCCTCAAAAACTGTTGAATACCAAAAAAGACATCTATATAAGGAAACTACATAAAGTGGGGACCTATTTAAAATGATCAGAGGCAAAAATTGCCAGACTCATATAAAGCCAAGGTAGTTTCTTTTTACACAGGCCAGTTCACAAAGAAAAATAAAAAACTAAAACCCAAACTGAAACCAAACCAAACCAAACCAAACGCCTGCAATAAACAAAGCACTGTACAGAGTACTCAGAAAGTATTGTCTTAGTAATAGCATAAAACTATGCTCACAAATTATGATGCTCTAGTATCATCTAATAAAACTTAAGAGGAGGCCTTGAAAAGATGAAGTTGTTTTTGATATAACTTAACTACATCCAAGATACTATACTCATGGTCACTCCCAAATGGCCTTGTCTTTCTATTAGCACCTATCATTCCAGTCACTTAGGTTGAATAAACTTAATTTTAAAGTATTTCCTATCAAATCCCATAGGTGTTATTTCTACAAGATCTTCTCAGTCTGTTGTTTCTATCCCTTCATACTGAACCACCCTTGTTTTGATTATCATTCCTTCTTTATCAACTATGGCAAATGTTTCATAAGTATTATCCTACTTTCAATTTCTAACTACTTCAATATTTCCTTCAGCCAAATTTATCTTTCTAGAAATAAAACTGTGATCACTTCATTCTCCTGTTCTATCATACCAATATTTTTCCTGTAGTATACCAAATGAAGTGTACACTAATATTTAGGCCATCACATATTAGTAAAAACAGCCAAGGATTGGAATCAGGAAATAAGCACTTCAATTCTAATTTTGACAAGTCAGTTGTAGTCATCTCTTACCAATTAAATTCAGGTTAAAAAATGGCAATCTGTGAGATTGTAATACCTGTTATTTATTCTTTCTATATTACTTTTAAAATCTTAATTGAAAAATAGTGATATTTTTGCCTTAATTTCTAAAGGTATTGGTACAATTTCATAATGTTATCTGATATAGAAAAAAATGACAGTAAAATAAGATAATTTTGAATACCAGTCAGGTTTTAATTTTTCAAAAAAGCAAATAAATATTTAAAAATTTGATTACAAATATAAAATACATATGGCTTTCATAAAGCTAGAGATATTTTAACTATTTCCTCATAAAAGTTGGAAACTGAAAATGAAAAGAAATCATACATGCTCTAAGTATTTTCTCAGATCATGAAATTACATACGTATGTTTTGGCTAGTGCTTATCTGTATAGTCAGCTAAGTAAATACTGCCCCCTAGCAATAGCGAGCAAGAACAGCTATGTTTAGCATTTCATGAGGTCTTTCCACATGGTCTGGCAATGTAAACTTCAGATTTATCAATAAGAAACGCAAAAGTGGGGGTTCATTATCTTGATTTTGAAAAGGAGAAAATTACAGTCAATGACCTGAAAGTCTATAAAAATAAAAAATGAAATAGGAAATATTTCTTAAAATATAAACTCTAGGTGACTCAGAGCAAATGATTTTGTCAAATAGGTTTTGAAAATTATAAACATAATGGACTTTCACTGTTGACACACACACACACATACATACACACATATATGTTTAATACACATATATACATGTTTTATTATTACAAAGGAGTTCCTTCTAATTGACATTCTATCTCCATATTTCATGATATTTTCTGTTTACCTCTAGTTAGATGAATTTTTATATTTAAATTATAATATGCCTTCCCTATAAAATACATATTGATCATAAGTTTTATGACTTGCAATGTATATCCAAATATTCAAGAAAAGGATGCCTAAAAATGAGCAGGTTTTAGTTTATATCATCCTATGTTTTCTTGAAATATTAAAATCCTGGACTTCATGATCAGGTACCTACTTGAACCTTTAGGACAGTTTTAACGATCAATTAAGGGATCTAAAACTGGTAGAGGATGTGGTCTATATCACACTTAAGTACAGGAGTTATGATTTTATCATTGTCATAACAAATAGTAAAGTATTTCAACAATCCAAATTTTTGAGGTAAACTCATATAGCAATCTAATAACAGATACATATATGGTGTGTTGAAATTAAAAGGAATGGAAGGAAAAGAGACTGCCAAACACTATTACACAGGTTGAGGTAGATTTGTAAGGCATAGCCTAAGGAGGACAAGTTAATATTTACAGTCCTACTAGTTCTTAGAATTAATTCCCCTCTCAACTACTGAGTTCACAATATTTTAAGTATGTTTACATAAAATAGTCCTTTTACTTTCCAAATTTATAGGACTCTTTATTTGCTCTATATCTGACTTACTGTTGTCTTCTTGGCTATATGTATGACATGGGTTAACAAAAAAGGAAATTCTGAAAAAAATAAGAAAATGTTCCATAAAATGTTTGTATTATTCCACCGAACCACTCATTTTCAAAAAGCATTCTCTTTTTAACAATGAAGAAAGATGGTGTTTTGTGCTATATCAGGTATACGTTCAACAGAATGAGAATGGGTTTCATGTAAGCAAAAAAAAAAAAAAAAGCCTAGTATAGGCAAAAGCAGTACTAAGCGGCTCTCCCTAATTAACATTACTCCCTGTTCCTTATTTTTTTAAGAATCTTGGCGGGGCTCAGGGAGACCTACCTTCATTTTCATAATCACCAATAAAGGTATAATAGTCAGATGGTGAGAATTATAAATCTATAAGAAAACTGTAGATTCACAGACTAACTCTTTGGAATTTTTTAAATAGAAAAACAATTATGGGGGCTGGGGTTGTGGCTCAGCGGTAGAGCACTCACCTTGCAAGTGTAAGACCCTGGGTTTGATCCTCAGCACCACATAAAAATAAACAAACAAAATAAAGATATTGTGCCCATGTATAACTAAAAGTAATATTTAAAAGAAAAACAATTATGTTCAGATATTTTTGGGAATAGTAATATTGAAGCAAAAGATGACTTATTGCTAAAATAAGACAATCAATTTTACTACAGGCTTGTATGAAAACTATTATGCTAGTGCTATGTCAGATAAAAAGAAATACAAACATTTGAATCATATGTACGAAAGGACAAATAAAAATAAAGGATAATGGAACACAGCTCCTGGCATATTAATTGCCCTGTTGACTTAAGGTTCTTGAATCTGCAAAGGTTTGAAGATAAGATTATTGAATCAGAGAATTTCTAGGATATGTGTTCCCCCACTTTCTCAAAATCAGAAAATTAAGTCATGTGGTATTATTCTTCAGTAGGTATTGATGGCAGATCCTCCAGTGTTAAAATGCAATTTTTTTAACCTGGTCATTTGTCTGGTTCAAGACTTGAAACTTCTTAGATTGTCTTCTCTTCTTAATTAACCTGTTTTCTCACATTGCATTATTACCATTGTTTTATAAAACATTTTCATCTGCTTCAACTTATCTGAGTCACGCAAAAGTTCTGTGGTTTGTCAAGATTGGTGTTATTTATTTTTCCCTATTTATCGGCGAATCATCTAAGGCTTGAAGCAGGTCACTTTGACCAAGGTCACAGGTATATATTATAAAGTAGGAAACAGAATCCAGGACTTCTTATTGCCAGTCTGCTATTCTTTGCACTATATAAAGGTGGTTGTAAAGACTAAAGCAAGTTGGCTTGTAAGTATTTTTCTGTGTTATCTATTATTAATATAAAATTTGGGTAAATCACTCCCCAAATATTCAATAAGTCTGTTTTGTAATTATAGCCTCAGATTATTCCAAGGAAGTGATACCATAGAAGTTTCTGAAATAAATGAAATATACTATATTTACAAAAAAAACACACCATTTTCAAAGTCCTCAAAATCTAACAGTCAAAATAATATAAAAAGCATTGATATATATTCCTATGCACATATAGCTAAAATTGTAAATGAATAAAAAAATTCTAGAAAGCCTGGATCATATTACACTTGCTATTTTATGAGGTTCATAACATTAGGTGTACCCATACTTAAAAAATAGAAATAAAACAGAAAAATACTTAATTTATTTGTCATAAAAGATAATTTCTGAAAGATCAAATTAAGAATCATAAAAAAAGGAATGAAAAACTTCTGAATTACATTTTTCAAGAATAAGTATCATATATTAACTGTTGTAAAATATAAAATTTATACAGTTATATGTTGGGCCTCTTCTCTGGTTTCTAATAATTCAATTTACATAAAATATTTTGATATAATTTTATGACATTTACATTCTATACTGTAAACGTAACATAATTGTTCAATCTCAGGCTTATTTTATTTTTGGTACTGGGAATTGAAATCCCAGAGACATTTTACTACTGAGCTATAGTCTGGATTCTTTTTATTTATTATTTTGAGACAGGGTCTTGCTAAATTGCACAGAGTGCCCTTTAACTTGTGGCTAGGATTATAGGTTTGTGTCATCGAGCCTAGATCAATGTTACATTTAAATGGGCTTAATGGTTAACCCTAGTCTTTCAACAAGTTCCTTGAATTTTTAATTTTATTCATCTTCTTGGCTGAATTTTGACATACATTTTTGTGTTCATATTCTCTAATAAAAGCTCTTGGGGTTGTATTCCCTTAATTCTTATCTTCTTAAGAATGCTGTCTGCTACATTTATGCTTGCTACACTATATTTAGCTCCTATGCAATTCTTTAGTCAACTTTCTTTCTCTCAAAATTTTATACACAATTCTGCACTGAGTGTTGCTGTGAAATCTTTTCTGAGATTATTATTATGTATTTTTGTACTTTTTCATTTTACTATGTAGATTTCCTCAAATCTATTCATTATGTCATTGACTGGGTTTATACTTTATTCTGGTTTTTACTCTTTTAAAAAGCTATTATTAGGGCTAGGGATATAACTCAGTTGGTAGAGTGCTTGCCTCACATGCACAAGGACCTGGGTTCAATTCCTAGCAACAAAAAAAGCTATTATTAATATTATTAATATAATATTTTCAAATATCTTTGTGCTCCTTCAGTTCACCATGCTGGCTCATTCCTGATTATTATTCACCTTTGAATGATCCAGCTTCCAGCTAAAGGTTAAGTGTTAGTCTGTGAAGGAATACAGAATGAGGAGGTCAGTTGATTACCTTTACATAAAATCTACACTAACTGTAATATCTCAATTCTCAGGAAAAATGAGATCCAATTTTAGTTTTTGAGATTTGAGTAGTTCTAACTACTAGTGCTGATTAATATTTTGTTACTTTAGAGAGAACAACTATCATATAGATCTAATGGATCCTTCTATAAATCTATAAGTATGTTATTGAAATGTTAGTGATTTTATTTTTCCTATACTGTGAAATATTTTGCCATTTTATACAAGTAGGAATTATTTTATTATTATGAATCAATTGTTCTATTTATGCATTAAAAAACAGAATAATAATGGAACTGCTGAGTTCCTTTGGAATTGTCTTAGTCCATCTTGTGGTGCTATAACAAAATACCACAGACTAAGAAATACCACAGACTAAGTTATACAGTGGTTTGTTTAACACACAGTTCTAGAGGCAAGAAAGTTCAAGAAAGATATATCTGGCTAGGGTATTTTGTTGTGTCATAACACTGTGGATGACATCACATGGCAGTAGCATTTGTAAGAGTAGCCAGCACCAAGTGAGGAAAAGACAGACCAAAGGGATAATCCAGCTTGCTTTATAACAACCGGCTCCTGTAAGAGATAATCCAATCATGAGGGACCTAACTCTCTCTCATGAGATCTAATCTAGTATCAAGAGAATTAATAATGTTTCAAGAAAAACAATCCATTAATGAGGGTGGTACTCCATGACCTAAAAAGTTACTATTAAATACCACCTCCTGATACTGCCACATTTAAGAACTAAGCCCTAACATGAGTTTTAGTGAGAATAAAGCATATTCAGACCATACCTGATGGAACAATACTGAAATAAATCATTACTACCATCTTTCATTTTTATTTTTGTGCTATCCAAAGTATTGCATTCTTTTCAATAAGATGTAAATTATAGGCTTTTTATATAAAAAAGCTTTCACTGAACACAAATGAGAATTCAGAATTTTTCATTTTCTACCCTTATTATTAAAGAGAAGAAAATTGACAAAGAAAAATTATTCACAATTAGTGGACCAGTGAGAAGATGAATGCAATGAGACATGCAGCAATACTATAGACTCCAGAGAAATGATAAAATTGGTCACATATCACATAAGTGAAATTTCAAACTTTCAGTGCTCAAATGATCTTTGGTGAATTCCCTTACCATGGGAATCAGAAAAAAAAATGAGTAAATACAAAATTTTCATTCGGGTCAATCATCAATGGCTAGGAATTCATAACAATATTTTGCAACAAGAACCTGGACCATGATATTTTGCTAAAAGAATGTATGTATCAGAGTAATCTTCTATTTTTTTTAATGATAGTTGTGCACCAATATTTGTTTGATACAATTTTAGTGGGCAAATGCCATAGGTAGATATGTTTACAAAGTAATTAGAACACGTGGTATAGGAAGTTTTTAAAAAGACATTCCACTTATGATTTTAACTTTTCCTAATAAATCTAAAAAAAATATTTTACAATTGTAGAACAAAAAAAGATAGCTAAAAAGGGGGTGGGGACCATGAACTGAAATTGATTTCCATGAATATATGAGTTTGTTAGGATGAACGCAACTGTTGTGTACAACTATAACACTTTAATAAAAAGAAAAAGACAGCTGTTCTCCAGTGAAGTTATGAGATCTTTTAGTGTTTTGTTTTGATGACTGTGTATTGACCATACACATGCAAGAAGAACCAGAAATAAGATAGAACCCATTAGGGAGGTATTTGAAATCTGGAATTGGTATTAACATCATGGATACCCTCTAGGTATATGCATGACAGTTAAACAGTAAGTTCAAGGCACACTGCACAAGTCATATTTTTATACTTCCAAAATGAGAAACACAAAATAAAATTTTGGGTTTGCTATTCTTAAATTTACCAAAATATTTGATAGTTGTTTTTTTAATATGTCTTCACTCTACTTCTATAAATTATTAAAAAATGAATGAAACATATAAAATAATTAATAAGTAAATGGTTAATGTCTCCCCCATACACAAGGTTATATTAGTTATATCTTTTGTCATGATCTCCCTAGATAAGAAAAAAAAAAGTAGAAAAATAAGTAACTACATAAACATACTTTTCACTATTCATTGTTGTTTGGCTTACAATTTTGAACTGAAAAACTATAAACTTGGGTAAGTTAATGTTTTTTAAATTTACACTATCATTTTGGAAAGGACAGCTGTACTTCCAGAGCAACTTTTCATTACTTCACTGAATACTGAAAAACTTCAAAATTTTCAAACACAATTAATTTTAATTTATTTTAAATAAAAGAAAGACTTTAAGAGATGCCATGTAGCACTTTTTTTCTTGGAGACTTAAAATGATCTTTAAGTTAAATCAATAAAAAGGTTAAAATTCAAAGTGGCAGGAAATCTCGCCAATTCAAACAAATGAGTCTTTACTATTACAGTACCACACTCCCCTGGTAGACTATACATTAACTGATGCAGCAAAGTAATATATCTATCATAGCTTGAAATATAATCCTCTTCTAAGTGTAAAAACCATGAATAAACCAAAGCAATAATACAACAGAATCTAATAGCAGTAAATAAGGTAGTCGTGGTGGTACACGCCTGCAATTCCAGAAATCCTCAGGAGGCTGAGGCAGGGGGATCACAAGTTTGAGCTCGGTTTAGGCAATGTGGTTAAGACCCCATCACAAAATCAGTGGTAGAATGGCTCTTGGGGTCAATCACCAGTACTGTGAAAAAATAATAATAAAAAATAATGCAAATAATAGTTAACCAGTTTACACTTGCTATGTGCCAAGAATTGTTTGGAACAATTTACATGTTTTATATAATTTAATCATTACAGTAATTCTATGAGGGAAAATTTATTATAATCTACATTTATAGTAAGAGAATTGTGGGTAAGAGAAATTAAGGTTTCATAATTGGTACATTGAAAAACCAGGATTTAGGCCACTGGCCCATATGGCCCAGGGTCTGAGAGTTTACCTCTATATCAGCTTTCTTAAATCATGGGTCTATCATTTCAAACTATTTTCATAAGAATACTAAGTTATTTTTTGCTTTTACTGTGCTGACATTTGTGTTAATTTTGCAAAGCCACTGATGGATCCAACTGTTGGCATCTAAGCACAAATCAAGGCTATGGCCCCAGAGTCTAATTATAGTCATTATATTTGTGAAGGAGTAAAAATGAATAATTTTATTAAATATATTTTTATTTATTTTTTTTGTAAAATTACACAGGAATAAGTGTAAAGCACTTGTGCTATATTCCGAAACACAATGATTGACTTGACGAAACACAGTATCATTTGAGCTATAAGGCAAAATAAATACTTTTTTCAAGAAATGATGTTTTTACTTGAAAGAATGACAGATAAAAGATTTTTTTTAGATTTAGCTATTTGACCAATATTTTTCAAAAAATGAATAAAGTGAGCCTGTTACTTCAAGAAAAAATTTGAGCTGACAGATGAAGATTAGAATACAAGAAAACTTATATCTGTCATAGTAAGCTTGGCAGCTTCCCAATACTTAATGACTTTTTGGATGAGATTAGTTATGACATTAATGAATGTGATTTTTTGATGTTGTAAAATGAAAGTTTTCATAATTGGAAGTTCTGCAAACTCAGTGAACCAATACATTCTATATGACTAACCTATAACATTACAACATCGTGTATGGGTAAAGAGCCATTCCAAGTGTAAGAGACTAATGAATTTTAATGTAACAGAGCATGAAAGTTTACTTGATAAAGAATGTACATTGCAACTAAGACTTAAGAATTGTCTGAGAAGTTCCTTTGCCAACAACTATAAGTTTTCATATACTTTGACCAAAATAATGTATTACAATTGATTGAATGCAGAAGCAGATACAAGAATCTAGATCTTTTACATTAACTAAAACAAGTATAAAATATGAAACAGTACTACTTCTAATTTTTGGGGAGAAACAGCTTTTTCTTTTTTTAAAAAAAAATGTTATTTTGGTTAATTTCAATAAGTTATTATTTTTCAGTGAATTAATATGCTAATATTTTAAAAAATATCTCAGGAAATACTAGTAGGTATAATCCACGTAAACAAAAACTCTTTGGGGTCCCCAAATAAAAATAAAATACAGGCTAAAAATTACGTAGTCCCATTTTTCATTTTCAGGGGAAGTATAAATATTTCATAATACATTGGTATTTAAATAAATGCTGCAATTTTGATTTTAAAATAAAGAATATGAAAGGATCCTGGGACCAAAAAGTTTGAAAACGACTACAATATACCACGCATCCTTTCAATTTTCTGTCATCTATAAGGATACATTAGATTAGAAATGGACGGGGGTAGAGTTGATGATTTATTAAACTGACATTTACCTTGTGTGTGTGACCTTTTAGCAAGAAGTTACCCAAAATACTATTTTATCTTTCCTGGGTCATTAATAGGTCCTTTGGTTTCCAAAATCTGGGTCCTTGGGCAGGGTGGCACATGCCTGTGATCCCAGCAGCTTGGATGGCAAAAACAGGAGGATTAAGTCTAAAGCCAGCTTCAGAAAAAAGCGAGGTGCTAAGCAACTCAGTGAGACCCCGTCTTTAAAAATAAAATACAAAATAGGGCTGGGGTTGTGGCTCAGTGGTCAAGTGCCCAGGAGTTCAATCCCTAGTACCAAAAATCCCACAAAACACTATTGTGTACAATGAATCAAAATGCATTCTGCTGTCATATATACCTAATTTTATTTTTTTTAATATTTATTTTTTAGTTGTAGTTGGACACAATTTTATTTATTTATTTATGGTGCTGAAGAGCAAACCCAGGGCCTCAATGGGTCCTTTCTGAACAGTAATTAAGATTTATTATTAAAAAGAGACTTTCATATGTTATTTGTATTCAGGGCATTAGGTGTTAGAACTAATGTCAGGAACACCACAGCAGCTAGCACACAAGAAAACACATACCCCAGGTCTCAGAATATGGACTACAATAGATTGGTGAAATTTTTATCATAGTATATTCCAAATAAGGTGGATTTTCCTGGACCCTATCTGGATTAAATATGAAAAACTTATTGTCAATAATATCCTTTATAGATAAAATCTAATTATTTTTGAAGCAACAACACAAAGGCCAGCAACAAATGAATGAACCAATGAACAAATATTTCCAAGTAGTCCTTTTACCTTTAAGTATAAATCTAGCTGAATAAAAATTTTGAAAATAATAGAATAAGTTTTTAAGGAAAGAAGAAATTAGTCATAGTAAAAGCATCTTTTCAGAATGCAGCTCTGCCAAATTTTTCCAGCAAATCGCTGAATTTGTTAGCTTTAACTGAGAATACAGGCTTAAAAGGTATTTGTAGTACTGATATACAGTCCTTATCATTCTCTTAATGGCCACCTGACAAATTTTTATAATTTGCAAGCTGAATGCTATTCTATATTTCAGAAATAGTTCTCTTAAGAATGAGGAAGCATACTTTACTGTTCTCATTTTAAATGCCTGGTATATTTCCAGAAGCAAAAACACATCAAGACAAAAATGATAAAAATCGCTATGGCCCCAATTTTGCCAAATACACATTACTCTATTTATATGTAAATCACATAACTACCATGACATATAATCTAAGCATCACATCAGTATAAAATATTCCTAGCTATTTAAGCTTCAGCAGTGCTTAGTGTTCAGAGTTCTGTGACCCACAGCAAATGGAAAGGAGCCAGAAATCATAATCTTTCCTGCAATGGAAGCCTGAATTTCAATGATGAAAAATTAATGAGGGCTTACTTTGATAGGATTAGTTCTTGAGTAGGAAACTTAGTCTAGGAACTTATTATCAAACGCTTCCTCTTTTTTTTTTTTTTGACACAATGCCTACTCAAATCACTGCCTTTTTAATTTTTATTTTTAAAACTAAAATTACTTTTAACTTATACATAAAAACATAAAATTATACATATTAATGGGTATACACACACACTCCCATATACTTTGAGTAATGGCTAAATAAGTTTAAATATTTCCTCAAACATTTGTCATATGTTTTTGTAAAAACATTCAAAATCCTTTTCTGTTTTTTTTTTAAATGTACAGTACATTGTCATTATCTACTATCTCTCTACTGTGAAATACCACAAGAGGATTTTCTTCTCCTAATTATAACTTAGTACCCATTGATCAACTCTTATTAACCTCACCCCTTCCCACTCCTCCTCCCAGCTTCTGATGACCACCATTCCACTTTCAACCTCTATGAGATCAACTTTAGATCCCATATGTAAGTAGTACTCTTCTTCATGTGCCTGCAAGCGCTTCCTCTTGATGAATCCTCACCTATATTGTTAGAGGCACAGAGATTCCTCAACAATTATTTTAAAGGTAAAATACTAAAGAAAATAATGTAAGAGAAGAAACAAAAAGATGCTGCATATAAAACTAATTACTGCAACTAAAAAGATCTGACTGATAAATGTTAAAAACATTCTGTATTTTATCACACCCCTTCCACCACCACTCATTTTCAACAATCTCCACAGTAAATATCAAATGTCTACAAAATTAAATTTTAAATTTGCCTCTAACATTTTTATATTATCTACAAAGGTGGGGAAATAGCCTCCTCAAAAAAAAAAATCTTTAAGTTACCATTTTAGATTTCTTTACTAAATAAGTTTCAATTGCCACTTTCTGTGAAGTGAAAATCACTGTAGACAGAGGAATTTCCTATAGATTAAGATATATTCTCTTTCCCCTGATTTCTCTTTGTTTATTCTAGGGATTCTCAGTCATAACAGAATCATTACATAGAGGGGATTTGGGAATATCTGTAGGGCAACTTTTTAGCAATATACATAGAGGCATTTTATTGTCCCATGATTAGAGGTTTACTATTAGAAACCAGAAGCTGGACATCAGGGATGGTCAGCATTTTGCCATGTGCTATACATTTCCATCTCCAATTCCTCATGATCTACAAATGTCTCAATCACTAATCACACTACAAATATAAATTGATATTACTTTCATTATACTACTACTAGAGTAAAGAGTTTTTCTAAGAAATTACATGAAAAGTCTCCATTTTAGGAGTGGGTCATTAACAAAATAAGTACATTATATGAAAAGTATTGAATTACCAAATAATTCACTATCTGCATAGCAGCACATTTTAAAAACACTAAAGTACCGTCATTTCAGATTTAATACACATTAACATTCTGCTAATTTTGTTTCAAAAATGTTTTAAACCAGAATAATATATTACCAATATTAGCAAGACCCTTTGTATTACTCAATTCTCTTTTTAAATTCATATATTTTCTACAAAGTAAATAAAAATTCTTTCCTAAACAGATATGATAAATCTGATGCTTCTTATTTAGGTGTTCTATATTGTAGACCTATAACTTATTTTTTTTATTTGTGGTAAGAGGTTAGCCTTTGGTTCACACCCCTTACCATACATAGTTACCCAATTGTATCAGAACCATTTTATTTATTAATGTTTTCTTTTCTAATTGATTTATAAAGGCACCTCTATCATATACCAAATTTCATTTATGAGTGAGTCTATTTTGTGTTCTCTTTTAAAAAAACTTATTTGAATTAATATTACTGCACATATTTCTTTTTTGGTTAATGTTTGCCTAACATGTCTTTTACCATTTTTGACCAATATCTTTACATGTTTACTTTTACCTCTTATAAATAGCATATAGATGGATTTTAAAAACACCATCTAAATACTCCTTTAATAGGTAATTTAATTAGCTTACATTCTTTCTATGTTCTCTCTGATTTTACAGGTTTGAATGACTTTGTCTTACTACCACAACCTGCCTTGGTTTAAAAGTTATATATTCTCTTTCTATTCTTTTTAAGTATTTTTATTTCCTCTTTTTTTTTTTCTTTTCTTTGCAGTACTGGAGATTGAACTGAGGAGAATTTTAACACTGAGCTACATTCCTTGTCCTTTTATTTTTTAAAATTTTTAAATTTTAAAGCAGGGTCTAAGCTGCTAACAGTCTTGCTGAATTGTTGAGGCTGTCCTAGAACTTGCCTCAGGCTCCAGGGTAGCTGGGATTACAGGTGTGTGTCACCAAGCCTGGCTTATTAAATTCAAATTTTAATGTGCTTTCTTGAATTTCTGGATTTCTTGTGAACAAAGATGTTTGATTTTGTGAACACTGATCTTTGTCCTGAACTATCTTTTCAAATGTTTACAAAACAAACAAACAAACAAACAAAAAAAAAAACCAAAACCCACCTTTGGAAAACAAAGATCTCTCTGTGGATTCAGGACAAGTTTACTTATAGACTTGGAACAAAAAAGGAGAATAAAAGGAAGGGAGCCGGGAGGGGAATAGGAAGAACAGTAGAATTAATGGGATATAACTTTCCTATCCTTGTATTTGAATACAAGACCAGGGTAACTCCACATCATGTATAACCACAAGAATAGGATCCTAATTAGAATAAATCATATTCCATGTATGCATAATATGCCAAAATATGTTCTACTGTCATGTACATCTAATATATATATATGTGTGTGTGTGTGTGTATATATATATATATATATATATATATATATATATATATATATTTTAAAGGAGTCTTTCCCTTACTCTCTCAGAAAAAGGGAAGGCATATTTACCATCTATTTAAAAACATTTGAAATTCCTGAACTCATGGTTTCATTCCTTTAACACAATCCACTGTATATGTAGGTAACATCTGGGCACTCGTTGTTTCCATGAGATTTGGGAAGGAGGGAAAACAATAAACATATGCTAATATTTAACTTTGATTGTTGTACTATGAGTGATAAAGCCTTTCATCTCTAATTCAGGAGTCTTATGTTTTCTGCCACTGTCCAGAAAACAGTTATAATTTATAAGCTTGCAAGTAGGGTACAAACAAATCCCAGAACTTAAGGGATACTTTAAAACAAACATATTTACGTTTGTAAAATAATGCAAAAAATAGAATATTTAAAAAACTGATTTCTGTTATCTTTCATAAAATATTTTTATCAGTTATTTTTATGTAGAATTTTACTTTCACCTAAGTAGTCCTTCCAAAACTGGTGTAATATATAAAGATTTAACAATCATTATTTACAAATTTGTAGGATTTGATGAATGATTACTTTCAAAGAGGATGGAATAGTACTGTTACACAGTAAACATTTAACGTGTTTACAGTATCATGTTTTAACAATGTTTTTTGCTAACCCCTGCTCCTTACAGCATAATCATTCAGAATTCAATTATATGATTAACTATAGCAAAGATAAATTATTTTTCCTCTATGTTTTCTTTCTTAGTGCTACTCATATTCATGAGTATGTCTAAGAATTTTATCATAGTCTACATAATTCCATTCTCATTTGTCTACATAAATATTCTGTCATCTATAGCATTGAACTAATGTAGTTTTCTTTTGAGTTGAATACATTTTAGGTACTTTTAAGAGAACTTTGGTGAGGGTCAGGGGTACTGGGGATTGAATTCTGGGGCACTCAACCACTGACCTGCATCCCTCGCCCTATTTTGTATTTATTTAGAGACAGCATCTCATTAAGTTGCTTAGCACCTTGCTGTTGCTTAGGCTGACTTTGAACTTGAGATTCTCCTGCCTCAGCCTCCTGAGCCTCTGAGGGTTACAGCCATGTGCCACTGCCCTGGACAAGAAATTTTTATAAAAAATAATGACCTTTTCTTTTAGCCTATATTTTAGTTAATAGTATTCTTTTTTCCTCAAAATAGCATTGCCAGCTTGGCAATCCATTCCTTCAACATTTCTTCAGCTCTAGCCATAAGACCAATCTAGTATCGTATTGTTTTATACCTCACATTTATAACATGAGGCAAAATTTTACATAAATTTAAATAAAGAAAATATGTATAAAGCAAACACATATTAATATGCATTAATAATGAATATTATTATGATATTTCCATTGGTTAATCATTTTTTCACAGCTTTTTCATTTAATAATAAAGGACCTGCCATTGTTTTCTCTTTTTATTTTGGATATTGTATGTATTCTTATTGGATCCCTCACTCAATAAGCTGTCTACTCAAATGAAAGATGCTTCTCCACAATTCTAGAAGCAAATGACACTGTAATTATTGAGGGTTACTTTAAGCCTAATGATAACATCACAGAGAGCTAAAATACCCTGTCTCTAAATAAATAACAACGAGCAATGAACAAGGAAAAAATGGACTGATGTTTTAGTTTCTATTTTTCCAATGAAAGATACACCAGGCTAAGAGCAGAGGATTGATGGCAAACGATTAAGGTTTTACTTCTAACACTAATTATTTTACAACTTAAAGCACTCAGTAATATTTATATTATCACTGCTATTGTAATACTTAAAAATGCTTTGAGTGTTACTATAAACATTTTCTTTTCTTTTCTTTTTTTCTTTTTTTTTTTTGTGGTGCCAGGGATTGAACCCAGGGCCTTGGGCATGCAAGGCAAGCACTCTACCAACTGAGCTATATCCTCAGCCCACTATAAACATTTTCTAACAAAACTTTTCAATATACCATTCTCAGAAGTAAGACAAAGGAAACAAAGGTGGTTAAGATGGAATGAGATCTCTAGCTTAAAAAGCATTTTTTTTTTTTTAGGTTAAAAAATGTGTGATATTGTACTCCAATAGCCTTTTACTTTTTAAATTTCAAAATCAGTTACTGCCTTTTAAAAATCCTTTACATAAGCATTTTTCAAATTAAGGTTCACATAATCAACATACTGGATACACACATTTAAGAAATATAGTAGATGCATTATATATAGGAAGTGTGAGACAATGTTTATTAAATTTGTTACAAATACACATAAACACATTTTTGGTGTGCTTTGGGTCTCAGTATAAAATACGCATGTTCTTATACTTTGTGGGTTAAAATAATGTTCTACTCATTATTACCATATAATATAGTTTAAATTTGTATTACAAAACATGTTCAATGAAAACAAATTTAGAACTGTACCTACCGCCCCCTAGAAAAATCACCATAAATTATTCCAACACCAAATAGTCATGATTAATATTCTATAGTATAGCCTTTCTACTTTTCCTATGTATATGTACATACATACTATAGTCTATGAAAATGAGATAATACCATACTACTTATTAATAATTTTTCAATAAAGCATTTGAAAAATTATAATTGCTTGAGGATAGGCGCCAGGTTTTCAATTAACTATTGAATGAGGCACATTTACAATGTAAAAAAAATTAAAAGTATAAAATGTAACATGTAAAAAGATCTTGTTATATCTCTACCAATTTCAAATATGTAACCTTAGTGATTATTTTTTTCACTTTTACTTAATACTTTATTTTTAATTGATAAATAATATTTGTATATATTTATGGGGTAAAATGTGATGTTTTGACATATGTTTATCCCACAGCCTTCCAAAAGAGGCTTCACTCCATGTCACAAACCATGAACAAGTAACAGACTAAGCCATGCCCCCTGTGTAACACTGCCTGTCAACTCTTACTTTTAGTTTCATATATATTACAGAAAAACTAATAAAGTAAGATCAAATATGGCAAAGCTTCCAAGGTAATATCAAGCAAAACACAGAAGAGGCTATTTAGAATACTTCAATCTCATTAAATGTTATGATTAATATGGTTCTATTTACATCTGACTTTTTATTTTGGTTTCCTACATATCTCATATATTTTGTCCCTCTGTTCTTCTGTCACTGTTTTTTTGTCTGTGTTCTTTAATGTTTTCCCAATTTTCTAATTTACATGCTGGTTGCTCCAATGTTTATAATATGCCCTTGTTTTGTATAGATTCAGATTCATAATTGTGCTGAGATCAGAAATGTTAATCATATAGCTCTACTCCTGTTTACTCATTTTGTGGTATTATAATATATATTATAATTATAAATCTTTAAATCTAGCAATATCTTGTAATTATTACTTTGAGTATATTTCTGCCTTTTTAAGAAGTTGAAAAATAAAGGATAGCAGTTATATGCTTGTACATTTCGTGCTGTCAATATCTGTGTGTATAATTTCAGATATTCTTCATTTGTTCCTGTAAATTTGGTTTATTTTCTGTAGTAATTTCCCTCATCTAAAACACTTTTGCTCCTATTTAACTATTACATGCTATTGTTGGCAATATGTTACATATTATGTTATATGTCAAACAATACATTATATACATTTTGCATGACACAATTACATTTTAAATTAATGAATAGAGGAAAATAAATATACATTTACTGTTGCTATAATAAATTACCTTTGCTGATGGAAACAGAGAATTTATATTTAATTTCAATTAAGTATAAATTCCCTATTTCTTCAAAATCAGGCCAGAATACCATAAAATCCAAATGAAAACCTTTCACAGAACAGTTTAATATACTCAACAGAAAACAACTTGATAACATTGAGTTCATAAAGAAAACAAGGGCCTTTCCTTTGACTTGAAGTGAGAATATGGTGTTAATCACACAAACACAGTATCATAATTAGTAGAAGTAGTAACTTGTTCATGTAGGGACTTCTCCTAATAACAAAAATTTTTAAAACACACTGCTTTGTGCTGGCCATGTCTGCTCTATTTTTTACCTTGTAATCTATTAATGTGCCAAGTACTTACATCAGGAATGAAGCCAATTTCATTGAGATGATTACTCAACTCTGGATCATGGAATGCAATCATTTGAGAAAACACAGTCAGATACTCTAAAATGATAAGAAAGTTAGACAATCATGACTTTACAAATTATCTCAAAGATATTAAATTCAAACAAATTACAGTGTAATTTATATTCTGAATAAGATTTAATCTATGAAAAAAATTTAATAAAAAAATTTTGTTGTCACTACTTTAATCACTTACTACTAATTATTAAACAAATACACAAAAAAACACTATTGAACAACTTATTCTCTGCCTTCAGAGCTATCAGTTTATATCTTGAGCCACAAAATACACACACGATGTATGATGTTTTCTTAGTAAATTCTATATACAATTTCTCTACAGTAATATTAAATCCATTTCACATTTATTGAATGTTCAGAAAGTGTAACAGATCCTTCAGCAAGGAACAACATTTATAAGTGGTAACAAATAGAATTATTATGCCTTAAATTATTATTTGTTTATATATACAGGTTTAGGCACCTGTTCTAGTTTTAATGTATTTCCACTTACGACTGCATTTGGCATATTTAGGAGTAGGAATTAACACCTATTTAATCAGAAAGTAGGCACACAGTAGGCAATTAAAAATAACCGTTGCTGATTCTACTCTTATTCTAATTCATAGGGTTCAACTAGATTATAAGTACTTTCTCATTTTTACCCTGTTTTAATAAGTTACTATTTAAATTTTTAGTTGTAGATGGACATAATTCATTTATTTTATTTGTTTTTATTTTTATGTGATACCAGGGATTGAACCTAGTGCCTCATGCATGCTAGGCAAGCATCTACCCCTGAGGCACAACCCCAGCCCCCTCAATAAGTTATTATTTTTACCAATTTACTATGTGCCAATCTAATCAAGATAGCGGTATACTCCAGGGCAAGTAAGCACAGTTCTTCCATTGAAAAATAAATAAAATTAAGATACATTTCAACAAGCTCAACTTCTTTTATTCCCCTTTTGAAACTGAAATCACAATAATACAAGTTTTCCCTTAATAATCTCAATTCTCTCCTTCATTTAAGTAACATCTATTATTTAAAACAATTATTTGGTGAATGTAACCTCTAGAAATAATGTTTGCCTTGCCTTATGCGTTTATGATTTTTAATATTTCAAGAAATAAAACTAAATCCTTGACAATCCATCAACACAAATAGATTTCCCTTATTTTTCTCAACAAAACTTTGCTTCTAATGATCACATGAATTTTATACTAATTTTTCCATAAGCAGTATCATATATTTTACAAAGAAGAGCATCAGATCAAAAAGCAAAGAAAACAAGATTTTCTACTCAATACAATGATAAGGGTGAATCATATTCCTGACCCAATGTGACTCTTTATCATCCTGCCACAAAATTCTTTTTATGTATCTACTGTCTCACCTTTTCCTTTCATAACAAAACAGGTATAATTTCTATCAGCTTTAAGAGTTACAAATCAAAGTGAAAATATCTGGGTTTAACTTCATTTTATCTCCTTTCAATTAGTGATGGTATATTTATGGTCCCAAATTTCCAGAAAACAAATGTATATTGTATCAGCTATCATAAGCATTCCAGTGTATATTTATGTATTAGTATATAGTTATTAATTTCTAACTCATACCTCATTTTAACCCAGAAATTGATGCTTTAATAAATTCTCAACAACTATGCTCCAGTAAATTAAATATCATCCTTTTTGAGACTGATAAATTTAATTACTACATGGATTTACATGTTTAATTATTGATCTACTGAAGAGACCTAATCTATCATGAAAAAAGTAGACCACTTTCTTTGTGGTCTCCCAAACACTGATGGGAGAATTTATGTAAGCTATGACCCTGTTGGTAAAGATGGCGCCAGAGCGCTTCTCTTCCAGGAGCTCAAGTCCATGACTGCACAGGAACCATCACCTGCAATCCCTATGAATGGTGCGAACTTTGAATGGCAAACCTCCAATCAATCCCTGAAGTGGCGCGAACTCTGGGCCAATGAAGAAGTAACAACCCACTGGCCTTGCTCCTCCTGATCCTGCCTTGAGCCCATAAATATCAACACCCTGTTCATGGGCTCTCTCTCACTCTCCCCCTCCCCTCCCCCCCTTTCTCTTCTGCGACTGGCTGCTATGGTCCTGCTAATAAAATCTCGGACAGGTAAACGGTTGTTTTGGCTTGTTGAGTTTTTTTTCCGCTGTTCCTACACTCCCCACAGATACGTATATTGATTTTATGTGTTAATACAGATCATACATCTATTCATTTATTTACTTATATTTTTTGGTGCCAGGGATTGAATCTAGGGGCACTTAACCACTGGGCCATGTTCTCAGCCTTTTTTTGTTTTTGTTTTTTATATAGAGACAGGGTTTCATTGAGTTGCTTAGCACCTAGCTTTGTGCTGAGGCTGGCTTTAAACTCGTGATCCTCCTGCCTCTGCCTTCAGAGCTGCTGGGATTATAGGAGTGCACCACCATGTTTGGCCACACTGCTTCATTTATATAAATATAATTTATAAAACTGACTTAAGTTTTGTTGCACAGAATAGACTTTCAAATGAGATACGGTATGGACTGGTATACTTATGGTAGAACCTCTCAAATACGCTCTAAATCACATTACAAGTTTTTTTTTTTTTTTTTCCAAAAAAGCATTAAAGCCTGGCATGGTGGTGCAGGACCTAATACCAGCAGCTTGGAAGCTGAGACAGGAGGATCATGAGTTCAAGGTCAGCCTCAGCAAAAAGCAAGGTGCTAAGCAACTCAGTGAGGCCCTGTCTCTAAATAAAATACAAAATAGGGCTGGGGATGTGGCTCAATGGTTGAGTACCCCTAAGTTCAATTCCCAGTACCAAGAAAAAAAAAAATTTAAAGCTGGGCATGGTGGCTCATGCTTATAATGCCAGCCTCATGGGAAGCTGAGGGAGGAGGATCACAAGTTAGGCAACACAGTTAGATCCTGTCTAAAAAGAGAAAGGGCTTAGGATGTAGCTCAGGGGCAGAGTGAACCTAGGTCAAAGTCCAGGTAATGCAAAAACAAACAAAAGACTAACAATAATAAGACATTTAAAACTCCCCTAAAAAACTTTAAAATATCAAAATGTATATGTCTTTCTTTCGGTTTGTAAATAAAACTGAAAGAATGTAATGATAGCTACAGAGAAAGATTAGTTGTCAGAAAAATACAAAGGATTCTACAGATATATGTATATGATGAAAACATTAAGTATAGAGTCTTAAACACAAAATAATATTCTCTCAACTACAGGTGACCTATATAAAGGTAAGTGCTACTCTACTTCAAACAAATCAAGGTATTTATGAAAATTACACTACTGTACAAAATCACATCTATTTTTTCTGCATTTTAATGAAATCTTATACTTTCTAATTTTTTGCAAATATAAAATGAAAAAAGTGTTCTTTCTTTCTAATCTTTTCATATGAATATTTTCCTTTTAAAACAGCTTATTTATGACATACTTTCAAATGACAATCCCCAATGAATTCAATGTAAAAATTTCATGACACTATATTTTTGTGCAGCTGTTTATAAATAAGCCATATGTTTATCTTCTAAGAAAATTCATAAAATACATGCAGAGATGAAATTTCAAAAAGCCCTACATATGAATATCATTTTTTCCTTTCTGACCAGTTTTTCGGCCTTTTCCTCTTAGCTGGAGAAAGGAAGAGACAAAAGATGATGGGGTGATAGACTTAAAGCAAATGTTTCCTCTGCTCACAAATCAGAAACAGTACTTTCAATTCTGTAAATACTTTTTTTTTAAATTTTCTATCAGGCTGCCTGCCAGTTTATACTGAAAATTTAAGTAGAGAGAAATAAGCAGAGTCATATATCTCTTGTCAAGTAAGAACTGCCCAAATCAAACCCTTTGGTGACTTGTTGACTCATACCACTCAAAAGAAGCCAGTTATTTTATTGCAAATGAACTAAAATTATCTTCTATTAACAAAATTTTCCAGCCATAAAGTTTGGCCTATTTACTAAAGGTCAAAAAGGAAGCATCAGCCTTTATAACTGAATGAGAAAAGAAGGTCCAAAGAAGAGAAAGCAAAAAGTAGTCTTTAGGGACCCATTTGGGAGCCATTTTCTTTTTTCCCCCACTATTAAGTGAGCAAGAAAATTCACTAAGTAATTCTCATAAATGTCTCGTAAAGATGGAACATTTACCATATCAGGAAAAAAATCTCCTGACTCACAATCCATGGGAGAAAAAAGTTCATTGAATTAGAAATATGCAGTGTACTGCTTTTCTAAATACATATCCTTATAGTGAAATTACATGTTCTACCCCCACCCCTCTTCGGTATTGTTTGGTGGGAAAGGAGATCTACTTTTATATCCCACATTTCACAAGTGGACTTTGAACTTTGTATACCTGTCTTTCCCTCCTCCCTCCTCTTCAAAGAATTTTTGAATGTTTATGTGTAGTGTGACCACATATCCTAGTTTTCCTGGAAAGAGTCCAAGTTGGCACCTGGTTGATACCCAGAATCTGTTGCAGTTAGTGCTACTTTTTTTTTTTTTTTAATTTTAAATTTATTTATTTATTCTTATTTGTTATACATGACAGCAGAATGCATTTTAATTCATAATACACATATAGAGCACAATGTTTCATGTCTTTGGTTGTACACAAAGAAGAGTCGAACATTCCTGTCTTCATACATGTACTTAAGGTAATAATACTTTCGAATTTCAAAAATATTCTGATGTAGTTATACAGTCAATTTAGTTGCATGTGTTGCTGCATTAAATGCTAAGAAAATCACTGTAAAGACCATATCTCCTTTTTCCTCAAAGGGTTTAGAAAAATACATAGTTTAACAGAAAATTGGTAAAACGTTCACTCAATTTTATTTCCCAGATTTACATGGTATCTCTATCTTTTCTATTTTGACAGCATTCTTTTTTTTTCCTATTTATTTATTTATTTTTTGTAGTTGTAGGTAGACAGATTGCCTTTATTTTGTTTGTGATGCTAAGGATTGAACCCAGTGCCCTACGTGTGCTAGGTAAGTGCTCTGCCACTGAGCCACATCTCTAGTCCCTGACTCACAGCATTCTTCCAAGTGTGAATGTGCCTTGCTTTTATAAAACAGTACAAAAATATACTTAATGTTGTACAAAATGTCATTAGCAAGACCTGGGCTGCTCACTTTTTCACTGGCCTTAAGCTGCCTTTCTCTTCAATAGAGTAACATGTGCCTGTTCCACAAACTACAAAAACCTGTTTTTCAATACCACTAAAATTCTAATCAATTCCTCTACCTTTATCAATTCAGCTGATGCTCTAAAATCTGAATCTTGATTTTAGTAATCCTGGATAACCTAGAGGACCATTCCTGAGTTGTAGATTCAACACGTTATCTTAAATGTGCATTGGCACTCTTCAACTTAATAGTAAGTTGCTGATAATAATTTAATAGTGCCCCAAATGATGACTATTCATGTAGGCCAGAATTTTAACTAAATTTATTGTACCTTAAAAAACGTCTTCAGGTAAAAGTTAATAAAAGTAAGGTTAAAAATAGGCTACCATGATTAAATTATTTTTCTATTTATTTATAGAGGCAAAGGATTTTAACTTTTAGGAATAGAAATAGTAAATGTATTTTAGGAAAAACTTTAAATAGAAAATATTTTCTGTGTTCTACTAGCATATATTATAGCAACAATTATTTTTTTCAGAGAACAATTTGTGTCACTACTGTATATAGAAAGTTTTAATTTCTGGAAAAACAATTCAAACATTAAGGTGAAAATGCAATTCTATAATTAATTTTTGAACTAATCAGTTTCATATAACTTAAGATTTTCCCCAGAATTTGGCAAAGTGTGTAATAACTACACAAATCAAAAATAATAACCATCTTGAAAATTTAAAGCTTAAAAGAGGAAAAAACAATGCACGGAGACATTAATAAAATGAGAGCTGAATATTGCTACTTCCAAGTCAGAAATTAAAAAACAAAAAACAAAAAACATTTTGAAGAAAAGTAAACCATTCTTTCATGAAACCAACAATCATTGGGCTATTATAATTCTTTAGTTCACTGTTTCTGTCTTTCCTCCTTTTCACCAAGAAACTTCAAACTCATCAAGTATTTCTTCTTTTATGAGACCTTTCCAGACATGCCATCTCTTCTTTCTGCCACAAAAAAAGATTAAGACAAACCCCTCCACATCTTGTGCTGTGATAATATAGTAGTATTACTTATCTGATGACTCAATATTTAGTTACTTTCACATTTACATCCTATATCATGTTATAAAATCTCTTGGGAAAGGACTGAGTGCTATTTATCCTGAGAAGTTCAATTCCATAAGCAGTGTCTGGTACACTGTCAGAGCAATTACTTTCTCAAAAATCAAATTAATCAAAATCATGCCTTTTCCTAATATAATATATGTGATCACTATAAGAATTGAACAAGTGATTTAGGAAAGCCTGTCTATTGTTTCTTGGGAAAATATACATCCTACATTTTTCAGCATAATATTGAATATTGATATTCTTTTCCTTTTAGTCTTTTATCTTTATGGTTTCAAAAGAATTCAAATTTAGATTCATTAATAATTAGTTAATTCAAGAGTTCAAACAAAAATTTATAAAAATTACAACAAAAAATAAAACTAGAGGGGGAGGGTGGGGTTCGTGCGAGGTGCTGGGTTCGATCCTAAGCACCACATAAAAATAAATAAAATAAAGGCATGTGTCCAACTACAAAAAAAAAAAAAAAAAAAAANTAAGCTGTTTTAAAAGGAAAATATTCATATGAAAAGATTAGAAAGAAAGAACACTTTTTTCATTTTATATTTGCAAAAAATTAGAAAGTATAAGATTTCATTAAAATGCAGAAAAAATAGAGGAAAGCATTAGTTTATGAGAAGCTTTTAATTATAATGTTAAAGATTAAATACATTACTGAATAATCAAGTAAATATAAGTCCTTTTTGCCTTTCTGACAAGTGTTTTCTAAATCATATTGTGTATGCAGTATTTCTCTTCTATTTTAACAAATTTAAGAAGATCTTGTATTGCTTATTTGTAACTCAGCCTTTTAACATGTGTTAAGAATCTGTAGAAACTCATCTTTTCCATGTTGGAAATTCTTTTATATATATAACATATATATCCATCTGACACACGAAACAATTTTTGTAGAATAAAATTTTTAGAGGTAAATAAATTCCACATTTTGTAAGAGGAATCCATATGGAGCAAAACAGAAACTAGTATTATAGAAGACTTCTAATTTGAGTCTTTGAGAGCTATTACCTGGCCAGGCAACATCCAATTATGAAATGAATCGTCTAGGCAGTTCCTTTGATAAGCCCTATAGTCATTGTTTGAGTACTCCCCAATATTTTCATCTGATTCAAGTATAGGAATCTAGCTTGGCACTGTAAGGGCTTGGCAAATATAGAAAAGGATAATGTCCAGGATTTTATAATGAAAGTTCATTAAACATTATGGTTTCATGTAAGCTTTAGAAACAGAAGCATTATATTGTTGACATACTTAACTGTGTGTTAAGAAATTACCATTAGTATTAAATAAATATTAATCTATTTTATACCCTTAATCTTTTCAGTTTGTCTTTTGTCACATTTGACAGAGTTTTCACATTGCTTATTCTCTGAGAGCATCTGGTATTGTCCAAGATGTTATTAAAGTCACTCATTTTAGTGATACTATAATCTTCTATTTTAACGTTTTTTTTGTTTTGTTTTGTTTTCCAGTATTGGGAATTTAACCCAAGGCCTCCTATGTGCTAGGCAAGCACTCTACCACTGAGCTAGATCTGGTGTTACTGTAATCTTAAAAGAGTACAATGTTAATTCTATAATAAACATCACTGCTCAAATTAATAAGAAAACTATGGGTAAGTGTGGGGCATGTTCCTACTTCTAAGGTATAGGGCCACTATATAGAACTTTACAAAATCTCTGAAGATGGCATTACATGACCTTTGAAGTGGATTGCCTTACTAAATTAAACTACAAGCAAAAAGCAAGTTCTTTCCTATAAAATACATTTCTCCATAATTATAAAAAGTAAAAGCAAAAAATTATGCTTTTTAAAAAGCATTCTTATATCAAACCCAACTTTATATGTAAAAGTCTCTGTGGTAGGAATGTGCAGAGAATTGGGCATATCCATGTCAAATCAAACATTCCTAAATATAAGTCAATAGAGTATACTTTCAAAACTAACATGAAGACATTGAATCATTATTTCAATACCTAGCTCTTATCCACATTGTAAACACAAAGAGATGCATGCATGATCGTGACTTAATTTCCTTATAAACACAAACATTTTTTAAAAGATTTAAATTTTTTTATTATATTCTAATAAAACTGATGCTGTAAAAGTAATTATGTGTGCTGAGCTATTTAGCTATATTCTTTTCCTTTTAGTCTTTTATCTTTTTGTTTATATTTTTCTTTGTTTCTATTTTCCCATTATATTGACCACTGTTATAAGCTGGATGTGAGGTAGAAAGTTTGCCAAAAGTTCATTTGTGAGACAATGCAAGAAGGCTTAGAGGAGAAATGGTTGGGTTAAGAGAATCTTAACCCCATCAGTGAATTAATCCTCTGATGGGATTAACCAAATAGTAACTGAAGGCAGATAGAGTGTGGCTAGAAGAGGTGGGTCATTGGGGGTGTGCCTTTCGGGGTGTGCTTTTTATATTTGGCAAGTGGACTCTCTCTCTCTGTTTCCTGATCATCATGAGCTCCTTCCTTCCACCACACTTCCACCATGATGTGTAGCCTCAACTAAAGCCCCAAGGAATGAAGCCAAGTGTCTATGGACTGAAACCTCTGAAACTGTGAGCCCTGAAATAAACTTTTCCTCCTCTACTGTTTTTGTCAAGTCTTTTAGTTACAGCAGTGAAAAAGCTGACAAGTAAAAAAAAAAAAAATTAGTAATTGAGATTTCAATTACTAATTGGGATCAGAATTTTGTAAATCTAGTTTTCCTACTTCCTCTCCTCAAACTAAACTACATCAAACCATAAGGATATAAATAAAACCCAGCATGAATTCCAAATTCTTTATAATTGTCATAAAAATGGCAAATGGGAGACTATTTGAGCAGCTTTGTGTTCTGTTCTAAAAGAAATACAAAACTTTAAGAAAATTCCATAACCTTAAAACATATAGAACCATATTGAAAAGAGAAAACAGCATGTAATACTATGGTAATAATGGCATTAACGTAAAAACAGAAACAACAGTAATATGAACATAAATAAATAAGTAATAGCAGTTACTGAATGTTTCATGTGCTAGGCTTTTAAATTTTTATTATGTTTAATGTTTGCAAGTAATCTTTTCATTTTAGATGTGAGGAAAATGACATACAGAGAAACTGTTTTTGTCCTTCCTTACACAATAAGCAATGAAGCTCAAATTAGAAAATTTATTTGATCAGAAAATACACATTTTTTAACTTCTGCTATGCTAATTCCAAAAAGGTGTTCATAAAATTATACTAGAAGTTTGAATGCAGCTGAAGTTAGCCTAAATGTACTGATAAATTAATTATGCTCTGACTTGTACTCTGAGAGAGAAAATATGTTTTAGCGAAGTGAAGAAAGAGGAAGTTTATTTGGGGTGTTTAAGCATTAGCAATGAGATGGATGAGAAGTGTTTTCAATACTTACACATTTAAATGCTTTTTAAAGTCTTTCTAATTTACTCTAGGCTTGCTCAATTGTAACACGTTTTATAGAAAATTTTAATTGTTGGAGAGACAAAGAGTAATCGCTAATATTCTTAAACTACCATGCTACATTTGAACTGAATTGAGATCAGATATTAAATAGTCATTTAAAAATATGATTTTTTTGTGGACTTGAAGGAAAGACTAAACTTTCTCATTTCTCTTTGTAAATTTTAGTGATGGATCATCATCAAATTTTGTGGGGTCAAAACCATAAACTAAATTGAGTACTGGTTATTTTTGATATAAGTAACTTCCCTGCAAAAAAGATAAGAAAACATATTTGCTTACCTTGTATTACATGTGAGTTGTCTTTCAAGAAGAAATTATATAGGTATTTGGGAATAAAAGCAGACATACACGCATAAGCCAAGGCTAAGAAAGAAGAAGGCAAATAAAACATTGGTTAATGGGGTAAATGATAAGCATTTTTAGCACATATTCTTCAATTCTTCTGTTAAACAATAGTTATGGTATTAAGTGCTAGAAATACAAAATTAAGGGGAAGAAAACCTCAGTTCATTAAAATAGAAAATATTTTACACAACAAAAGTCTTTTTAAAATATCTCAAATTGATATCATTAATGATATCTACAAATCTTACAATCTTTAATTAATGCTGATGTACACACGACTGTAAACTTTAGGATTTAGAACTAATAGCTATAACGTATTCTTTCAAACTCAGATCCTTTACTATTCTTGGATCAGTATGAGTGATAATTGAATGCATCAAACTAAACATAACAAAAGCTTTAGTCTAATCAGTGAGAAAATCAGAGAATAGCATGTTTTTAAAAGCAGTCTAATATGATATTTCAGTTCTCTGGGAGTATGTTACTGCTAGTCAATTCCAGAAATCTATGAATATTTTGATACCAAAAAGAATGTGAGATTACATGTCTAGACATTAATGCTATATGCAATTACATGCGCTAGATGTGATCTATTATTAGGGATTTGGGATTTGAATCAACTGAATCTAATAAATATTTATTGAAAAATCTATAAAAAGAAAGCCAAGGGGCTGAAAACTAAAACCTGTCATTAACCAAAAATTATTAAAACATTAATATTTAAGTTACTAGAATACAAAATAGAACAAGGTAAATTTCCTGAAATACAAAATGCTATATAGGTCAGGAAGAATAAGTCTTCATTAAAAAGGTGTGTTTGAGGGCTGGGGATGTGGTTCAAGCGGTAGCGCGCTCGCCTGGCGTGCGTGCGGCCTGGGTTCTATCCTCAGAACCACATACAAACAAAGATATTGTGTCTGCCGAAAACTAAAAAAAAAAAATAAATGTTAAAATTCTCTCTCTCTCTCTTTAAAAAAAAAAAAAAAAAAAGAGGTGTGTTTGAACTGACATGCTTTGGAGATATAAAAATCAAAGAAAAATGCAGCTAGGGAGTTATTACAAATGTTTTAGAAAGTATCCTTAGACTAAAATTAATCTCTAGAGAGTCAGAATCTTCTCTCAAGTTTCATAAAATGGTCACCAATGTAGGTAAGTGAATTTAGAATAACCAGTTCAATTCCCAAAAATCTCTAATCATTGTGTCATTACAACTAAAACTCTCCAGTAATAAATTAATCTTTCACATTCTCTAAAATGAATTTAAGAGATTCTTTCACAAAATTTTATAGTATTTACAAAGTAGAATAGAAGAACGTTAAAACAAAAACCTTTAATCTTTCAACCGATTATTTTAGGATAATACTCACAATAATTATTTTCATGATAAAGAGCCTTACCTTCATTATTGAAATTTAGATACAGGAATGGAGCACAAAGTGAGTCAAGACCTAACACAGAAGGGTTGGAACAAAGGAGTCAAATGAATAATCCATTGGAATTGTACACATATACCTCATTCAATTCTCTGCAATACTTCCAAATAGATTAAGCATTTTAAGTATTACCCACCCAGACATGAATTCCTTCATGAGTTATTCTGAGGAATATCTAAGTGTCTGAAAAATGGCAAGTGTCCAAAACAAATAAGTTATTCTTAACAATATTATTATGAGGTAAAAAGCAATATGGAAGTAGAAAAACAAAAATGTCAGAAGGCTTGGAATATGATCCCATCTCTGACACTCTGTGATCTTATCAATTAACATCTTCAGGCATGTTTTCTCATCTAGGAGATGAAGTTTTTGCCTTATGTTCTTTTTCTTTGAAATATTTTTTTAAAATCCTTTAAAATTTGTGAAATGAAATACAAACATCTAATATGTTTATTTCACTGATAATAATGCTGTTCATATGTTGTCAAGTTGACAAAATGCACTTAAATTTATCTACAATAGCTAAGGAAGAAATAAAACACCTTTGAAATATACAAACCCAGGAAAAATAACACCTTCATTTAAAGTATGGGAGTAAAAAACAGAAATAGGAAAACATCTATTATATCAAAACATTCAATAAGAGTAGAGAGCATAATATGAATTTCAACTTATTTCACCTTCATAATCCTAATTTAAAATTTTATCATTGCGGGGCACAGTGGTGCACGCCTGTAATCCCAGTGGTTTGGGATGCTGAAGCCAGAGAATCGCAAAATTTAGGTGTGTATTAAAATAACATGGAATGGGATTCTAATTTATAAATTTTTTAATGACCATTAAAAATAATAATGGCAAGAGCTAAAAATTAACAAGTAGTTAAAGATTCTAGGGAGAAACAAGGTAATAAGTAAAATGAGCAGTTTGAGGTAATATTTTATGCTTTAATCCTAATAACTATGATAAACATAAACTAGGGATGACGAATAAACATTTCAACTCATTCCAAAACTATTTATGGCATAATATTATCTTAATATTTGTACAAGTTTAAGATTGTATCTACAGAGCTAGGTGTGGTGGTGCTTGCCTGTAATCCCAGTGCTTGGGAGGTTGAGGGAGGAGGATCATGAGTTCAAAGCCATTTTTAGCAAAAGCAAGGCATTAAGCAACTCAGTGAGACCCTATCTCTAAATAAAATACAAAATAGGGCTGGGGAAGTGGCTCAGTGGCCGAATGACCCTGAGTTCAACTCCTGCCCCATCCCCACTACAAAAGAAGAAAAAAGAAAAAAAAGATTGTATCCACAGAGATTGCAAAAGCACCAAATATTCCTCATTCCTAGTCAATGTGATTGGCAAGTTGTTTAATTTTAAATATGGAGTATTTAAATGATATCTCCTAAGCATTTTGACAAAAGCTTAAAAAAAAGATGTTCTCCTATAAACCTTTCTAAAGTGAATCAGAGCTTTAGCACTGACTTTTCTGAAAGCAGGATATTTGATACTTAGTTTTACTACTCTAAGGAAAGTTTAATAACTAAAAATTTACCTTGCCAGTACACAAGATCAGGATGAGATACTACCCAAGCTTTTAATACACGCCTAAATTTTGCATGACCTTCTGGTGATGATAATAGCTCATCATACTGATGACAGCGAGGAATATCCACTTCAATCTATAAAAACAGCAAAGAAATAAGGTATAATTATGACAAAGTGATCCCTTATAAACCCATAACCTCATTCCTTAAATAAGAGTAGAGAGCATAATATGAATTTCAGTTTATTTCACCTTCATAATCCTAGTGTCTAAAGTTTAAAATTTTATTATTGCTGGGCACAGTGGTGTATACTTGTAATCCCAGAGGCTTGAGATGTTGAGGCTGGAGAATTGCAAGTTTGGCCTCAGCAAAAGCGAGGCACTAAGCAACTCACTGAAACTCTGTCTCTAAATAAAATATAAAATAGAACGTGGGGTGTGGCTCAGTGGTCAAGTGACCCTTAGTTATAACCCTGGTACCCCACATCCCTCCAAAATTATATTATTAATCTTCTAGAAGTAACAAAGAAGTTTCATGTTTATCTAAATAAGGGAAGTGGATTTCTTTTGAAAAGACATGTATTGACATTTTTCAAAAATATCTTCCTTTATTGCCTTGGCCTAAATAAAGTGCCAAATTTTCAGGAAAAGAATCATTATCATTTTTCAAAGTGGGTTACTCAACCTAAAGTCCTATAAAATGTTGTTCTAGTCATTAATTTATGAGCATAAGAGGCAGCTGAATATTAATAATGAAAGCAGAAAATTTTCCTCATGCTTTTCTAAAATTTAAATACTAGGCAGAGTTATCTTATGTTACTTAAAAAAACTTACTTGTCTATCTGTAGGAATTGGAGTATCTTTATCAATTGCATCATACTTGTCATGAATAGCTCCCTGAAAAAAAACAAAATGTTAATATCCTTAATAAAATTGATAATACATGGCAAATATCTCCTATTCTAAATGCTTGGGACCAGAAATGTTTCAGACTTTGGAGTTTTTCTGATTTTGAAATATTGGCATAAATTGTACTAGCTATGTATCGCTAATCTGAAAATTCAAAATCTGAAATGCTCCAAAATATGACTTTTTGAGCAGTGTGTCAGCACTCAAAAATTTTCAGATTTTGGAGCATTTTGTAGAGTTCATATTTTTAAATTGTGGATATGCAAGAGGAAAAACCTATTTCTTACAAATATGTATTTTGAAAACCTACCCAATATACGTGTATTCAAATCCAAGTTATACTTCAACTTAAAGAGTAATTCTTTATATCTTTAACAAGCAGACTTGTGAACGGTATAGACCAAAAGATTAAAAAGTTCTGTGTGTCATTTAGATACTAAGTATAACACAGCTTTATCGTTTTTCTATCCATTGTTGACTTTTAAATAGCAAATTTCATAAATAGAAGGGATTTGGGCAGGGGGTGGGGTGTCATAAAACAATTTTCTGTTAAAAGTTAGTAAACAAAGAAAAATAAAATGGAACATTTCAAAGTAGTAGTATGGTACCTGAAAACAGAAGTTTGGGATGGACTGGATATCATGAATTATAAAACATTGGGACTAACGGGGTCATCTATATTTTTCAGTTTTTTTAATACAGAAAGAATACACGAGTCAACTACTTCAAATTTTGGTCATATTCTATAGGACTAGAGCATTAAAAATTCTTACTTTTCTGGCTCATAATCATGATAGAGGAAAAACACAGGGAAATTTGGTGATATTATTTGCTGTATCAATTTCTTTGGGATTTAGACAATCTGACATCAGAAATCCTCTTGGACTTGAGTATTATAATTCTTATAATACTAAAAATTAATATATTACATGGACAGTAGATATTTTTGTAAAGTAATCAACTAAATTCAAACAGTTTTATAGACTCATCAAAGCAATCAAGAATTTTAAAAAAGGAAATTCTTCTAACATAGTTCCAAAAGGATTAAAAATTTGGGGGGGTCAAACAATTTTCAGTTGTTGGTAATAGATATCTACAGGAGAATAAAGGGAAGACTTTCAGTGAGAACCACTAAATAAAATATTAAATAGCATAAACCCAACAAATCTTCAAATAATTTTTCTACTCTATTCTTTTCTTCTGTATTCTTTCTGCTTAAAAATAACCAAATATTCTAATGTTCATATTTACTATATAATTTTCTAATAATTTAAAAGCATATATGGAAACACTTTTTAAAAATCTTTTATTAGCACTATTTATTAATCAACTTCTAACCTTCTCTTTTCTTTTTTACCTCAACTCCCAGAAGAGCAGCCCAGGTTAAACCCCTCATTAGAGGAGGAATGTCAACTCTTGCTTCTTTCCAAATTTGATTTTTTTTATACGGATAAGCCTATGATATAAATAAAGAAATAAAAAAAAGTTCAAAAAATTAAAATCACTTTTCCCATCACAGTGTATTCAAACTAGACATCAATAACTAGAAAAACTCTGGAAACCATACAAATGCATAGAAATTAAACAACATGCTTCTGAATAAACCAATGGATCAATGAGAAAATTAGGAAGAAAATTTAAATTTCTTCAAAACAAATAACAGAAACAATGTAATAAAATCTATGGAAAACAGTAAACACAGTACCAAAGGGAAGTTTACAGAAATCAATGACTGCACTAAAGAAGCAGAAACACCTCAAATAGACAAGTTATCACCATATCTCAAGGAACTAGGAAAATAAGAACAAAACAAAACAAAAATTAGAAAAGTAACTAATAATGATCAGAGAAGAAACCAAATGAAATAGACTAAATGACAATACAAAAAGACTGAGGAAATGAAGAATTGGTTTCTCAAACATATAAACAAAATTGACAAACTCTTAGTGAGATGAAGGGAAAAGTTGAGATGACTCAAAAAATAAAATAAAATGTGAATAAAAGAGATGCTACAATTGATATCATAGAAATGCAAAAAATCATTAATGATGATTGTAAAAGTTATACTCCCATAAATTTGATAACCTAGAAGAAATGGACAAAATCCTGGGCACAAAACCTTTCCAAAACTGAATTATGAAGAGATAGAATATCTGAAAAAAAATTAATAATAGCAAGATTGAATCAATAACAAAAACTGCCCTGTCATTGTAAAACCCAGCCCAGATTTTTGAATTCTACCAAATATTTAAAGAAGAACCAATGCCAATTATTCTCAAAATAAAAAAGAAGAATTCTTCTAAACACATTCTATGAGAACAGTATTACCCTGATATCAAAACCAGACAAGGAAACAAATAAGTAAAACAACAAACCAATATCCTGGATGAAAAAAATCTTCAAATTTCTAGCAAACTGAATCCAAGTGCATATTCAAAATATCCACCAGGATCTTGTGGGATACAACTTAGGGATATAAGGATGGTTCAATATACACAAATTAATTAAATAAAATACCACTTAGTACCACATTAACAGAATGAAGGACAAAAATCATATGATCATCTCAATATATGAAGAAAAAACATTTGATAAAATTCAACATTCCTTCTGTGATTAAAAAACGTGAACATGTTAGGTATAGAAGGAAAGTGCCTCAGGGTAATATTGTCCTCATAATAAAGGCCATATATGTAATAGTTAACATACTGAACAGAAAAATGTTGAAAGCTTTCTTTTTAAGATCTGGAATAAGACCAAGATGTCCACTTTCACTACTTTTATTCAACACAAAACTGAAAGTTCTAGTCAGAGCAACTGTGCAAGAGAAAGAAATAATAACTTTGCAGAATACATGAACCTCTGTTATAGAAAATTTCAAAGACTGCCTAAAAACTATTAAAACTGATAAATGAATTCAGCAAATTTCCAATATATAAAATACAGTGGGATACCACTTAGTACCCATACAGAACCCAGTAGCATTTCTACCACAGTAAATTATCTGAAAAATAAACTAAAACAGCAATCCCATTTACAACAGCTACAGACAGACAAAACCCCTAGGAATACTTGTGATGAAGACTGAGTCTGAGGTGAGGGCTTCTGATGTCAGCAGAGGTGAAACAAACCCAACCCATAGCCTATTGCTGAAGCTAGCACTTGGGTGTTGAGAGCCACAGCCGAACGGGCCCCAGCAAACTTCCAGCTGCCGGGGGATGATTGGCTCACAGCGGCCCCAGCAACATCTAGCTGATTGGCTCCTCTGCGGTGATGCTCATTGAGCTGTTTCCCCGCCCTTTCAGACTGCCAGCTGATGATTGGCTCACAGCGGCCCCAGCAACATCTAGCTGATTGGCTCCTCTGCGTGATGCTCATTGGGCTGTTTCCCTGCCCTTTCAGACCACAGAGCTGCTCATTGGGGGACTTTTTTGGCTCCGCCCACACGACCCAGCCAATCGGCCTCAAGAGCAGGAGGATGGGGGGAGGTGGAGAGGCCGGTGGTTGAGGGAGAGGCTTGTGGGAAGCCGGTGGTGGCAGTTGGTGCTCTGAGGATTTTTCCTGAGGAGCTGTTTTGTTTGGCCTGTGTGGTTCTAAAAATAAAGTTAGTTTCTTTTGACAAGTGGCTCCTGATTGTGCCCAGCCAGACTGCGGCACTTGGGGACATGGTGGGATATCTTATAATGACCACCTTACCTAGTACTGTTTAGGGTGGGTATGGTGAGGGGCATTCAAGAGGGTACAAGTATATGCATCTCATGCCTGCCATCTACACAGGCTTGTCTCCTATGGTACAGACATGGTTGGAGAGGTGGCCTGTGACACATGGTGTTACATCAAGGCAGTGTCTCTGCCTTGCTATGTGTAGTGTCCCAGAGGGTTGCATCCACAGCAGCTTGTTGGGCTTCAACTAGCTCATCAGAGCATCATCTCCTTGTCACTCCCCAGAGAGGAGCCACAGCAGGCTGAGGTATCACCATCACAGCTGTAGGATGGCTACCTTCCACAGCTGTTAATAAAACTACTTTAAAAATAAAACCCTAGGATAAAATTTAACCAAAGAGGTAAAAATATCTCCACAATGAAACTATTAAACATTAATGAAAGAAACTGAAGAGGACACAAAGGAAAGATATTCTGTGTTCACAGATTGCAAAAATTGATATTATTAATATAGCCATACTACCCAAAGTTAATTTACAGATTCATGCATTCCCTATCCAAATACCCAAAGCAATCTTGAGCAAAAAGAAAAAATATGGATACAATACATGACTTCAAAATATACCAAACCCTGGACACAGTGTCATATGTCTATAATCCCAGTGACTCAGGAGGCTGAGGCAAGAGGATCACAAGTTCAATGCCAACCTAGGCAACTAAGTAAGACCCTGTCTCAAAATAAAAATTAAAAAGGACTGGGGATGTAACTCAGTAGTAAATCACCCTATGGCTCAATTCCCAGTACCAAATAATAATAAAAAGTAGATAAATAAACAAACATAAACACACACACACACACACACAGGCACATATATATATATACATACATACATACATACATACACATACACATATCATAATGCCACAGAAAACATCATGAAACGGGCACAAAAACCAACACATAGACAAAAAAAAACAAAACATAACAGAGAGCCTAAAAGTAAATTCAAGCATTTACACACATATACACAGAGTCTCTGCAATAAATGGAGCTGAAAAAATTGGATATTCACAAGCAAAACAATGAAATCAGACCCTTATTTTTCACCATTTATACAAATCGAATCAAAATGGATTACAGACTTAAATGTAAGACCTAAAACTTAGAAACTATTGGAATAAAACAGGAGAAACACATAGAGACATTGACATGAGCAAGGATTTTTTTGGACAAGACTACAAAAGCACAGAAAACAAAAGCAAAACTTGGTGGGATTATAAAAAATTTAAAAGTTTCTGCACAGCAAAGTAAACAACAGAATGAAAAGATAGAATACAGAACAACAACAACAACCAAAAAACTGGGAAACTATACATCTGACAAGGGGTGGATATCCAGAATGTGTAAGAATTCCAAAATATCAATTGCAAAAAATAAATGCATACATATACACAAAATGCATAAATAATTTTTTTAAAAAATGAAGACCATCACTAATCAATAGCAAAGCAAAATCACAATGAGTTATTATTTCTTCTTCCTTAAGTTAAAAATGGTTACTACTAAAAAAACAATATAATAAGGTCTGTTGAGGATGTGGAAAAAAGGGGAACAATTATACACTTTTGGTGGGAATGTAAATTACTAAAGCCATTCTACAAAACAATATAAAGTTCCCTCAAAAAATTAAAAATAGACCTATCATATGATCCATTGCTGATCATCCAAAGGTGATCAGGATATAAAAGAGACATCTTCACTTTCTCTCATGTTTATTGTAGCACTATTCACAGTAGTCAAGAAATGGAATCAACCTGTGTTCATCAACTGAAGAATGGACAAAGAAAATTTGGTGTATACACACACAAATGCTAATCAGGCTTCAAAGGATGAAATTGTGTCACTTGTGACAACATGGACATAACAGGAATACAGGTGTTAAGTGAAATGATAACAAGTTATAGTTAGAAAGGAGAAATTAATTCTGGTGTTCCTTTGCATACTACTGTGACTCTAAATAATACTAATGCATTATTCACTTCAAAAAAGCTAGAAGAAAGGATATTGAATGTTTTCATCACAAAGAAATGTTAAATGAGAAGATAGATATGCTTACCTTAATTCAAACACCATACAATGTAGAAATGCCTTAAAATGTCACATTGTACCCCATCAATATGTATATTTTGTCAATTAAATAATAAAAACAACATAAAACAAATGAAAAAAATTTCAACTTTTAGTCTATATAGTTCTTGATATACCAGTGATAATATTGAAGTGTCCTGGAATATATTTCTAAGTATTTCTAATCACTGGGTCCAGTTTCATTTATACAAATAAGCAGTGGAATGGACCCTAATCCTCTCTAAAATTTGTAAAATATAATTAAAAAGGAGTGTATTTTAACTCACTCTTTATTTTGTGCTCTGGGCAGATTATGAAAGGTCATATAGAGAATTAGGGTATCAGCCTCATATGGGTTAAACAAGATAATGTATAAAAACAGTTTTGTAAAAATCTAGTGATACTGAAAGTGTTCAAAGTCTATATGCCATAAAGCTACTTCTATATGTTGCATATAAAATTTTCCTATTATAAATTACATTTTATGATAGATTTCTAGAAGAAAATTATTAGAACACAGGTTATGGATGTAGTTTGACTTACTTTAGAAAATGTTTCAGTTAATTCACAATTATTTTAAAAGAATCAATTCCAAACTCCATATGCCTTTGTTCACTTTGCAACTTTGATATTCAAAAACAGTCCTATATTAATTTTAGGTTTTTCATTCCTACTAAGGATGAACAATTTGAAAACATTTATGTATTTGTATTATGTGCTTTATCCACTTGTCTCTTTAAATAATGGTGTTTTTCTTTAATTTTTCTTTAAAAAGAAAAAATATCCTTCATCTAACATAATTTTGCATATGTTCTCACATCTTGTTTTTGCTTTTTAATTTTACTTTGTATAAATTCGTATCATTTTTATAATTAAAGAAAATTAATCAAAGAAGATTAGTCCCAAAAAATTAGTCTTCTCATGATATCACAACTAAGAATTAAAGTATAAAAAAATTGTTTATGTGCTATTGTTAATACTTTATATTTTGTAATCCTTACCTTTAGCAGCCTGTCAAAGAGGATAATTCTGTTTAGTTGGTACTCAGTGTCCCTCTCCCGGATGATTAAAGGGAGAGTGGCAGCTGCAGACAATTCATTATTGCTGTTTGAGTGAGGCAAATTAGACTGACTGTAAAGAACAAAAGCAAAAATATTGACAAAAAGAGTATAAAATTCTAACAAACTAAAACACCATTTTAAATGTTCTATTTAGAAAGGACTTTTCAAGAAAAATGTAGAAAATTCTTACAAATCTAATACAAACAGAAAAGAAAAATAAATATATAATGAGACTATATATACACTTACTCATCTTCAAGTAATGGATAAAATGATTCTCCACCAACATCTTTTAATCTCTATGAATTAAAAGAAAATATTGATGTATAATCACCTTAGGCAGCATCACTGAGTGTATTTAAAAGAAACAATAATGTAAAAATCATAAACTTGTAACAGTACCAAGAAAAATATAAAACAGAATCTAAAAATTATTTCTTCCAAACATGCAAACATATCATGCCTCTAGTGATTAAGACTTAGCAATGAAGAATACTTTGTTCTTTTACCTCTAAATATCACTAATAAATGTTAGACACGTATTATAATATTTTTCCCAACACAATACAAAATTACTAACATTAATATAAAATTTAAATGAGTACTATTAAATCATTTGAAGAAATATTTTAAAAAGTTCTCTATATATACACAATTTACACACACGCACACGCACGCAGACACACACACACACACACATTAAAAGCCCAACTTACTTTTACTTAGGCATAACACAAACTAAGTCAAAGTCAAGTGTTAGTAAAGGATTCAACATAATTTCTTATATCATACTTTGAGCATATACCATAGTTAACAAATCAACTGACAAAATTTGATTAATGATTTTTCCCCACAAAATCATTACACTAAACATTGCTACGAATAATAATATTGCTAAGATTATTTTTTAAAAATATATGCAGGCAAGCAGTACTAAAATCTTAGCCTCATCCTAAGCAAGGTGATTATAGTTAATGCAATCTTGCCTGCTACTGTGTTCTTCAACTTCCAATTTGAAGGCAGAATATCTGCTTCTATGGGGATTGACACAAAAGTTTAAGTTCTATGTGCTGTCATTACCAATCTGTTGATAAGACTCATCATGTACCCAAGTGAGTTATTTCCAGAATTTTAAAAGTCAAAGAAAATCTTTATGCAACCCTGAAAATTTGACAAACACCAGATTTATACCTGGCTCTTCTCTAAAACTTAATATGCTATGTATTTATCCTTTTATTAAGCTCTATACCTGAGATTCATAGATTCAAATTTTCAATAAAGTAAAAATTTCCAAGTTTTACTATATTATTAAAACACATCTTTTTTAAAGGTTGGCTTTGAATATCCTGAATATAACAGATACTATTTTATAAGCATATTTTCGGATTGTCTTTTCTAAAATTTAGTACATATAGATTACAAAAGGATGAAAATACACAGGAATATTTAGGGTAAAACATACTATTTGTGTTCCACATTACCTTAAAAATGAACAAATTAACATTTCTTAATAATTATATAGGGAAAATATTTTAAATTTTAAAAGTAGAACTACAAGGAAATGGAAATAATAGAATGGAAGCCTTGAGTTCCTTTAACTTGGCTTCAATTTTATTTAAACTAAAAAAAAAAAACCAAAAACAAATTAAGAGTATAACAAAATCAAATGACACCATATACTTCAGAGGTAATTTATATTTGCTGCTTTGTATTATCTTTCCACTTTATACATCCTTCTAGAGATCATAAATTCAGTGTATTGAGTTGTGATATTGTAATTTTCTGTTGTTGTTGACATTATAATAGACAAGATGTTATAAGGCCCACCTACTATATAATATTTATAATATTAGATGGGTGGAAAAGCACTAAAAATTAAAAAAAAAATGCAGTGATAACAGACACAAACTGTGTACAGAGAACACCACTGAAATATACTGACAACTGTGGCCTAGAGATTTGGAGTTTAAAGGGATACAGCTTGGGTGCATGCATAAAGGTAGCCAGACTATAGAAGCCTCTGCTAAAGCCAGGTAAAGACTGAACTATGTATGTGTTTGTGGCTGGGGGTTGGGAGGGTGGTGCTGGAATTGCTAACCTAGATGCACACAACAAAGTAGAGTATCATTTTTGTCTTGGCTATGGATGATTGAAAAATAAAAAGGGAAGAACTTGAAAGCAACAACCAAAAGAATGATAAGTTATACTCTACTTATGTATAATGTGTCAAAATACATTCTACTGCTATGCATAACTAGAAAAAAAATTTTTAAATTAAAAGAAAAAATACTTAAAAACCTTTTGGAAATGATTGCTCTTACCGTAGTAAGAAAAAAAGCCATATGAATTGAAAACTCTTCTCAGAGCTATCAGTTCCCCAAATTGGAAAAACAGGCAAATATATAGCTTACCAGAAGCAGAAGCCACTGTTTGGTAAGAACCTAGTAAGAACAATTACTGCAGACTAAGCACAGGTAAAAACAATTAATGCAGACTAAGCACAGGCTAACTTGAGACAGAAAACTATTAGAGGCCCAGACAGGAAGAAATTTATGTTTCCGAGATTTACTACTACTAGTACTCCAGGTTCTCAGGTAGACAGAGAAATCCCCTTATACTTCCTGTATAAAGAGGGGAAACATAACCAATTTGAAATACCCAGAGTGCTATTTTCCTTAACAAAGTCTGCCCCCTGTGAAGCCTTTTTGTTGGATCTTAACCAATTTGGGGGGTTTACCAGCCTAAATGACAAGAAAGAAGGGTAACTGAACTCTAGTCCCTTCTAGTATTTGTTGTGGGGGAAGAGAAATATCAAACTCCAGGCCTGCTAGCTTTCTGTCTCACCTAAAGAGGTGGGAAAGGGAAGCTAAGAAGTACTTGTGAAGAACAGATCATATTCTAGGAATACAAGCTTACTAAACAATGAAGATCTAATCATAGGATTTTGGACACTTCTCTTCCCCTTTGCTTCATCACCATATTAATGGGGCTTCTCTCTGACAGGGTAAGTTTGAACTGAAGAACTACAAGCCTTAGACTGTATTTTAACAAGAGATTTTTAGGGAAATCCAAAGACAACAGAAGAAAATAACAAAGAACAATAGAAGAAATTTTAGCCTTTGACACCACTGCTTTAGGAAACTATTAATAACCTCCTAGCTACATAAACATGAAATCTTAAATTATAGTCCTATTTACCACTTTTATCTAGTACATCATGTCTGGTCTTCAACAAAAAATTACAAGGCACACTAAAAGGCAAGCAAACAAGAGAGCCTGAGAAGATAAAGCAAGCTTCAGAACAAACTGAGAAATAGAAGATACTAAAATTATCATACCAGGAATTTAAAACAACTGTTTAATTTGCTAAAGGCTCTAAATGGAAAAAGTGGGAAACATAAAAGAACAAATGGTAATATAGGCAAGAATTGGAAATCCCAATAAAGAAATAAAAGGAAATGCTAGAAAGAAAGGAAGACATCATAAGAGAAATAATCCTTTTGAGAGATATCAGTATACTGGACATGGACAAGGAAGATAAAAGATATGGCAAAAAGAACTTTGAAAACTGAAATGCAAAGAGAAAAATAAATATAATATCCAAAAACCTCGTGACAATTACAAAAAGTATACATATAATAGGAATATAAGAAGAAATAGAAGAAATATTTTACATAATAGTAACTAAGAAATTTCCAGAATTAAATAGACATCAAATCAAAGATCCAGGAAACTAAGAGAATAGGCAGAACACATACCGAAGGTCTACACCTAGGCATATCATATTCAAATTGCAGAAAATCAAAGACAAAAAGAAAATCCTGAAAGTAGCCAGGGGATGGGGAGCACCTTACACACAGAGGAATGAGGATAAAAAATACGCTGAATTTCACTTAAGGAATCATGTAAGCAAAAAAGAGATGGAAGTAGAATATTCAAGTACTACAGGGTGTGTGTGTGTGGGGGGGGGGGGGGCTAACAACCCAGAATTCGTATCCAAGTGAAATTATCCATTAAAAGTGAAAAAGGAATATATTTCTTCATAAAGAAAATTAAGTAAATTTGTTGTCGGTAGCCCTGGTTAAGGAAAATTATAAAAGTCAGAAATCTGAATTCACCTAAAGAAAGGAAGAATTAATGTTTGTTTAAAGAAGGTTATAACTGAACTTTAAAATATACATCTTTCTTTTTTTAAATTCTTAATTGGTTTAAAAGATAACAATTTGTTCAAAATAATAATGGCAACAATTTATTTGTTAATAGTCTATGGATAAGTTAAATGAATGATAGCAATGATATAAAGGATGGGAGAAGGATTTACACATACACTGTTATAAAATACCTGCACTCTCTATCTGCAATGTAGTGAAAGTGAACTTATGTTACTTGTAAATGTCTTTTGCAAACTCTAAGGCAAATACTAAAAATGTTTAAGAGAAGTAAAATTGATCAATTAAAATCAGAGAAAATACAAAAAGTAAAAGGTAAAGGAATAGCAATAGCACAGTAATGGACAATGAACAACAATAGTTTGTAGATGATAGATATAAATCTAACAATCATCACTTTAAATATGAATAGTCCAAATACAACAATTAAAAGATTGAGATTGTCAGTATGGATACAAAAATAACATTACATAATATTACCTAAGAAATTTCAAAATTAAATAGACATCAAAACAAAGATTGAGGAAACTCAGAGAAAAGTAGGATATACACCAAAAGTCAACACTTAGGCATATCATATTAATATGCACACTTTTTCTATTTTCTCTGGTTTTAATTGATCATTTTACATGATTGATTTTCTTTCCTTTCTTACAATAGGAATTATATTTCTCGAAAATTTATTATTGTTTGCTTTGGAGTTTACAATATACATTGACAACTAATAAAAGTTCACTCACATTGAACATAACAATAGAGGCAGATTATAAGTAACAAATAGAGAAAGATATACTAAACAATCATCAAAATAGAGCTGGAGGCTGGGTGTGATGGTGCACACCTATAATCCCATCAGCACCCGAGGCAGGATGATTGTGAATTCAAAGCCAACCTCAGCAAAAGCGAGGAACTAAGCTACTCAATGAGACCCTGTCTCTAAATAAAATACAAAATAGGCCTGGAGATGTGGCTCAGTGGTCAAGTACCCCTGAGTTCAATCCTAGTACCCTCCCACCAAAAAAAAAAAACCCAAAAAACCCAGAACTGCCAATTCCTTGAAAGACATAATTTAGAAAAACTCAAAGGAGGAGAAATGTATAAGTCTGAATATATCAATATGTATTAAAGAAACAGAATCGATAGTTAATAATTTTCCTAAACAGAAGGTATCTAGACCAGATGAGCTCACTAGGGAATACAAATGTTTTTTTTTTTTTTTTTTTTTAAATTTTTTATTGTGGGTTGTTCAAAACATTACAAATTTCTTGATATATCATATTCCACACTTTGATTCAAGTGGGTTATGAACTCCCACCTTCACCCCATACACAGATTGCAGAATCACATCAGTTACACATCCATTGATTTACAAATTGCCATCCTAGTGTCTGTTGTGCTCCGCTGCCTTTCCCATCCTCCCCCCTCCCCCCTCCCCACCTCTCCCCTC
>NW_026000057.1:36095596-36250259 GCF_001458135.2 Marmota marmota marmota
TCTGCCTCTCAGCAGGCCGCTGGGCCTGCTCTGTGGATGGTCACAGTTCCCTCTACCTTGCCAGCACAGGGGGAGGGGGCGGCTCTGCCTCTCAGCAGGCAGCTGCTCCTCTTCTGCTGGTCGGGAATACAAATGTTTAAGAAAAAAATTATAATCATCTCTTGGAGTACATAAGCAGAGGAAATACTTCTTTATTCTCTGAGGGCAGAATTATCCTAAAAACAGACAATCACATTACAAAAAAAGGAAAACTGCAGGCCAATAGTTCTTGTTAGCACAGAAGCAAAAATTCTCAATAAAATACTAGCATTTGACTCTAAATAATGTATAAAAATAATTATATACCATAATCCAAGTAAATTTCATTTCAAGCTTACAAGGCTGGTTCAATATGCATAAATCAACTAATATAAATCATCATATCCACAGGTTAAAGAAAAAATCTTAAAACTTTGTCAAAACATGCATGAAAGCATTTGACAAAATCCAACATCCATTCTTGATAAAAATTCTCAGCAAACTAAAATTAAAGGAATGTCTTCATTCTGATAAACAATATCTAGAGAAACAAAATAACTAAAATTTTTTACATCTTTTTTTTCTAAAGGCCAGGCATTTACCATACACAAATTTTACCTTGAAAAGAATCAAAAGCATGGGCTGGGGTTTTAGCTCAGTGGTACAGTGTTTGCCTTGCATGTGTGAGGCCCTGGGTTTAATCCTCAGCACCACATAAAAATAAATAAAAATAAAGATATTGTGTCCATCTACAACTAAGAAATATTTTTTAAAAAGAATCAAATGCAAACTTTAACTCCAGTTACTGTATATGTTAAATTGCAGTAATAAAGAACAAAAAGTAAGATGATTGGACAAATGGCTAGAGGGGTAGAGACATACATAATAAAGCAAAATGTTAATTATAGACTCTATGTTAGAATATAGCAAAATATTTAATTGTTGGGACATATAATAAATATTTTTAGCTTTTTGGGTCATGTGATCTCTGTTGCAACCACTTAACTCTGTCAATGTAGAGCAAAACAGCTCTAAATAATAGGTAAATAATAGGTGTGACTTGATTTGACCAAGACATCATACCAACCCCTAATCTATGTACTAAGTTGTTTACTGCAAAATTTTTTCAACTCTTCTCTAAAAATTTTCATAATAAAAGTTAGAAAAAATAATACATATAAATACATTCTATTTATGATAGTGGCAGTAAGAATGCATCTGATAATGAATATAGACAGTATAAAGAAAATTTATAAGAACTGTAATAAATATCATACCTATGGAATGTTCAAAAAATAGGACTCCATATTTTACAAATATCAATTTCCTACAAATAAACCTATAAATTCAATGTAATTGCAATCGAAATCCTATACATATTTTAACGAAACTCTGTAAGATGATAATAGAAATCAATAGTAGAGCAAGATGTTAAAGAGCTCCTATCCCATTTTAAGATAATAAATTGAGGCTCTTCCAATTGATGGAATTTGTTTAAAATTTCAAGGAATTACTATGAAGAATCTGTATATGCACTGTAAAACTGGCTAAGGTTAAACAAACAGGCCTACAAAGCAGAGTAGAAATACTCAGACACATATCCATGCATATTCCAAAAAGATGGAATTACAGATCAAAACAGGAGAAAATAATCTATTTAACATATGGTAATGAGACAAGGGATTATTTCTTATGAACAAAAAATGCAATTGGACATCTTTGTCACAAGTACTTTAGATATAAATTCCAGGTAGATTAAAGAACTAAATATGATAAAAATTATTTAAATATTTTAGAAACAATACAGAAAAATATTACAAAAAATATTTATAACTTGATACAAATTTAAATAGGTTACAACAAGCACAATATATCAAATAAAATATATTTAATTAGAAATAAAGATGTTGATAAAAATTTCAAATTCTATTCACTAAAAGTCCAATTAAAAGAAAAACGAAAGATTAGAAGATGACACATAGCCAACAAAGACACCACATCTGGATGTAGTTTTTAGAAGCCCTCAAATCAATAAGAAATTATTCAGAAATAGTGATAAAAGATATGAACTAGTATATATGAACAGCTAAAAATATGAATAGGCTGACAAATGCACCAAAAATTAGAAGATTAGGATTAGTATCACTGAAAAATATCATTTATAACACTAGATTAACAAAAACAAGATTTTTTAAAAAGTAATAACCCTAAGTGGAGAAATGAGAACATTTATCCAACGATGATGAAAAGATGAACAATCATTTTTGTGAAGAATCACACAATATATAATAAAGCTAAAATTATACAGATTCTATTTTCTAGAAATTGCACTCTGTGGCATATATCTTACAGAAATTCTCACATATTTTATGAAATCTGGGAGGGGTACAAAGCTTCATGTGCATCTTTAAAGGTATTTTTAAAAATACCTGAAGTAAATTTGGCAAAGTATTTTTCTTACGTTTCTTAGCTGGCATAAAGACAATGTAACAGTAGTATCATCTAATAGGGAGCTTCTATCTCGTCCTTGTCCAAAGCTTTCACCATCTTCAAAGAGAAAACTAAAAGAGATTTTTAAAAAAATTATAATTAGCATATAAAATCCATTTTATTGTTTTTTCTAGAACATAAAATTTTTCAAAGTAATAATCCCTTCATCAAGAAATAAATTTTAGAAGGTATAACTGGTAGTTGAGACTTCTCCAAACAAGTCCTATTTTTAGATATCTCTTGAGTTGATATGAACACAGTATTTATATATAAAGCATTGCACAGTTGGATGCAGTGGCAATTGCCAGTAATTCCAGCTACTTAGGAGGCTGAGGCAGGATGATCACAAGGTTGAAGGCAGTCTTGGCAATTTAGCAAACAAAATAAAATAAAAAGAGCTGAGGAAGTAGCACATTGTTAAACTGTCTCTGGATTCAATCCCTATTACTACCCTCCTACATACACAAAATAAATGCATTTTAGGAATACAAGGTTATCATTTACAACTGTTCATGTAGTTTCAATGCTAAACTTACTATCCTGACACTACACAAAGATGTTCCTGAAGTTTATATAGGTGAAAAACGATAAAGGGAAAAAGAAAAAACACATTCTCAATTCTCAGGGGAAAGAATATTGACTAACAATTGATTGTTTCAAATTTCAATGAGGGGATGTGGCTCAAGCAGTAGCGGCTCGCCTGGCATGCTTGCGGCCCGGGTTCGATCCTCAGCACCACATACAAACAAAGATGTTGTGTCTGCCGAAAACTAAAAAAAAAATTAATATTAAAATTTCAATGAATTACTATATGCCAGACATGGTGGCTCATGATTATAATTCCATGGACTTAGGAGGCTGAGATAAGAGGATCGCCAGTTTGAGGACAGTCTCAGCAACTAGCAAGGCCCTGTCCCAAAATAAGAAAAAAAAAAAAAAAAGAGCAGGGGATGTGGCTCAGTGGTTAAGCATTCTTGGATCAATCCCTGACATACAAAAATAAATAAATAAGAATCTATATATCTTTCAAATCATTTCTTCCTAGTATTTCCATCATCTTCATTCCTGTTTTTTACTTAATTCAATGGATGAGTGGTATAATTGAAGTAAATACATCTAAAAATCAGTTTTAAAGGAAAAAAAAGTGGAAACCTAGTGGTCTATCCAAATAATTTATCAAAATAAAAAAGCCAAGAAAAAAAAGGGAAGAGCAGATGGTTTCAAAACTTATCTGCAATAAGCAAACCTGTTCTATAATCTAAAATTAAAATTTTAAACCATGGATAGAAGCTCAAAAAACTCATGTTCACTCTGGGTTCATGCCTGTAATCCCTGTGACTAGAGAGGTTCAGGTTGGAGGATCATAAGTTCAAGACCAACCTCAACAACTTAGGGAGACCCTGTCTCAAAATAAAAATAAAAAAAAGGCTGGGGGTAGAGCATCCATGGTCCAATCCCTAGTATCAAAAGAAAAGAAATTCATGTTCATAGTTTCCTGAATAAATAGGAATAGTAATGTACAGTAATGACAATTTTGGCCCTTAGGAATACTTATTTAACTTCCGATCTAATTAATAATTCAGTGTATTTCAGATTTTTCTAAACTGTAAGCACAGAAAGTGAAGCCACAGAGCTTAACCTTATAAGTGTATTTAGAAAAAGGACACAGTTTTCTATAATAGTATATACTAGTCCAGTTTGTTAACTACTTTGACTATTACTTTCTGACATACACTTTTCATTAATATCAATTATTGCACAATGTTCCACAACACTAACTTAAAACTAAAGTTCTTAATAAATGGTCTTAAAAAGAAAAAATTTAACAAAAAACAACAATCAAAGAATTTGAATTTTCTCAGGTAGAGTTTAGAGGAAATTCTGTTTTGGAAATATTATTCTGATGCTATTCAAATGGATCATAAAGCAAATTATTTATCAAAAATAATCTTTAAGCTGGGCATGGTGGTGCACGCCTGTAACCCGAGCATCTTGGGGCAGGAGGATCATGAGTTCAAAGCCAGCCTCAGCAAAAGCAAGTTGCCAAGCAACTCAGTGAGATCTGTCTCTAAATAAAATACATAATAGGGCCGGGGATGTGGCTTTGTGGTTGAGTATTCCTGAGTTCAATCCCTGGTATCCTCCTCCAAAAATAATAATAATAATATTTAAACACAGTAAAAATATTGACAAAATCTTTGCAATTAGAAACTCTGATCAGCTGGGCACAGTGAGATGAATGCCTTTAATCCCAGTGCCTCCGTGGAGGCTGAGAAGGAGGATCTTGAGTTCAAAGCCAGCCTCTGCAAATAGGAGGAGCTAAGCAACTCAGTGAGATGCGTCTCAAGATAAAAACACACACACACACTCACACACACACACTCTGATCAATCAAACAAGGGATTGACTTCCAATTTTCTGTATAATCATTTAGTTGGAATGTTTACAAAAGGAAAAAAAAATTAGCCAAACTATTTTGGGGGTTATTACCAGATTTTGTTTGTTTGTTTTTTCCATTTCCAAGAGAAGTTTTCTTTCCTTACTTGGGAAGTGTGCAGATAGGTGGTTTGGATCGAATGATTTCCTTATTAACAAGCTCTTTCTCCAAGTCACCTCCAGCCAAACACCAAAGGTAATAAACTTCTTCAATAGATCTCTCTGCCAGGTAATCAGTGTTTATATCTATTAATGGTGAATAAAAACAAATTAGCAAGTACAATTTGTTTTGTTAAATGTCAACATAGCTTCTATTTAGACACAGTAAAAAAAAAAAACAAACTGAAGAACAGATGTCTGGTTACTAGTTTTACATGCATGCTAGGAGCTGGGAAGTTGCCATTCCACCTAACAATTAAAAAGCTAAGCATAATAAAGAAAATCAATGATTTCTTTCAGATATACAAAAGAGGTAAGGACACAGGACAAATGACAACCCCCAATACTACAGAGATAAATAGGAGAATATGAAGAGTCACAATTCACTGAAGCAGAGACTCATGAGTGGTAAACACCCTAGGAACCAGTGCTAGGGCAGGAAGATCTGAACTGTAACTAATGAATTGTTGGGTACTCAGTGTTGTAAAAGTCTGAAAGTTAAAATCTTCAGGGGAACCCATTCATAGAAGGATCCCATATTTCTGTGAGTTCTACTTATAGGAGTTTCATTAGTTTCTCACAGTAAATATTGGATACAAATGCTCTTATGCTACTGGCATGGGGAGGAGAACATGAAACCATTTTGAAACATGTCAGAGCACTCTTATAAATAGGGCCTGTGCTCAGAAGAAGCTTAGCTAGAGCCTAATTGACTTGGGATTTGGGAAATACCCAACTCCAGCAAGCTCTAGTGCTGTGTGTGATAGCATGGCCAGGAAGAGGCAAAGTGTTGTATGGTTCTATGATGGAGTCTATGCCTCTGGACATTGATTACCATGAGTGCTTCCTGCCTTCAGATAGAAAATGATGGCTAGAATGGGATGGAGTTGGGTATTCCTTCTCCCACAGAGGGGTATGCCAGATTGGCAAATTCAAATTCAGTTTTTATAATAATTTGAATGCTCTTAGTGAAAATAATATCTTACTAAAAGTGGTTTATGCTAAATAAATCTCAGGACCTAAACTTTGTCTTTTTGTTTTTGGGTACCGGAGATTGATCTCAGGGGCACTCAACCACTGAGCCACCTCCCCTGCCCTATTTTGGATATTATTTAGAGACAGAGTTTCATTGAGTTGCTTAGCGCCTTGAGTTTGGTGAGGCTGGCTTCTGAAATCACAATCCTCCTGCCTCAGCCTCCTGGGCCACAGGCGTGCGCCACTGCACCCAGCTAAAGTCTGTCAAAATCCTAAACACATTTTCTGCACTCAAAACGGAAGGTGAACTGCTGTTGTAGTATATTTCTTGTCAAGAAATTTTTCCTAGGAGAAACTGTCAAACCAAGGAGACTTCTCTATGAATCCCATTACACAACTTTAGTTCATAAGCCTACTTCTTAGATCAAGAGAAACTAGAAAAAAATGAAAATCTGGAATATTTATCCTTTATATTAGAGCAATAGAATTGGAAATTTTACCCTCTATATCAAGAAAGTAGTAAAAGCAGATAAAAGCATTTGATACATAAACTAACAAAAGCTGTCTCATCTCATGTTTCAAGGCACTAGATGTTTCTAAGGAGTCTTTCTTGATGTCCCAGACAGAATTAGTTTCTCCTTCTACTATTTCTGTTGTTCTATGTTCATATTGACCTTTGTTTATGCCTGCCTGCCTTCACATTTGACATGTAAAGTGTGTGGTAAATAGTAGGAACTCAATAAATATTGAATGAATGTTTAATAAATATATTCTGCCATGACTTGTGTCATGATAACTTCTCAGTATTAAAGTAATTTACTGTTGTCACTAAAACACATATTCTGTGAGTTGTAGTCATTACACAAGAATGAAAACCTATAATCCTAGCTATTCAAGAGGCTGAGGCAGGAGGATTTCAAGTACCTGACAAGCTTGGGTAACTTATCTAAACCCTGTCTCAAAATAAAAATAGATAAAAAGGACTGAGGATATAGCTCAGAGGTAGAGTACCTCAGGGTTCAGTCTCTCAGTGCTATTAAATCACTTAATCATTCAATTGATCAATGATAAAAGGATTAAAAGAATGAAAACCTAAAAGCTGATATTCTCTTCAAATGCAAAATATAATGGTATGAACAACTTCCTATCAATAACATGATTTTTAGACATAATTTATAATAAGTTACATGGAACATACATAATTTAAAGGATTAAAATTTGGGGTCAGTTGTATTTTTAACACATTTAGAACCATTACTTAATTCCCAAATAATTATCCATGAAAATCCTACTAATGTAAAAATATATTGCTAATAAAATGAAATCTGAAAGGAGAATAAGGGGACTTCCTTTAGAAATAAGTCTTATATGACTGTCTATATTTTATTTATTATTACCTTTACACAACTGACTGATATCCTCAGGCAGAGTTAAATCAGCACATCTCAGAGAAGATGAAAACAGACTGGCAGGTTTGATAAACGGGGTGTACAACAGTGACACTTCACTGAACACTTTATCCTTCATTAATTCATCTGGGGTTGGCCTTGAGAAACACAATTTAAAATACAGAGCATGAGTGAAAGTCATAAAAAACTTCCTAGGAATATGGCACACATTCAAGGAGATACTCAAGTCTTAAATGTCTCATTAGCACAGAAAATAACAGAGGTCTTTGCAGAATCTAGATGTATATTTTTAAATAACAATCAAATAACCATAAATCCTTCATTTTTAAGGTTTTGATGTACTTTCTATACCTCATGATCTAATTTTTAAACTTTTAGCCTTACTAGCATGAACCTGCTTTACTGAATATCTTAATTAAATAAATATGTAAAATAATATCTTTTAAATTTGCTTTCTACCTTTTTAGGTTCATGTAGCATTTTATCCCCAAACTATGCTTTTAACACCATTTCTGTCTTGATAAGATTGTTTTTTAAAAATAAATTATACACATTATTTTGAAATATTGTAGGACGAGTTTAGGAAAAGCTGTAAGTCTTTGACATCTTCAAATGAAAATTAACCAAATTTCCAAGAAATCATTTTATATTAGCAATTATTAGCTTACCTCAACACTTATCCAAGCTCATTAATATAATACATACTACCAATAAAGTATGTTCTCATTTCCCTCATATTATGATTGGGTCTAGCAATATCAATAATTCAAAGAGATTTTTTACTTGAAGGCTATGAAATGAACTCGTAACTTCTTTTGGTATATGTCATGATTTAACTTTAATAATTTTTTCTTTTATTAATAAAAAATTAAAGCCTTATATCACTTGCATTCATGATACTAATATTAATCATGTACATGCCCTATATATTTAAATATCTATATGTAATTTATTAGTATTATAATAAGAGAAAAAATCAGATGCTTATATGTTTAGGATGAGTATATTTTCAAAGTCTTAACAATATCAACCTCGTAGAAGGATGGAAAGTGAGGCACTTCTTTAAAAGATTTGTCACATTTTCAGGAAGTTCCTGGTAAAGAAAGACAGAAAATAATAATTTGTAATGATCCATTTCAGAAATATATTTTACTCAAATGTTAGCTTCTCCAGAAGGTCTTAATTAAGTCTTTATCTGTACTTTATATAAATTTATTTTAATATATCACTCTCTGAAATAAAGAGAAATAACAGTTTCAGAATAATTTGCTACTGGATCTCAACTATGCAAAACAACTTTTCATTAATAGATTGCTATGATTTAACTGTATTCCCTCCAAAATTCAGGTATTGAACCTTAATGGAAAAGTTAATGGCATTAAGAGGGTTGGACCTTTAAGAGATAATTAAGTCACAAGGGCTCCTCTTCTTGGGGTTGGGATAAAGGTCTTTATATAAGAGGCTTCACCTAGCATTCGCCTAGCTTGCTGTTGTACTTTGTGAGGATCCACCACTCTTCCCTTCTATAGATGCAGACCTCACTAGAGAACTAAGTCTGATAGCAACCTGATCTTGTGCTTTCTAGCCTCCAAAATAGTGATAAAATAAATTTTTGTTCTTTATAAATTATCCAATCTCTCATACTCTGCTAAATAAGTACAAACAGAATAAAAAACTGATTAATGACAAACCTTTATGATGTCCAGACAACCATGCTCTTCAGCCAGAACTATTACAGTGTCATCTACACAGTCTATAAAACAGAAAACACTATATGAAGAAATTCTGCTTTTAAAAATCTATCAGACTAGCCAGGCACGGTGGCACATGCCTATAATCCAGAAACTGAGGCGGCTGCAGCAAGATCAAAAGTTCAAGGCCTGCCTGTCTCAAAAAAAAAAAAAAAAAGGACTGGGGATGTAGTTCACTGCTTCTGGGTTCAATCCCCAGTACTTAAATAAATAAGACTAATCAGACAACAAATATTTTAAGTCACATAGTAACAGTTTTGGCACTTGGGAATCCTAAAAAAAATATGACTTTGTTAATTTTCCTTATATGTTTTGATAAAAAAATACCTCAAATACTAAATATTATTAATCATAGGTACAGAAAGATAGCAATTAAGTAGAGATAAAGCTGTTATTTAAGAAAGGTAAAAATAAGACTGTTATTTAATAACAGTCTTTTAATAAGACTGTTTTTCATGATTTTAGACTAATTTCTTTTTTATTATATATAATTTAGAGAATATATACACATTTCTCTGGGGATTTAAAGTATAAGCTTAGTCTGTAAACCACATTTAGTAATCTCTAATATTTCTTCATAGCTATATTATCAATCTTTGTAATTAAATGTGGTGAATCTGATAAAATTTCATGTAATTTTATTTATACTTCATTATCAAGATTTATTATCACTTTTCTATAACTATTCTTATTTGTAAACTCTTAAGTTGAATACAATCTGTTGCTTTTACATAAAATGTTTTATCAATATTATTCTCTCCTTTACTAACATCCATATTTAATTTATTCAATTCTTAAGTAGATTATAAAAAATTTTTGTTAATATGAATTTCAAATACATAAAAAATATGAGCATGTTATAAGGAAAACTAAACTTTCTTCCTGAATTGTTATTGATACATCAGTCAAACCAAAAGACAATCCAAAAGTTAAAAAACATTGTCTGAAGTTAAATTGCTACAGAGAGGTATAATTTTATATTCACATAGTTTGCTTTTGTAAGTTAGCTTATTTGGCTATATCATGAAATTCCTTAATGAGCTCTGTTATAACATTTCAGAAGGCATTTCTTAAGCTCTCCTGTTAATGCTTAGCTCTGATCATTAAAAACTTGGAGAAGTGAGACATTTCACTATTTCAAAAGAACACATCTTCAATGTGCATGATTTGCACTTTGTTCATGATGCATAAGTTACTAAAGATTATATGTATAGTGGAAAGGTAATCAATTGCATGACACTTACCCAAAGTAAGCAAAAATTTTAGTCTTTCAGAAATATCCAAGCTTTGAAATAATTTTCTTCCCTAAATAAAATGAGCAAAGAAATTCTTGTTATTTTTATCTTTTCTTCCAGGGAGGTAATTTCCACATCTGAAACTGATTTTATCAGGTACTGCCATTTATCTCCAGAGGTTTTATGGATTTGTAGTTATCTCCACTAAAGAACAATTACTGGCAAAATGACATTTTAAAAAGTGTTGCTTAATATTTAATAAATATTTCATGTGTCTAGGGATCAGTACATTCTAGTATGATCTTAAGCATTGTTCCATTTGAGTCCCTTATGTACTTGGCTATCTAGAGGTATTCCATGACAAGAAGTATTATTTTATTAAGAGATCAAGATACCCCTGGGGAAAGATCTGCATTAGCCTTTCACCTACCTATATAATTCTTACGTATGTATCATGATTCAGCTAGTTTATTGTCTCTACTGAGAAACATCCCCTAACAATTCTTCCTTCCATAGTAACTTCAGACAGCCACCTTGATGTTCCCATAGTACCTGGCACATTTTTAAAAGATACACATATTATATTTTAATTGTTTCCTTATTGTTCTTATTATTAGTTTGCCTCTGGATTTTTCTGGGAATGGCATCTTGACTAATATACCTCCAAAAATTATGTGTTGAATAACAATCGAGCCTTCCATTACCAAATGGCTACAAAACTTGAGTACATTACTTCACCACATTAAGCTTGCCTTTTTACATTGGTAAAATTGGAATATTAATTGTACATACCCTATAGGTAGTGATGAGGATTATATAAAGTATAAAATATTTCATTAATGTTAGTTATTATATTTCACTTTCATTAGAAATTAAACTTGTATTATTTTTTAAATAGATTCACAAGTAGAAGACAAGAAGATAACAGTCTTTCTGTAGAGTCTGCTTTTTTAATAAAGAGAAAAAAATGTTCTTGAACACTTGAGATCAGAACTATAGATAAAGAGAGCCTTTAAAAACGAAATGAAAGAAGCCGGGCACAGTGGCACATGCCTGTAATCCCAGAGGCTAGGGAGGCTGAAACAGGAGGAGCGTGAGTTCAAAGCCAGCTAAGGCAACATATTGAGGCATTTAGCAACTCAGTAAAACCCCGTCTCTAAATAAAATATATTTTAAAAAAGAGCTGGGGATGTGGCTCAGTAGTTAAGCACCCCTAGATTCAATCCCCAGTTAAAAAAAAGCAAAAAAAAAAAAAAACACCGAATGAAAGAGTTTGATGAGGCAGAAGATTTAAGCATATATTTAGTCTGCCATCCTTAAGCTGAATACCTAAACCTTGAGTACCACTTAAAGTTCCATAAAGGCCGCAGTAGAATTAAACTTAATTTTAAATCACACAGCTCTCAGTATTTACCTTCAAAGTTTATAGGTTTTAATCTAATTATGAGCTCTCAAATGATGTGTCTTATTTATCCCTTGTTACTGTTGTCATAAGTGTCAAACGCACAGTAAACACTCATTGATATTTGTTGAATTGAATGACTCATAGAAAACGTACCCAGATCACTAGTGAAGACTTTATATATCTGGGATGGTAGCAAAAAGGAAAAGCTGTATACTTTATATTTATACTTATTATGTGCACTTCACATCCACATTCCAAAGAGTTTTCATTTCAGCTGTGATTTTAAACAAAAATAATATTTACTATCATCTGCATACCAATGAAAAGTTGGATGGTTAGACAAAAACATAAAATCTGGCATATTCCTTTAGAAAATGCAATGCTAACATGTAAGCCATCATGTTATGAATATATTAACATCATTATTTTAAAAATAAAACACTAATGAATGGTTTGCTATGCCATACTAACAGATGCTAATATTATTTATGAAAGTGGAATTCAAGCCTTGAGAAGTGAGGTGATGACCTGATATACTTTGGATCTTCAATGACCTCAAAGGCCCATAGGTTAAAGGTTTGGCACTTTTAGGTGGTGACAGAAACTTTAATAAAAGGTGAAGCGTACTGGAAGTTCTCAGGTTGTTGGAGGCATAACCTTGAAGGGGATAGTGACACCTCAGTCCCTGCTCTTTCTTTTCCTCTCATTTTTGCTTCCTGGTCATGAGGGGAGATTTGCTTCACCACGCATTTTCACAATGACATGCTGTCTTGCCACAGGCCCAGCAACAGGGCCATTCAATTGTGACTCAAAATATGAGCCAAAATAACTCTTTTCTCTTTGCAAACTGTTTATCTCAGGTATTTGTTACAGTAACAGTTGACTAACATATTACCCAAAGTCACACAGTTCTACTTTGCAACATCAGACTACAAATACAGTTTGAACTCCAAAAATTTATCTCTTAACTTTTATATAATACATGTGCTATTGAATTATTTTGAATGTTTTGTTTTGCTGTTTTTGTTTTTGTACTGCTGATTAAGCTCAGAGGCTTTACCATTGAGCTGCATCCCAGTCCTTTTTATAATTTTTTAATTTGAGAGAGGGTATCACTAAGTAGTTAAGGCAAGCCTTGAACTTATGATACCCCCTCCCACCCCGTCTGCTTCCCAAGTCACTGGGATTACAGGTATGTTACAAAGAATTTTTAAAGAAATTTTTTTCTTAAACACACAAAATGAAATAATAATATCAACCAAATTCTTAGAAATGGAAATTGTTCAATGAGTTATTTTCTTTTCAAAATATTTGGAAAATCCTTTGGTAGAAACAAATGAACAATCCAGATTTCTGCCCCCAGGTAGAAGAAGGAGAGGAGAGAAGGCAGAGTATCTAACACTGGCAGATAATTTGAGGACAGATTACCACATTATTAGTTGTTCCTCAAAATTCATTCTCATATATATTTTTTAAATTTAGATATTCTGCTGAAGATGACATTTCCTAACCTCTCTTCTACCTACATGTAGCCACTAGTGAAAAGTAAACAGGATTTTTATTTAAAACTATTACATCATATTCTTAAAGGCAGTAATACTAAACTCACTCACTCTTCCTTATCCCTTTTAGCTAGAAAAAAATGATTAAGGGGAAAAAAAAGCAACTCTGAAAACCAAATATTGAAAATGGTGATGAAACCATCATTCTTGCCTGCCCAGGCTTCTACATGATATGGTGGAACAGAGCCTATCTGCTCTGAACATAAGTAAGAAAAACATCTACATTCTTTAAGTTATTGTATTTTTAGTTCTTTTGTTTATAATAACAGCTTAAGCCTTTAATAAATACAGAAGGTGTCTGGGGAAGGCTTCCTAAAAATCCAACAAACAAATTGAATTTATAGGAAATAAAAGAGAACAGGAGGAAAAAACACCAGAGGGCAGAGAAACCATGAACACATAAAAAGCATAATTAATTTTAGTGCAATATTTCTGAAGCTGTTTACACTTGGTAAAGGTGTAATTATTTTACACTTTTCTCTAAATTTAATCCATTTCTACAGCAAAACAATAATAAATACATGATTTAGTTTCAACATTTGTATATACATACCACACAAAGCTCAAATAAAATGATTCCAAGAGACCATACATCTGATTTGGGGCCAGAAGGCAATGGTTTTTCACTCGGCACATGATCAGTGGTTTTGAAAATTCCTTGTGCAATTACTTCAGGTGCCAAGTATGATGGATACCTATAATGATATATTAAAATCATGAATAATTACTATGAACTATAATGAAGAAAAAAGCAGGAGTACATTTTTCTATCAGTGTCACAAGAACTAGATAAAAGCCCCATGCATTAAAATTAACAAGAAGAATTAGCTAAGAAGAATTCTAAATTCAATATACAATGTCTAAGAATCAATTGTACCTGTATGAATTTCTAGTGGTTTTAAACCACCATATCTCTCTCCAGCATTGGTAGCTTTCCTGTTTTTAACACACTGCCTTTCTTGCAGTCCTCTAGCTTTCTTCTCTTAATAGTGAATTATTATTTTATCATTTTAACTTTGAAGTCAGTATATATTATTTTGAGTAGTAGGAATGTCAAAGCTATAAAAATATATAAATTGAAAAGGAATCTAAATTGAAAAGAAAGACTTTCTCTGTACCTTTCCCCCCATATGGCAGAACACCATACTACTTTTTTTCACTTAAAATATATTTGAGATCATTCTCTACTTTGTGTACAACCAGATATGAAAAATTGTGCTCTATATGTGTAATATGAATTGTAATGCATTCTGTTGTCACATATAACAAATTTTAAAAATTAAAAATAAAAAAACAAAGCAAATAAAGAAAATTGAAAAAAATAACTATTGAGTTCCTTCATTCTTTTTGAAAATTGCAGATAATGTCATTGTATTGATAAACAACTTGTTTGACTAATAAATTTCTTTTGCTACAACAATTTTCAAATGAATACATTATAAATATAAATACTCTACTTATCAGATATATGTATAGATGGCAGTTAAATTCCTAGAAGTATCACTACAAATTCATAACTTATACCACATCATATTGCCTTTTGGGGAGGTTTAATCAATTTATGTTCTCACAAACAATATATAGGGTTCATTCCTTCACACTACCTTCATGATAAATTTTTTTAAGTATTTTAGCAAATATTGAGCAAATACAAAAGACTATTAAATATGAATAAGGTATAAAGAATAAAGCTATAATAAACAACCAAGTACCAAGGAGCAATTTAAGTGAAGAACAAATTATCACTAAATTCACGTTCTGGTTCTCCTGGATTATATTTCCATCCTTATGCCTGAAAAGAAAGAGATATCTGGAATTTCTTTATAGCTTTATCACATGATTATATCCTTAAAATATATTGTTCAGTTGAGCACATTTCTGAATGTTATAGTACTGGAATTAGATTGAGGATATTCTATTGCTTTGTCAATCACCATTATTTATTTGAAAGAGTAATCTGTATTGCTGCATGTAGTCATACACCATTAATTTTTACTTCTATTTTATTAATAAATCATTATTTGTCCATTTAAACATCAATGACATTTAAGATATTTCCTGCATTTTGCATTATGAACAATGCTTCACTTAAAACTGTGTATAGCATGTACCTGAAATTTTCCCAAAGGTAAGAAACTAGAATTGAATTTCTAGGCCATAGAATACATGTTTTTTCAACTTTTAAAAATTATGTCAAATATTTTTTGCAAAAAGTTATACCAATCTATATACCACCAACAGATATGATGGTCCCTGTTAGTTACTTCTTCATCAACACTTAATATTTATTTGACAGGCATTTTAATGTTTGACAGTCTGCTAGGTGAGATCTATATGTCAATGCACATTCAACTTTTAAATCCTTGATTATTAGTAAAATTGAGGCATCATATGTTCATATGTTTATTAGCCACTTGAATTTATTATTGTGAGGTGCCTGTCCAAGTTTTCTACTCATTTCCCTAGTAGATTGTTGTACTAGAGTACTCAAGAAAACCCTCATATCTCTTATGTTTACAGATTTACTAGAAGGACTCATGGAACTCAGTATGTAGGTATACTCAAAGCTAAGATTTATTACATGACATAGTAAGGGTATAAAGCTGGATCACAAGAGAAATAGAAGAGATTCTTGGGGAATCTATGTACAGGTTTTCTTCTGCTTTCTACTTCCTATCAGGTATTAAGCAGAGTACACTCTTCCTGGCAACAACAACAAAAATGTGCTAACAATGGCCAGGGAAGTTCATCAAAAACTTACGGCCTGAGGTATTTACTGGGGACTGGTCACACAGGCACTTACTGGTTGTGGTGTACAAAAATATAGGACTCCTAGAAGGAAAGCAACTATTCAACATAAACTTCATTATGCAAACAGGTACAGAAAACGATGCTTACAATTAGAGAACCATGGGAATGCTTCTGAAGTCCAAGTTCCCAGGTAAGGACAAACCTTATAAGCAGGACATAGTTTCTACAGATAAAGTCTTCTGGGATAACCTTTTTCTACATAGCTGATTTTTTTCTTATTGTTTTTAAATGGTTCTTTAAAATTCTAGGTACTAGCTGGGCATGGTGGTGCATGCCTGTAATCCCAGCACCACTGGAGGCTGAGGCAGGCGGATCATGAGTTTAAAGCAAACCTCAGCAAAAGCAAGGTGCTAAGCAACTCAGTGAGACCCTGTCTCTAAATAAAATACAAAATAGGGCTGGGGATGTGGCTCAGTGGTAGAGCGTCCCTGAGTTCAACCCCTGATATCCCCAAAAGCCTCTCAGTACTAATTTGTTTTTTAGTAATTATGACTTGAAACACTTCCTATCACTAAACAGCTTTTCTTTTAAATTTTCTTTATGGTATCTATTTATGAGTGATAAATTACTAATCATTCAATCAAATTTATCATTTTTTTCTTATACATAGTGATTTTGTCAAAATGGTCTCGTGTTATTTTTAAAAGTTTGAAAGTTAATTTCATACTTAAGTTTTTTTCTACCTAGAATAAATTTTTTATATGAGGTAAGATAAAGGTACAACTTCCATCTTTCCTAAATGGAGAATCAATTGACTTCTATACTATTTATTGAAATGTCTCTTTTTTCCTCAACTGCTCTGCAGTGACAGGTCTACTATTAATAAAACTGCCACATATGGTAGGTTTGATTCTTGGCTTTCTATTCTGTTCCACTGATCATTGTGCCTAACGCTATTTGATCTGTTTTAAATCTATAACCTTATGTATATAATTACTGGCAACTACTAAGGTAAGCCCTCTCAAAATACCAAACACACACAACTTTCAATTTCTCTTTAGGTGTTTCTACTATATACATTTTAGAATTATCTTTCTTTTCCATGTTTTCTTTTACACATAGTTGCAGTTTTTACTGAAGAGATCACATATGGAAACAGGTTGGGAAGAACTAGCATCTTTTCAGTAGTGTCCCTAACAATCTAAAACCATGATATGTTCATATTTATTTAGGTCTTCTATAATGTCTTTGAAAAAAGATTTCTGCCAGGCATGGTGGTGCATGCCTAAAATCCCAGCAGCTCGAGAGGCTGAGACAGGAGGATCGAGGGTTCAAAGCCAGTCTCAGCAAATGCAAGATGCTAAACAACTCGGTGAGACCCTGCCTCTAAATATAATACAAAATAGGACTGGGGATGTGGCTCAGTGGTTGAGTGCCCCTGAGTTCAACCCCTGATATCCCCAAAAGCCTCTCAGTACTAATTTGTTTTTTAGTAATTATGACTTGAAACACTTCCTATCACTAAACAGCTTTTCTTTTAAATTTTCTTTATGGTATCTATTTATGAGTGATAAATTACTAATCATTCAATCAAATTTATCATTTTTTTCTTATACATAGTGATTTTGTCAAAATGGTCTCGTGTTATTTTTAAAAGTTTGAAAGTTAATTTCATACTTAAGTTTTTTTCTACCTAGAATAAATTTTTTATATGAGGTAAGATAAAGGTACAACTTCCATCTTTCCTAAATGGAGAATCAATTGACTTCTATACTATTTATTGAAATGTCTCTTTTTTCCTCAACTGCTCTGCAGTGACAGGTCTACTATTAATAAAACTGCCACATATGGTAGGTTTGATTCTTGGCTTTCTATTCTGTTCCACTGATCATTGTGCCTAACGCTATTTGATCTGTTTTAAATCTATAACCTTATGTATATAATTACTGGCAACTNAAAAAAAAAAAAAAAAAAAAAAAAAAAAAAAAAAAAAAAAAGCTTTCTCTTTGTTTGCACAAAGGAACTTGATTAAATTCTATAAGGTCCTTGTGTGCACATTCTGAATCTCATGTAATAAGCTATAGATGATAAACATGTTAAATATTTGTTTTATACAGTATATAATATTCTATAAATATTTAACCTCCTATCTAAATTAAAACAAAACAAAATTCCTTGAAGATACTAGTATGTCTTATTCATTTTTATAAACCATTTGTTTGTGTTTGCGTGAGCACATTAATTTAAAAAAAAAAATCACAATGCCAGTTAGGACTGCCTTAGAAAAAATGATTTAAAAAGCAGACAATAAGAATTAGACAATTGGCAAGTGCTAAATTTGTAAACCACTGCCTAAAAATTTTAATAGCTTCAGAAAAGAAATTTTAAAAATGAGTAGAATTCTGCTCTAATTAAGTATGTGTATGCCCTTCATTTATTCAGATTTAGTCACATGCACACAACATAATATGGATTTTTCAATTCAATTAGATTAGATTATGCAATGCTGCCAACTGTAATCAAAATGTATTTAAGTATATTTAACCTACATATTTACAGTAGGCACTCAAATATTACATCCATATCTCTCTTTTCTATAGCCACCTCCTCACACTCACTGCCAGTACTACTTATTTAAATCATTTAAGAAAGAGAATATAACTTAAAGTCAATGGGTATAAGTTTTTAAATTCCTCTTCATTTTAGTACAATTGATGGTATCAATATCTTTTAATTTTCTCAAATATTCTTCTATATGCAAATTTTCACAATGGTTTTATACCCTAAAATGATCATATTTTGGGCGGGGGGTTATTTTGTTATCATGAATTGAACCCAGGGATGTTTAACCACCAAGCCACATCCCCATCCCTTTTACATTTTGTATATTGAGAAAGGGTCTCACTGACTTGCTTAATGGCCTGGTCAGGTTGCTAAGGCTAGCTTTGAATGTGTGATCCTAATGCCTCAGCCTCCCGAGTTACTGGGATTTCAGGTGTGCACCAGGGCCACACCAATCTTCCTATGAATGTATGAAATCCCTAGAACCAGGTGAAACCTTGTAGAAACGCACTGGATATGTTGTTATAATATCTATGTTCCAATTTCAGTAATATGCAATTTGGGTTTCTTCATCTGTAAAACAGACATAATATCTATCACATAAACTGTTGAAAGTATTAGTGACACAAATATAATGTTATACTTTTTATGATGATTTTTACCATATCTAACAGGCAAACTATTCACTTTCATCCCTGTTTCCAGTACATCTAAATAACAACAACAACAAAAATGACAGGACAGGTAATGAAAAATCAAGCAAAACTATAGATAAGTTGCTGTATCAAAAACTTCTAATAGAAGCACAGAGATAACCCTTGCTCCAAAAATTCTAGTTTCCCTTTTAATCAAAGACGGAATTAATGAAAACAATTAAGCCCTAGGATTGCTCTTAAATATAGATAATCTTCCTTCAATATACACCTCTTCTGAAAGCATTTTAAGAAGAGGTGGATATTGAAGACAATTCACAGAACTTTGCTGTGTATATGAATGGTGGGGTAAATACATGTGGTTTTCATCATGTTTGCTGTTTTAACAAGGTATTAAGCTACTGCCAACTGAAATGAATGCCCAAGTTTTAACTCTTTACAATATTTTGAAACAGATGGTAACATTTTACTTTATTGTTCCTTAATATTTGTCTTTTGAATTAATTGCAAGCTTCTTCTGGTGTAAATATTTTCTTTCCTGCCTTCGCTGTTTGATCACTTTATTTTTCTTGGCTAATGTTGCACATTTTGCTCTTGGATACTTTCTGGTAAGACCCTTTGGGTGCAACACTTCAAAGCAAGCTAGGATAAATGTTAATACAAGACCAATTCTATCTAAGCCTTTTAAATTCAAATGTAGTTCTTCAAAATGCTTGGGATGCTTTTAGAAAAATCATCTCCTTTCTTCTATTCATCACTAAAACCTAAAGCACCAATAAATAAAGGTTTAAAAATCTTAATTTTTGTATGTTTTTGGAGTTTTATTTTATACAAATTGTGACAATAAGTAGAAGCAGTGGAAATCACATTTACTACATAGCTCTTTGAAATTCATGTCAAAAGACAATTATACCATATGACAAAGAAGCTAGAACTGGATCAAGAACTTATCCTATTTAAAGGGTTTTTTTAAAAAGTAGAAATTCTTGACTACTTTACAAATTATAATATTTATACTTATGCAAATAATTGTTTGTTGGCCATAAGATTTTGACTTATGAAACTATAAGATTGTGTATCTATGTACCTTAATAAGTAAGTCATCAAAATGGAAAATCTGCCTACTGAACGATGAGCTTCTTAAGGAAAGAACCTATTTTAACCTTCTTGTATATACCAAGGCAAGAGACAAAGTGCTCGAGAAATGTTTCCTCACTCAATAATGTCTAAGGTTATTTATTATCTGTGCCTTAACTAATGAAAATTTTAGGTAAGAAAGAAATATATAAGGATAAAAGTGCCATTTATAAATGAAGATTTTGTTAAACATCACATTATATTTTCAAAAAACGTTTTGCTTCAGAATTATACTCCATAAATGCATATCAGAATTCTCAATATTAATGTAACAGAACTGACTTTAGGAAACTCAAAGAGCAAGACACAAATGAATACTATTAAAAACAACTATAGTACAATTGAAAAAATATTATTTCAGAATCTAGTTTAGATAAAAATATATCAATTTTAGTTTTATCATTTTGATCATAATTCTGAGGTTGAATATGAAAACTCCTTATTTTAGGAAATACAAACTAAAGTATTTACAAATAAAAAGCCACTGTACGTGCTAGTCAATCTAAAGTATCTATTTTAGTATGGAATGAAATAAACTTCTGTTACTTACTTTCTTTTAGGGCAATGTACATCTAAAATTCCATATCAGAAGTGATAAAATAAACCTCTTAAACGTAGACTTCCAGATATAGAATTTATCCCATTACTTCTGATATCCACAATAATTCTTTTTTGTTTATTTGCTTATATGACAGCGAAATGCATTATAATTTTTATTACATATATAGAGCACAGTTTTTCATATCCCAGGTTGTATACAAAGTATATTCACACCAATTCGTGTCTTCATACATGTACTTTGGATAATAATGTCCATTACATTCCACCATCATTTCTAACCCCATGCCCCTCCCTTCCTTTCCCACCCCTTTGCCCTATCTAGAGTTTGTCTATTCCTCTCATATTCCCCCTCCCTACCCGACTATGAATCAGCCTCCTTATATGAAAGAAAACATTCGGCATTTGGTTTTTGGGGGATTGGCAAACTTCATTTAGCATTATCTTCTCTAACTCCATCCATTTACCTGCAAATGCCATGATTTCATTCTCTTTTATTTATTTTTTATTTTATTTTATTTATTATTCCATTGTGTATAGATGCCACATTTTTTTTTTTTATCCATTCATCTATTGAAGGGCATCTAGGTTGGTTCCACAGTTTAGCTATTGTGAATTGTGCTGCTATAAACATTGATGTGGTTGTGTCCCTGTAATATGCTGTTTTTAAGTCCTTTGGGTATTGACCCAGGAGACGGATAGCTGGGTCAAATTGTGGTTCCATTCCCAATTTTGATATCCACAATAATTCAATTTGAATCTTAATATACAATTAGATTTTAGAAAGCAGGGAATTAAATGTAAATCATGAAATTGAAATCAGTGCAAGAGTGATGACTTTCAGACTCTTATGAACACACACTACTTAGAATGTGATCAGTCTTCTTGTCTTAAACTTACTTCTTAATGAAATATAACTAACTAGAAAGCATTATAAGGTAAATAATAATCTATCATTCTTTCTTCCAATTCAATGAAAGATCAATATTAGGGATTTTTGAAACACTGGGAAATTGTCTATTTTTTTAACAAAGTACCTGGGAAATTAATATGAATTAATAAAGAAAAATTACTTTTATGTTAAAAAACAATTATCAAAAATAACTAACAAAACGTGCATGTTACCAAAGATTATCATGCCCAAGACAGAACTCAGAGGTAAAATATCCTTACCCTATTGGGAAATCAACATCATCACCATGAGCTGTCATGTGATAAAGTCCAAATTTAGCCAATTTAATATGTCCCTACAATAATAAAGGAGAAAGACACTGAAATATTTTAATATAACTGGAAAGGAAAACTATGTGCCTTATGACTACTACAATCATTATATAATCAGACTGCTATTTTATCAAAATATTACCATATAAGATTTTATAAGATACCAAAATTTTATCCAAGACTGTCAAAATTTAGTTTGCTTTACACTTATTATATTTGTATGTACACATATCTGTAGACACATAAGTGTATATATATACAGATACATATACTATATAACTGTATAAGGAATACATATATTTCACAATGTCAAATTAGTTTAACATTTTTGTGTTTATTTGTGCTAATCTAGGTTTTTTTTAACAAAGGATAACAGGCAAAAATGTTTTCATTTGTTTTGAATACTTGGTTAGAATGTTTTGTAGTAATTTTTCAGAAGAGTTCTATTTTCGGGGAAATACAAATACAGTCATAATGTTAAAATTTAACTGTGATAAGGGATTTAGCTTGGAAAGTTCAGTTCAAAAATCACGAGAGTTCAGTAAGTCTGTTAGGTTCCAATAATTCATATATTTTTTGAGACTAACAATTATCACAAATGTGAGTTCCTTTTTTTTCATTTTAAATGTTTATACTTTAAAAAAATAAGTCAACTTTCAATTCATTTATCTTCTTTTTAAGATTTAGAGGCTAAAAAACGCTGTGACCTCTAAAAATAGGTACAATATATTTTATGGTATACAGACATTACTTTATATTTTAAAACAAGTTAGATTGGTTGTAGCAATGTTACCTTTCTGCCATAAGTCTGAAATTAATAAATATCATTTCTATTTTGTGATTTTTAAGACTATATCAAATTTGAGAAAACACTCAAAGAACAATTATATAGAAAATAATTCAACCAAAATTTCCCCAAAGCTGTTTATATGTAATGAGAAATAAAATTATGATTATTCCTGAAAATATATCACTTTATTATCAATAATTCTCTTAGGAGGGGTTACTATCTTATCAATTCCCTATAAGATTTCCAAGTTGAGAAGCAAGCAATCCAACAGAAAAGTGAGCTAGGTAATGAATATTTGGTAAAAAAAAAAAAAAAAGAAAAGAAAAGAAAAGAAAAGAAAAAAAGTAAAGAAGGGGAAATTCAATGCAGTTCTACTTATGAGAATGATATTCTAAGTAACTGGTCAGAAAAGTTTTCTTAAAACAAAAGCAAATGCAAATTCTGAGGAGAGAAATGTTGAGAAGCCATAAAACAAATCCTTTAGCAAAAAGAATGAAAGAAAAAATAACACATGCAGTCAGAACATTAGTTTGTGGGAAAAAAAAGGAATATCCTGCATGAAAGACACATAGATACTGAAGAAAAAAAATCTGTTAAATAATTTAAACATTTAAATAATTTAAAGAGCTTTTTCACAATCATAAATATATCATTTTCATAGTCTTTTCATTATTTATTCTTAAAACATATTCTAACATCATTCTGATTAATTTTAAGGGCCTGATTTCAAAAGCTTTCAATTCCAAGCAACATACAAATATCTATTATAGTATTTGAGAATCACCTTTCGATCCAAGAGGATATTATGAGGAGACAGTGCCCGGTGTACTACGCCATGTTTGTTCATATACTGCAAGCCCTGAAGTACTTCAAATGCTATGCACAAAACCTTTGAATGGCTAAAAAGAAAACAAAAATTCAAAGATCAATTATAAAGCATATCTACAATCTGTTTAAAGAATAAGACACATTGAAAACATTTAAAACATAAAATTTTTTTGCATCTTGCCCATTCAAACAGAATTTACATATTTACTAAAATAACCACTTGAACACAATTGATTATAATAAACTCTGATTATAACAAAGTGATCTGACAACACTTTCCTATTGGCTACTCTAATAGCAGGAAAGGACCTTAATTTGGATGGTGTATATTATTTATAGTAGGGTAGAATGATCATTGACAAGTTTGGCTTTATCAAATTATCAAGAAAGCTTTAGATGTGTGGCAGATCAGAGTCAAGGATAACCATGTCTTCTGCTCAAAACAAAATGCTGTAGCCTCTAAAATTTAGGTACAATATATTTTATGGTATACAGACATTAGCATATTTTCCACACTGGTTAATAAGGCAAAATGTCTCTTTTAATTCTTATCTTATCCTCCTTAAGCCATCTGTGCATAGATGTCCACTTTCTTTATATGTTTTGTCTCTCTCACATCGTCCCTCTCTGAAGGTGTATTTGTATATGTGTATGTGGCAGTACTTGGGATTGGATCCAGGGAGTTGCATTTACTAGGCCAGTGCTCTACCAATGAGCTAAATCATTCATGTAGGGAATTAGGAATAATATATAGAAAAGCAAGGAAGACTCATTCAAATCCAACCTCCCAAACTACTAATGTTAACATTTTGTAGAGATTTCTTTTCTATACTTTTTTTTGTATTTTTACAAATTAAATATCTGCAGTTAACCATTAAAATTTTTAAAAGAGCTATAAATGATAAGGCAGTAGTAGAAATAAAATGGAATAAAAAACAACCCATAAGCAGATGAAGTAAAAGGAAAAGTAAAGAACAGAACAGATTTTAATCCAGATATATCAATAATTATATTAAGTATAAGTTACCTAAAGTCATCAATTAAAAGAAAAAGACTGTTATATAAGAATTAAGACTATACTCAGTATGTGAGAAATCTGTACTGAAGAAAAAACATTTGTTATAGTACAAAAATGAAATAAGTAATCAGTGATCACATGGGCTCAAGTGGGGGAATAGATAGGAGTAGGAGAAAATTTTGCAAAGTGATGAAATTATTCTATTTTTAATTTTGATGATGGTCATGTGACTTAGTTTATCACTTAACTGGACAAAAAAAGGTAAGTTTTAAGGAGACAACTGTGTAAGATCTTTTGGGCTATTATAAGACCTTTGGCTTTTACTCAGAGAGATGGGAAGTGTCTGGCACATTGCCATACAATGATTAATATATATTTACTATAGAACCAAGCAGAGGCTAAGAAAAACAAACTTAGGCAACTTGAACACTAATTTTTCAATCATTCTTAATTTTTGAGAAAAATTTTAAAAGGGCATGATTAGGGCATTTTAGAGCATGGCATATCTGAAAATGTCTCATTCTCTTCTTAAACTTGAAAATAATTATTCCATTGTCTTATGGTATCCTTTATTAGTAGTAAGGAGTCTAATATCAATCTGATTTCAATTTTATAATAGATGTCCTGTGATTCCTCCCTGGAAGCTGAGGATACTTTTTTACTTTATCCTTAGAGTTATAAAACTTCAACCCAATGTTCTAGGGTATAGACACCTTTGTGCTGGTCAACATCAGGTACAACCCTTTAATCTGAAGATTCACATGTTCCATTAATACAGAAATAGCAACAAGAAAAAAACCTGATGTGCTGTATTTATTTTCTCTTTAAGTTGAAGCTCTGTCCACTAACAGATGAAAATTGGAACTATTTTCTAAACTGACTTTTACTATCAAGGAGGATGGTCTTTAGCTCTATTATTTAATTAAAGGGTTTATTTATTTGTGTATGTGGTATGAGAGAAAGAGAAAGATATCTACAGAAATCTCTTTCTGCCTCTTGCGCCCACCTCACCCACACCACCGAATTCACTATTCTCCAGGTGTTTCTTTTCAGTAGATAGTGTTCTTTGGTTGTGGATATATTATTCTTTTGAGTCTCTCTAAGGAGAATTAGAATTCTTTTAGTTGTGGATACATAGAGTGTTATCTTCATTTCCTATGTGGTAATTCCAATGAGTCCTTCCTGCTCCCATCCTAAGGCTGTTTCTCTCAAACTCATTTTCTCTCCTTAAATGTCTGATAATCCAATCCTTGATTGTCAGTCATATTTTGAAGATAAGTAATAAACTTCATATTTCCCATGGTGTATGTAAAAAAAGGATAAATGTTATTATTTATATTGACTTATAAACTATTTCTCTTTATCAAATGGTTTCTTCCATGTGAAGGTGATATTAGTCAGTCTTGGGCAAAGAGAAAATGTGTGAAAACAAGTACAATTTGGGATAACAGAGTTTTCACAAACATCTTCAAAAATAAACCAACTGATTCCATATTAAAAAATTAAATCAAAGTGGGTCAGAGACCTAAAGGTAAGAGCTAAAACTATAAAAATTACAGAAGAAAACAGAGAAAATCTTGATGACTTTAGATATGGCAAAGAATTCTTTGATAAAAGTAACAAAAGAAAAAATAATTTGAATTTCATTAATTAAAAACTTTTTTGTTTCAATGGATACCATCAAGAAAATGAAATAGTTACCAAATGGGAGAAGACCTTTACCATATGTCTCACAGGGATTGCTATCTGTAATTTTTAAGCAACTTTTATATTCAATAATTAAAAGACAACTCAATTAAAAAATGGGTCAATTCCATTCTTTTGCACTTGGCTCTCCTGTTGTCCAGCACTATTTGTTGAGAAGACTTGAGAAAGATCCCCACTGAATGTTCTTGGCACCTGTAAAAAATCAGTTGACCATAGATGTATGAATTCATTTCTCACCTCTCTTGATTATATTCCATTAATCCATTTGTCGATCCTTGTGCTGGCTCTACAGTCTTGATTGCCTTTACTTTCTGCAAAGTCTGAGTCCTCTTACCTTGTCTCTATGTGTGTGTCCCTCTCACAACACACACACACACACACACACACACACATACTCTCTCTCTCTGTATCTATCTTTAGTCTTAAAAATTGATGACATATTCAGTTGTGACACTAGAGGTCCTCAGCTGCATACTACTTCAAAATAGAGCTCTTTCTCATAAAATTAAAATCAAACCTTCCCCCCCCCCAATTAAACCAGTTTTGAAACTGCTGAATAAAGAAGATGGAGCATTCTATTTTCTATATTGTGCTTTTACTGATTGTAAAACAGACATTAGAACATGTGTGTCAAAAAGCACCATCACGTTTAAAATGAGCTTATGAACATATATACAAAAAATGTTTTAAATTCATATATTAAAAAAGCTGAAGCTCATGGCATATCTTTTCTTAGCTATTCCATGAGTCTACTTGTGAATTACAGTTAATGGACTCAGTACTCATCAGTTTAAATCAGAGATAAGATAAATTTGTTTTTCTACCTTTTGTTACCCTTAGGATTTAATTTTAAATTTTATTTTAAAATATAAGTTGGGTGTGATGGTGCATACCTGTAATCCCAGGCCTTAATTTTGAGTCTCGCCTCGGAAACTTAGTGAAACTTTTTCTTAAAATAAAAAGAGCTGGGTATATAGCTCATTGGTAGAGTACATCTGGGTTCAATCACCAGTACTGTAAGTAGAAAAACAAAAACAAGGGGCTGGGGTTGTGATTCAGAGGAAGAATGTTTGCCTAGCATGAGGCACTGGGTTTGATCCTCAGCACCACATAAAAATAAAATGAACATATTGTGTCCACCTACAATCAACTAACTAAATGAATAAATGTTTAAAAATAAATAAAATAGAAAATAAGAAAAATAAAATAAAAAATTTATCTTATTTTATATAAGAAAAGGAGTAACAAGTATTTATGGAACTTTGTTTACTTGTTTTAAAGCTGCATTTTTTAATACTGTCAAAACTTGATCTTGAAGTTTTTTCTTAAATAGATAATGCAATTAAAATACAAAAGTAAGGTAATAATATCACATCTAGTATTTGAAAATATGTTACAGTTTAATTGAACATGGACACTAAAAGATTTAGGATCAAAGGAATGGGAGTCGCACAATTTTAAAAAAATATATTGGCAGAGAACAATAAGGCTATGTCCTACAAGTCCCAATTTACAATCTTGTTAATAAAGAAACCATTCAGTAACTTAGAAAACTTATGATATAGCTCAAGTAAAAGAAAATATTCTATTCCTTTTGAGATGTTCAGTTACTATTATTACTTTAGAGATTGTGACAATAGTATATATTTTGTCACCACTGTCCCTAATGAATGAACACAAGAATCTCTGGTGATTTAAATTTACCAATATGATCCAAAGGTAGCTTTCAAAATAACACAATTGTTTCTAATATGGCAAGGTGACATTTTAATATACTTTGTTTGTATTTGAACACATCAACCAGGTGGCTACTAGCTGCATGTTAACTTCATTTTTAGTCCACATAGATATGAAGAGGAAGAACCAATCTCCACAATAAAGAAGCCTACAGTATAGTTAGAAATTTATGAACTGATAATTTCAATGCAAGCAATTATGGTTAATGGTTGAGAATTATTTAGCCTTTCCTTTGTCTTTGGAGGAAAACAAAATATGAAAATTTATTTATTACATCAGTGAGATCAAAACAGACCTAAAAACTAAAAAATATTGGTAAAGTTAAGATAAAAATAGAAGGAACAGCAAAAACAATTGAAACAACTTGCTCATATCTGTATTTTAAATATGGTTTTCTGAATTTCCAAACCTATTCGATTAGGACAAATCTAAATATATTTTATTTAGCCCTTTCCAGATGCATTTTAAAGAAAATTTACTGTGTTTCTGATTCAATAATCCCTAAAATACTTTTTACCTATCATTTAAAAAGCACTTAGGCTAGGGTTGGGGTTGTGGCTCAGTGGTAGAGCACTTGCCTTGCATGTGTGAGGCATTGGGTTTGATTCTTATCACTACATAAAAATAAACAATTAAAATAAAGGTCCACTGACAACTAAAAAAAACATTAAAAAAAGCACTTAGGATAATATCATGAGTTTAACGTCTCTATGAATTGGTTGACCTTACATGCTAATAGTAAAAGGTTTTCACCAAACCCTAGACAACATTACAAAATATGAATAGTTTATTACAATGATACATTGTTCAATCTACATGTAAGACATCCAGATTTTTAATTACAATCTCCTATACTTGTCTGTTCCTCACTCCTAAGGACCTGTTCTTTAATCATATCAAGACTTGGAGGCCCCTGTTCTCTAAGGCTTCTGTTTCCTCAATTAGCCCCATTACGACATCCTTCATTATCCTAGAACTAGTCTGAAATTTCAATAATTTTTTAAAGATCCTAATGCTTCTTTATCCTTGATAAAATTATAATCCCTTCCCTTTATTCTGATAACACATATTTGCAAGGCTTATTAATTATAAGGTCATTATTTCTGTGTAGGTTTCTCTCCCACTGGACCTTGAGGAAAGAACTATTTTATTCAAGTATGCCTATGCCTATCACGGAATATTTACTGTAAAAATTCGTATCAAATGCGTTAAATAGTGTATAAAATACCACATAATGATACAAGATAGTATAGAAACTAAATTCTTCACCACTAATGAAATAATAGCTCAAAAAAATCTGTTATAACAGCAATCAATCAATAATGCTAACTTCATTTATATGTGAGATTACATAATCCTTCAATCAATAAAACAAATTGTTTAAGTTCACACAAAGGCTATATGCAAGAAGTACTCACCTGCTTAAAATACATCTTTCCTAGTCTTTTATTTACTGGAGGAATCAGGAGTAAATCAGGGTATACTGGGTAGCAGGGTAATCTTGTTAATATCTGGCTAAAGCCATAAATTAGACTAAGTTGTTCCCAATGGCCTCAAACTATCAGTTCCTTTAGGTTATTTGCAAAAAAAAAAAAAAGATGTTATTCAGATTGCAAAAAATAGATGCCAAGAATGAGAATGGAGAGGTCAGGGTTGCTGGAATATATTTGGAAGTTGTTCATGTATAGGTGGTAACTAAAAGCACACATGCTATTTCCTCACATCCATGATCCATCATATTTCTAAGGGCCACTCCACAAGCAAAAAACACCCATAGTGTCAGCAAACCAAGGGAGGAAACACACTTATAAACTGTATGAGTTCAAGATGTTCTTTCAATTTATAAAACCTGATCACTCCCACAGATATTTTCCTTTTGGTGTAAAACTTTCCTTTCTTGGTTGTATAGGCCCAAAGTATAATGTTAGGAGAGAGGAAACATAGATGAAATATGGTTAGCTACCATGTGATTTAAGAAACAGGGAAAATAAAATGCTAATGATTAATGTTGAGATAATATTATAAGCATATAATTCTATGTTTTCTTTCAATATACTGGTACCAAAAAAGTAAATTTACTTTATAACTTCAAAACCAAAGAGTTCAATAATATATAACTTTTAAAGATTCACTGGTGTATGATTCCAGAATTTGAGGACAAGATGTTCTTAAATTAAGAGCTGATATCTTTAAGACTTTAAATCTGACACTTATCACATAATAAATTTTAATATTTTGTTAAAATTATCACAGTATTTTAAAAAGCACATTTTTAAAGGAAAGAGAATAACAGTTTTCACAATTGAAAAAAGAAAACAATTCATTTCACTATGAGGCACAAATGTTTTAGTTTCAAAGGACATTCATCTAAAGCAAATTTAAGAGTTGTATTGATTACTACTACCTAAAGATTACTTTGTAGCAAGTACAAATAATAATCCATCAGTCTCTAAACTATGAGACTGGGCACATTTCACAACTCAGCTTTTACTCTGAAATAATCGAAGTTGAGCATTGTTGATTCTGGAATGTAACTAATTCTCAGTGGGAAGCAATAAACTGAGAAATCAGCATTCCAATTTGAATACTAGATAACTTTTCTTCTCTGCAGAAAATTAATTTGATAAGATCAAAACACATGTGGAAAACATAGTCTAGTGGTTTGAGGTTCAAACTTAATGACAGGAGGATCTGTCATTGATTTGCTATGCTCAAAGAATGCTCCAACTCACCCTGCCTCCGTTTGCAAATTTATAAAGTGAGAAATATAACACCAAACAGGAGTTAAATGAAGATTAATGAGCTATTGATCCTGTACAGAATCCTGATCATCTAAAAAGCAAAGCAAAATAAAAATTCCAACCCTCCCCACTAAAACAACCCAAGGTCTTTAAAAAACTATCAATAATATTTTGTTACATTATATGTATATACTCTATAAATTAATAAAAATTAAAAAATGGGCTCATCACCTATTCTTCTGACATAATAAAATCAAGATAATTTTCTAATTTCTTTGTGAGAATTAATCATCATTTGACAAGTAGTTTGAAGTATCCCCAAATTAGCAGAGTACTTATGTCCTATAAATATTTTCTTTTCCCATGCAATTTTATTGTCCTGGATCAGACACACCAAAATTTCTTCTCTCATTATGGTCACTAATAATGACAGGGTAGTAAGTCCAACTTCCCACATGTCAGAGCATCGACATGTTTTAAGACTGAAATATGTCTCTAATGTTAAAGAACAGATTATTATATACCTTTAGTCAAATCTGTATCCTAACTTATTCAAAAGCTTTTTGATGTTGTTAACTAAAATTATAATTCGACATTGCTTAATAAAGGGATAGGTAGGTGCGGTGATGCACCTGTAATCCCAGCAACTCCAGAGGCTAAGGCTGGAAGTTCTCAAAGCCAGTTCAAAGCCAATCTCAGCAAAAGCAAGGCCCTAAGCAACTTAGTGAGATCCTGTCTCTAAATAAAATATAAAATAGGGCTGGAGATGTGGCTCAGTGGTTGGGTGCCCCTAAATTCAATCCCTGGTACACTCCTCTGAAAGAAAAAAACAAACAAAGAAACAAACAAAAAAACCAAAGGGGATCCATTCTTATAAATGTTTCATTAGTTGAGTTCATCATTATGTTAACATCACAGAGTACATTTATACAAAGTAAGGTCTCTGCAATGTTAGTAGGTGATACAAGCTTATGGGACCACCTCCATATATTTTGCTGTGTGACAAAAAAAGAATTTGCTAGTATTGTATAGATATCAATTTGAGACAAATTCATATTTGAAGACCAGTATTTTAGAGTTTTAGACATTTTATCACCTTGCCTATCTGAACAAAAAAGAACAGTAAAGGGCCTGAATTGTATGCAGTATCTATTACTATATCTGCAAGCCAGGACAGTGCAACCAAAAGTGGGCCAAACTGAAATGTTCAGTTAAATAGGGATTAGTGTGTCTGAAGGAAATTATGACTAGTATGATTGATGAAAATACTATATTTGCATTGTACATTGTATTTATCAGGAGTTGAGGTGATACAGTGATCATACTTTGATCAAAGAATAAAAAAATACCCAAATCTTGTTAATAGCTACTTCTACTTGACTCAGTAAGCTTCTTATGATACATGCTTAGAAAGACAGAACAAGGCAAAACACCACTTTAATAACCAGAGCTTCACCTCAAATCTAAGGTAGAAGTCAAGTGAATTCTCTACATAAACAGTGCCTTTTTCCTAAGTCAGCTCAGCTTAAAAGATTTCTAGTTCTATCCATGAACTAGATTTTCATGCCTCAATGCTGTGAGGCAAGGAAGATCATACCCATTCTAGCAAGCGTCTTAAAAGAATAAGACGCTCTTTTACTCATAACTCCACAGTGACTTGAGAATACTGTTTAAAAGGACAATTTGATGCAAGAATACTGTTTAAAAGGATAATTATCTCTTATCAATTCACATAAACCTGAAGGACAGTTATCTCTTATCAATTCACATAAAATTACAATATTAATGGATACAGGTTCTCAATTTTAGGTTCCACTTGTATTTTTTAAATTATGCAATGCTTTCTATCATTTACTTATCCCAGAACCTATAAAGAGTCTAAGTTAGCTCAACTATTTTAAAACTATTCTTAAGTTATGTAAATCAGTACTTCATATGGTTTTACAAAGAGCACATTGATTTATGGGTTCTTTAACACTTCAAGAATTTAAGAATATTTAACTAAGCAATGGTAAATAATCACCTTAAAGGCTTGTCAAAATACATATATCTGGTTCCACTTCTTGATACAGTAGGTCTAGGATGAGTTTAAAAAAAAATTTGTATTTCTAAAAAGTTCCCAGGTGATAATAATGAACTACACTCTGCAAACCACTATCCTATAGGTTGACTACAACTGACTCTGCTTCACTTTCAGATACACAAAACAGTGTGTGGTATAAAACAAAGAAAATGACTTTAGATTTGAACAGAATAGGTTTAAATTCAGGGCTATCTTTTTCTAGTTGTAATCTAGCTTCTAAATTTTCTTCTTCTCTTCTTTTCTTTTCTGTGCTGAGGTTTGAACCCAGGATTTCAACATGCCAGGTAAACACTCTACCACTGAGGAATAATTCCAGACCTCTTGGTTTTTTTTTTGTTTGTTTGTTTGTTTTTCTTGGCTCTAGGGAGTAAATCCAAGAGCACTCAACCACTGAGCCACATCTCCCCAGCTCTATTATTTATTTTTTATTGGTTATTCAAAACATTACAAAGCTCTTGACATATCATATTTCATACATTAGATTCAAGTGGGTTATGAACAGTTACTAATATGGCATTATGTAAAAATGTGGATGTGTAACCGTTGTGATTCTGCAACCTGTATTTGGGGTAAAAATGGGAATTCATAACCCAGCTCTATTTTGTATTTTATTTAGAGGCAGGGTCTCACTGAGTTGCCTAGCCCCCTTGCCATTGGTGAGGCTGGCTTTGAACTCACGATCCTCCTGCCTCAGCCTCCTGGGATTACAGGCTTGCACCACAGAGCGTGGCTCTTGGCTCATTTTTAGAATGAGGTAATAGAGTCAGCCATAAAAATAGCTGAAATATAAGCTACTGTGGAAGCTAAGGCTGGAGGATCCCAAGTTCCAGGGCAGCCTTGATAATTTAATGAGACCCTATTTCAAAAATAAAATAGGAGCTACAGACATAGTTCAGTGTAGAGTGCCCATGGTACCACCAGAAACACAGAGAGAAAACAAAGAGAAAAAAAAAAAAAGAACAAAATAAGATAACAGCCATCACAGCCATGTGATGAGGTTTAAATATAACACGTTGACAGAGCATAAAGTAGATACTCAATAAATTTTGATTTCCTTCTATGATATGGTCCCTCACTATACCTTTTTCTCCAAAGGATAAGCTTATGAAAATAAGTCATCAATTTAATTTCTGCTGTTACTGATAACAAAATGTTTTCAACTAAAAATATCTAGGCTCACTTAGGTCTTACAATTTTTGGTTTTCCAACAAAATGTATAAGCTCCTAAAATTACTTTTTTTTTTTTTTAATATTTTTTTTTTTTGTACTAGGAATTGCTTTACCACTGAACTATACCCCTAGTCATTTTTATTATTTTTTTTAACTTGAAACAGCATTTCACTAAGTTGCTGAGGCTGGCCTTGAACTTGTTATCCTCCTGCCTCAGCCTTCCAAGTCACTGAATTAAGATGTGTACCACCACACCCAGCTAAAATCACTGTTTATTTAACTTATTACTAGATCTATAACTGACACTGTATGTAGCAAAGATATGACAGAATATAATCAAAGTAACCAATCATGGATAAATACAGCATAAATATTTGAATTTTAAATCTCCAATTGGTTCAATTCACTCAAACCAACTATTTCCTATTAAATGATTTAGTATTTCTACCTGCCTGTAGTCAAAGGTTATTACACATTTGCAATTATGTTTTTATCATCATTATCATTTTTGTTTAGTCCTTCACTTTTGAAATCTTGAACAATTTTGAATAAGAGACTATTTCTAACTTAATCTTTGTTTTTTAAAAATAATTAAAATGGGGGCTGGGAAGACTAAGAAGGAATATAAATTCATGAACCCAAAATATGTTCCTTTGTAGTATATGCCATTTTCACTTCTCCAACTATTGTACAAAAGAACTCACTCTAAGTGTACCAAGAGATATTGGAGATAATGAAACCAGTTGTGCTTACTTATTTGTTTCTAGGGTGTTAAAGATGCCAGAAACAGCTGCGTGTGGTGGTACATGCCTGTAACCCCAGTGGCTCCGGAGGCTGATGCACGAGGATCATGAGTTCAAAGTTTGGCTCTGCAAAAAGCAAGGCACTAAGCAACTCAGTGAGACCCTGTCTCAGTTCCTTGTTTATGCCATGTTGTGGTCATGGCTCCTGACCTAAGAAGACATTCGATAACCCTATAAATTGTTAAGTACTCATTAACCAGGACCTTAAAATTACTTAGAAAAAGTCATAGCAATGTAACTAGAACATAGTATATGTATAAGGAACCTTGAAAACATTAGGATAAGTGAAAGAAATTGGATATAAAAGTCCACACATTATATAATTCCATTTACACAAAAAGTTTAGAGTAGGTAAATTCACAAAGAAACTCAATTGTGGTTTCCAAAAGTTGGGGGAGAGAGAAAGGTGATGGAATACTAATGCTTTCTTGGAAGGATGAAAATATTCTTGAATTACATTGTGAGGATATTAAAAGCCACTGAATTTTATACTTGTTTAAAAGAGTCATTTCAAGATAGGTGTATTATATCTCAATTTAATGAATTCAAAAGTCAAAACAATTTATACACTGAATTAGGAAAAAATTCATACCATACTCTTCATAGACACCAAAAAAAATATGAAAATATTCACTATTCAGTTGGGATTTAAAATTTTCTCAACCAGAAATATAAGATTTTTCACTCAATCTGGTAAAGAATATCTATGAAACACCATGCAAAAATGGTAAAATACTGAACATTCTCCCTAAGATGAGAAACCAAGGAAGGATTACCATCAATATTTGTATTCAGTGCTGTAGAAGTTCTATCTAGAGATAAGGCATAAAGATTAAAAACGAAGAAGTTATAAACATATTTCTATGCAATGATGAAAATGTTCAACATCTCTAGCAATTAGAGAAATGCAAATTAAAAGTACAATGAGATTCCATCTCACTCCAGTCAGAATGGCAATTATCAAGAATACAAGTAACAGGAGCTATGGTTATGACTTAGTGGTAGAGCACTCGCCTAGCATGTGGGAGGTCCTGGGTTCCATCCTCAACACCACATAAAGATAAATAAATAAAGGTATTGTGTCCATCTACAACTACAAAATATTTTTTAAAAAAATACAAGTAACAATAAATGTTGATGAGGACATGGGGAAAAGGTACATTAATATACTGCTGGTGGGACTGCAAATTGGTGCAACCACCATGAAAAACACTATCAAGATTCCTCAGAAAACTTTGAAAGAATCCACCATTTGACCCAATTATCCCACTTCTCAGTTTATAGCCAAAGAATTTAAAATCAGCATACTAAAATGAGACAGCCATCAATGTTCACAGCAGCTCAAATCACAATCGCTAAACTATGGAATCAACTTAGGTGCCCTTCAACAGATAAATGGATAAAGAAAATGTGCTATATGTACACAATGATATTATTTAACCTTAAATTAGAATGAAATTGCGGCATTTGCCAGTAAATGGATGGAGCTGGAGAATATCAGGCTAAGTAAAATAAACGAATCCCAAAAAACCAAAGGCCAAATGTTCTCTCTGATACACAGATGCTAACTCATGATAAAGGGGGTGCAGAGTAGGAAAGAATACAAGTACTCTGGATTAAACAAAGGGGAATGAAGGGAAGGGAGGGAGAACGGGAATGGGAAAAAACAGAAAGAATCAGACATTACTTTCCAATGTACATATGTTTACACAACCAATGTAATTCTACAGCAAGTACAACCAGAAGAATGAGAAGTTATACTCCATAGATATATAAAAGAATACATTCTATTGTCATGTATAATAAAAACAAATATATTAAAAAAGAAAATCCTAAGGAATCTACAAAATAACTCTAATACATGGATTTAATTTAGCAACATCACAGGAAACAAAGCTAATATAAAAATTCCTTGATATTTTATATAGAAGCAAACAATTGAATAATAAAATTAAAATACAATTTTACTTACAATCATATCAAAACTTAAAATACTTAGTAACAAATTTCACATATGAAAAGAAAGAAGTATGCTGTAAAATATAATATATTGCTGATAGAAATTAAAGACAAAAATTTGGAGAAAGAGAACATCTTAGTTTACAGTAGGAGTTAATATTAAGATATCAGTTCTATCCAAATTGTACACCAATGCAATGCAATCCCCAATTAGAACACCAACAGACATTTTTAGAAACAGAGAAGCTTATAAAATGTATGTGAAAATGCAAGAAAATTTATGTGGAAAAGCATAGAAATAATAGCAGCTAAAATAATCTTAAGTCAGGACAAAATCGGAAACTTACTGACTTCAAGATTTACTATAAAGCTATGGTCATCAAGAGATGTTATAGAGTTGATATATGGATAGAAAAATAAATGGATGAAAAAAATAGAAAGTCTAGGAACAGACCTACACTTACATGGCCATTTAATTTTCAATAAAATCACTAAAGTAATCCAAGGAGATAAGGCATCTCTTGAATAAATACAGATGATATAATCCTATACTTAGGAGATCCTAAAAGCTCCACCAAAAGACTGAGAAATCTATTAAACAAATTCAGCAAGGTAACAGGTTACAAAACCAGCATACAAAAATCAATAGCTTTCCTATATTTCAATAAGAAATCTGCTGAAAAAGAAATCAGGAAAATAAGCTCATTCACAATAGCTTCAAAAAAGTATATATGCAGGGGCTGGGGCTGGGGTTGTGGCTCAGCAGTACAGTATTTGCCTAACACATGCGAGGAGCTGAGTTCGAGCCTCAGCACCACATAAATATAAATAAATAAAATAAAGGTATTGTGTCCAACTACAACTAAAAATATATATATACTTTTGAAAAGTCTATATGCAAATCAATAAATGTCACATCACATAAATAGAACTAAGGACAAAAATCCGTTATATCTCAACAGACGCAAAGAAGATCTTTGACAAAATTCAGAAATCCTTCATGATAAAAATATTGAAGAAACTAGTAATAGTTTCTAGGGATGCCCCAACATCATAAAGGCTATAATGAAAAATCAACCCAATTTCACAGTAAAGTGTAAAAACTGAAAGTATTTCCTTTAAAATCTGGAACAAGACAAGGATGTCCATTCTGACTACTCCTATTTAATACAGTGATAAAAATTGTAGCCAGAGCAATTAGGCAAGAGAAGGAAATAAAATGGATAACACAGGAAAGGAAGCAGTCAAATTATCACTGTTTGTGGATGATATGATCCTATACCTAGAATATCCCAAAAAACTCCACCAAAGACTGCTAGGCTATTAAATAAATTTGGTTAAATATCAGGTCACAAAATCAACATATAAAAAACAATAGCTTTCCCACATACCAACATTAAATCTGTTCAGAAAGAAATTAGGAAAACAATTCCATTCATAATAGCTTCAAAAAATATAAAATACCTAGGAAAAAATAACCAAGCAGGTGAAAGACATCTACAATGAAAACTATAGAATACTGAAGAAAAAAATGAAAAAAACCTCAGAAGATGGAAAGACCTCCCCATTTTCATGGATAGGCAGAATATTATTAAAATGGCCAGACTATCCAAAACAATATACAGATTGAATGCAATCCCCATCAAAATGCCAATTACATTCCTCACAGAACTAGGAAAAAAAATCAGACCTAAAATTCATTTGGAAGAATAAAAGATTCAAAGTAGCCAAAGCAATTCTAAACCAAAACAGCGATTCTGGCAGCATAACGATACCTGACTTCAAATTGAATATAGCTGGAACAAATGGATATCCATAAGGGTAAAACCTAAGCTGAATACTATATACAAATAATAAGCTGAGATAGATCATAGATTCACCATAAAATCGAAAACTAATGGTTCTAGAAAAAAACATATCACATGGAATTATCTTTCCAAGCAGAATCATAAAAACAATAACCACAGAAGAAAAATTTAATATTGTAGACTTCATCACAAATAGCTGTTGTTCATAGATTCATTCTTAAAAAAAATGAATAGGAAAGCCAGACTGTCAGAAAATGTGTGCAAATAATGTCTAATGAAGAATATGTAAAAAAAAAGAATATGTATGAAGATATAAAAAATGACAATAAAAAGATAATAGAACCCACTAAAAAGAGACAAAAAATTAAATAGCTATGTGTGTCATCATGCAAACACTGAATAAGGTCATTAAAAATGTTCAACATCTTTAAAACACCATGGAAATACAAATTAAACCTACAATGAGATACCACTTTACATCTACTACATACGGCTAAAATAAAAGGCTGAAAGCACCAAATGCTGGAAAGAATAGGAAGGAACTAGAATAGTCATATATTGTTGGTGGGAATACAAAGCATACAGTTTGGGAAAAGATCTGTTTTTTTAATAATATCAATCATATGTGTGTGTGTGTGTGTGTGCGCGCGCGTGTGTGTGTGTACGCGCGCGTGTGTGTGTGTACACACCTGTAACACATGAATTATACACCTGCTATTTATCCAAGAAAAATAAAAACATGGCCACAGAAAGAGTCACAAGTATACTCACAGCAACTTTACTCATAATATCAAAAAATCTGGAAACAGCTCAGGAACTCATCCATAGAAAATTGCTAAACAAACTGGTATATTCATAAAGTGGAATATAGTGCAACATAAAAAATTAACTCTGATACATGAAATCTAAGAATAATTCTCAGAAACATTATGTTGAATGAAACAAGCCTTACACAAAAGGATACAAACAGCATTTCCCCAAATACATAAAATGCTGAAGTAAAGAAAATAAATCTAAATTGAAAAATATCTATATGTGGTTGTAGCTGGAGGCTGTACATGGAGAGGGGCAGAGGCTCAATAGGAAGGGGTATGAAGGAAATTTCTAGGATGGTGGTGGTGATCTGGTCATAATATGGATTTGAGTTACACAGGTATATATATTTGTCAAAACTCATCAAACATTTAAACAGGTTTTGTACCTTAATATAAATTTGATTAAAAAAAAGCATTGAATTTTAATTAATGATATACATCCTGAAATATTTAAAGAGTGCTCATATATGTAAATTACCTTGAAATGCATCAAAATAATAAGGTAATTTAATAAATGGATAGTTCAATATATATGTGATAAAGCATATATATTGATGATAGCAAAAGCTATCATCAAAATATTAATTATAGCATCTAGGTATATTGCATAAGACTTTCAACTGTCTATGTGTGAATATTTAATGTTAAAATGCTAGTCAAGAGAAAAATAAATTAGGGTGGTATAAAGACAATTTTAGATAATATCTGTGAGAATCTGTTAGCATATGACAGACTAAAACAAAAATTTAAAGAAAGTTTTTCCAGCTGAAGAAAAATGATTCCAGATGGAAACTTGGATCAAAGAAATAAAGAGTTCAGGAAATGGTAAATACATAATTAAATGCAAAAGAATTTTCCTTCCTATCTCAAGCTATTTAAAGAAATTCTTTAAAGCAAAAATAAATAATGATGAATGGTGAGATTTATAATATAATGTTAAAGTGACATTTTGTATGTAAAATGTATAATACCAAAAAAAGAGGAGGGTAATAGAAGTATACTTTTAAAAGGTTCCTACATTATATGTGAACTAGCATTATATTAACTCATGGAAAACTAAGATAAAATAATAATGCATATTGTAATATCTAATATAATGACTTTTTAAAAAGCAAAAGACAAATAGCTAATAAGACAGAGAAAAAATTTAAAAACCCAAAAAACACCCTGAGTTTTGTTAACCTGACTCCAAATACTTGTTTAAATTTAGTCCTTTTACATTGACAACCTATCACTTTTAAACTCAGTAATTTCTGCTCTTCAAAGATTTCCCAATAGAAAGTTATTCCGATCAATAACTATCTCCTCCCATCTTTCTCTCATCTATATAGAGATATACAATACCACAAATTAAAATTCAAAGGGTTCCCTTAAAGTCAGTGCAAATCCTAAACACAAATTTCCTTCATGAGTTAGTATTTACTGATGGTATCTCCCTCAAAGAATTGGTTTAAAGAAAGGCAAAACCAAGAGCAAAAGAAAAAGTGCTGATAGTTGACCACTGAGGCTATATATTTTTTTTTCTTAAAACAGAAAGTTTTCATAGTGAGTCAAGCACATGCCTATAATCCCAGCAGCTGGGGAGGCTGAAGCAGGAGAATCGTAAATTCAAAGCCAGTCTCAGCAACTTAGACCCTAAGCAACTTGGTCAGACTCCATCTCAAAATAAAAAATTAAAAAAGGGCTGGAGTGATTCAGTGGTTAGGCACACAGGGTTCAATCCCATGTACCAAAAAAAGTTTTCATAGTGAAAATAATTTCCAAACAGATGATACCTATCATTCTCAGATTATTCTATTTTTAAAAAATAATTTTTCAAAGGTATATAATGTCTTACCTCACTGGTAAAATTATGAAATGCAGAGATTATCTTTCTCTTTCCAGAGACTTAAAATAAGTGTATGATTCTTAAAAAGTTAAATACCCATTGCCTTTTTCTTTCCCACAATGACTCTGCTTAAGTCAACTTTTTCACTGCTGTGACTAAAGAACCCAACCAGCACAACCGAAGAGGAAGAAAAGTTTATTTAAGGGCTCATGATTTCAGAGGTCTTAGTCCATAGAAGGGCTGCTCCATTCCTCCTGGGCTCAAGAGGAGGCAGAACATCATGATGGAAGAGTGTGGAGGAAAGAAGCAGCTCACATGATGATCACAGAAGAGAGAGAGAGACTCCACTGGCCAGATACCCAAAGCCACGCCCCAATTCCCACCTCCTCCAATACCCTACCACTTCAATTACCACTCAGCTTATCCCTATCAGTGGATTAAATCACTGTTTGGGTTAAGGCTAAAACCCAATTATTTCTCCTCTGAACCTTCCTGCATTGTCTCATATGTGAGCTTTTGGGGGACACCTCCCATCCAAATCATAACAGACTCCATTCACTTATTCACTTATATCAAAGTATAGAAAAAATATTACCTTCTTATATCAGATAATTGCAAATTGGCTCCCCATAAATAAGACTCATTACTTTGCATTGTTGGATCACAGTGTTGTAAAACTTCAATTACTCCACAGTGTTTAGAAATATAGAGATTTTTACATAAGAATTCATATTCTGAACTGTTTTGAAAATATAAAAGATACAGTCACATTCCCCTGACAGTACAGAAGTTCAGTACTGGCTGCCTCTTTTCAGTGTGGAACATGCTTTCCAATTTAACCAATAAGTCCAGTGCACTTATTCAAACTACCTTCCTGGTCACATAAGTTTATAATCTTTCTGTATGTACATTCCCCATTCAAAAACTCAGCCTTTTCTTCCTCATTATAGTTCTTACTCTTACTCTGTAAAATAGAGTGCATCTAACACTTCACAAAAATTTCAATGAAGGAGATAGACTACATAAAAAAGTACTTCTAATGGAATATACCAAGTCTAGTCAGCATTATATATCAACATATTCACATATTCTCTGTCCATTCTTTTTTGAATATAAACACTTAAGTATTTTTCTCTCCACGTTAAGGATTTTATTTTAATAAAACAGTTTATTCCTGGTTATTATTCTGGAAAATAACACACACTAAAGTTTGAATTTAAACCTTACTAAATTTGAATTTTTCCACAACTCACTAGCTTGAATGACTCAGTAAATTTCTTCCTCAATAAATGTAGTAGTTAAACATTCTTTTAATTGTTGAAAGAATTAAAGTAGCTGCCACTTCATCTGTCTTTACAAATTAAAATACAATTAATACTATGAAATTTAGACTTAAGTAAAAGAAGACTTTAGTACTTACCTGTGTAAAGAATATGTTAGAGGGGCTGGGGATTAGCTCAGTGATAAAGAACTTACCTAGCATTCACAACTCCCTGGTTTGGATCCCCAGCACCAGCAAAAAGAAAAAAAAGAAAAAGAGGTAGAATTCTAAATATATCAACCCCAAGACCTGTTACTTAGATAGTCAATCCATTACTAGTCCAGGTACTGCTGTGAATGGATTCTGCAGGTGAAATAAGGTTGCTAATCTTCTAGTTTTGAAATACAACAATATTCTAAATTATTCAGGTGGGCCTAATGTCATCCAATATAAAAAAGCAAAGCAGGAATTGAAGAGGGTGGTAGAAGCAGAGGCAGGAGAGTTCAGAGATTCAAAATGAGAAGGTTTGCCTGCTGTTGCTATCCACAAGACTGGAAATGCTGTTGCTTCTAGAAGCAAACGGCTCCTGCAAACAGATAGCAAGGAAATGGCTGTATCAGTTCTTCAACAGTTTACACCAGCAACCCACTATGCCTGGCAATGGATTCTTCTGTATAGTCCCCAGAGGGAATGCAGCCCTATCAACACCTGGATTTCAGTCTTGTTAGAAACACAGAAACCACTCAAGCCCAATAGACTTCTGACATATAGAACTGTGTAATAATAAATATGTGCTGTTTCCCGCTGCTAAAGTTGTGGCAATATGTTACAGCAGCAATAGAAAATTAATATAAAGGTTGAATAAAAAATTCTTTTTAAAAAATTTGTCTTTACCCAAACCCTAACTGAACAAGACTAGGGGCCATTTATTTATACAGTCTTAAAATATTTAATAAATTGCTGGAAGCAGCTATAAAATCTACTTTAATACTTCCCCAAAAACTAATGTTGAGGGTTGGAGATATAGCTCAGTTGGTAGAGTGCTTGCCTTGCATGTACAAGGCCCTGGGTTCAATACCTAGCACCACAAAATGAAATAAACAACAACAACAAACTAATTTGCAGGGGGCTGTGGCAAACACCTGTAATCCCAGTGGCTAAGGCAGGAGGATCAAGAATTCAAAGCTAGTCACAGCAAAAGCAAGGCATTAAGGAACTTAGTGAGACCCTGTCTCTAAATAAAATACAAAATAGGGCTGGGGATGTGGCTCAGTGGTTGAGTGCCCCTGAGTTCAATTCCCAGTACTCCTCTCCTAAAAACTAATGTAATCTTTCCTCAAACTGTATATTCCCAAGAAGTGTGTTTTCCTGACTAGTGTTAGCAAAATCTTAGGAACTGTGCCACTAGAATGTTCTAACTGCTAAGCATATTTTGCAGTTTTGAGGCCTTGAATCATACTATATACCAGCTTGTCTAGTTTGCGTAATGTGATTTACATAGAACACCTGCTTCTTTTACAGGCTCTGGAGCATTAGCAATGGCAGTTAGGCATAAAGGTACTTTGTACCTATGTGAGGAACTGCCAATAAGACTCCCCTAGACACCTAGACTCAGGTGAACTTCCATTATAGACAACACTTTGCACATGTAATCACAATTAGTCACAGCAGGAACTAAGACCTGGGAGAGGACTTTGGGAAGCTTGTGCCAGCTTCCCTCCATACTTTCTTCCATAAGCATTTCTTTTTTATCCTTTGCTGATTCCATTGTGTATTCTCTTGCAGTAGTACACTGTAACCATGCATATAACGACTTCTGAGTCACACTTCTAAATGACACTAATGCATCACTACAACTGAGAGTGATGTTGGGGACCTCTAGCATATACAATTCCCACTCCTCCAGCCACAATGACTTATTTATACAAAAAAGAACACAAATTATTACTCGTTTATAAGCGTAAATAATTTCCCCTAATTTTTACTAAAATTATGGTAGCTATGCCTGTAAGACAACTCCCAAGATCCCTGCTCCCTGATGCACACACCTTGTATAATTCCAAGAATATGAATATGAGCAACTTTATCATCATGATGGAGTAATGTTTTATATAGTACCATTGACATTAAGAATGGGGATTATTTGGATGGGTCTGACCTTCCCACTTGAGTCCCTGAAATCTGGTTCAAGGATCAGAGACAAAGGTAAAAAGAGAAATTCAATGCCTGAGTGAGATCTGTGATATGATTCACTGTTCCTGGCTTTGAAGATAAAAAGAGCCATATAATAAAGAATATGGATGGCTCCTAGGCAGCCCCCCAGTAGAGAGTAAAGGAAATAGGAACACAATCTTAGAATTACAAAGAACTGAATTCTGTCGACAACCTGAATGAGCTTGGGCAGCGGACAAATCAACAATTTGTAATTATCTATAATTATCATCATTTTATTTTTAAAAAAACCTCCAGTAAAATTAAAACCAAATTACCAAGATCACATTTGCATCATACTTTCACCAAAATTCATTTGTTTTAGAAATTAAATTATGGTATATGATTAAAAGAACTATAATAGGGAAATATTCAAATTGCATAATGAAATAAAAATATAATTCACACCTAGTTCATTTACTAATACATTTACTATATTTAAATTTGTATGCTAACATGCCAGGAAACAGAAAAGTGAATGAGTTACTGTATGTGTATCAAAATGGTTAATTAGGGAAGATAAACCATCCCTTCCTTAATTCTAGAATCACAGGCAAACACTTATAACTTGGAAGAAAGATACCTTACAGCTAGCGAAATACAATGTAACATAAATTTAGAGAAGAAAAATATAATATATGCTTTGGTTGAGAAGAAGGGAATAAAGGAAGACAGAAAAATGTATTGAAGTATTAGTCATTGTGCTTAAAAAAAAAAAACCTCCATCTTCATAGTATATTTCAATACTCTTGACAATCAATGTTTTCAACTATATATTGGCAACAATAAAAACTATTTGCACAGTTTAGACACTACACAGAAAGTTAGATTAAAGTCAGATCCTTAACCTTATAAAATGCACTTTCTTCAGGGAAAATAAAATGGAAAGCCACCAAATATTTTTGAGCAGAGTATTGTGTGATCCTCAAGAATATTAATATAACAGATAAAGTAGGTGTAACTGGAATATGGAAAGACTAAAATCTGGAAGATCAGAGAGAATGTAATAATCAAGTTGTTGGTCAGTGAAGACCTACACCAAATAATGAAGAGGCCAACAAACATGTGAGAAACACTACCAAGGTTGACAGTACTTGACAACTAAAAAGGTGTAGGGTTCAAAAGGAAAACATTATGCAAGATTTCAAGCCTGAGTGAAGAGTACCCTCTTATATTATTTTCCATCTTTAAACAAAACAGGAAAAACTAGGAAGAAAAATACAGATTAGTTATATAAACACCTAATTACATGACTACATAATAACGTCAAATGCATTTTAAACTAGGCACTCCAAAGTGGAAGGGAAGTATGAATAAACTTCTATCAGCTTTTAGTTTAAAATATGGATTTTCTATAGTCAGCACAAATAGGTAGTGGAAACCATCAGATATATACCTGTGGTCCATTCTCCAACTCTGAACCAACACATTCCAGAATGTGTCCAAATTCCTTGAAGAATCTCATGCAATGAGTAATCAATGTTTTAACAGGGGCAAATAAAACTTATTCATCTGAGTAAATCAAATCATATTTTCCATCAAACTAGTAAACAGCTACAGACATAATCTGCTTTCCATCAAAGTCTCATGGTATTCTGGTAAACTTTCAAAACTATAATTCTAAAAATGTGACAAACTACATTTTATTACAGAAACATGCCTACATTACACATCCTTCCTTCACCTGCAAATTTAAGGACAAAGTAGAAACTATACTGCAAGTGCCAAAATTCTCCTGAATATCTATGAGTTACACTTGTCATTATTATTATAGATTAAACAAAAGTACATGCTCTGCCTACATACTACTAATACAAAAGGGAAATACTTTCCTCATGACACTTAGACTTAAAAGATTTATATCTCCTCGTGCTAGCTTTAATAGGAGTAATAAAAGTGCATCTCTTTTGATATTCCCTAGAAAGTCTTCCAGAGAACAGATAAGATCTAAATTTCTCTACTTTTCAGTCTCTTGAATTGGTTTAAAAATAGCAATTAAGTAGATGCTCAGATAACAAATGATGACTTCAAACAAGTATTCCAAATAATATTATTTTTCTTGTATCATACAAGGTACAGGAGTTTAATTCCATGTTTCTGTTTCCAAATAATAATTTTGAAAACTGAACTAGTGAGAAATGTTGGCAAGACAAAACTCTAGTATAGGTAACATAAAAGCCACTGGAAAGACAGCAGCTTTCCCCTAAAATAAATTCCACATATTTGAGCCTGAATAGACTTTAAAGAAAATGTTGAGTACTTTTCTCCTTTAAACCAGATTAGTAAAACATGTGCACAAATAACACTGCTCTATAAAAAAACTAACTCAATAAGACCTCAAGGTCATAATACAAACTTATTATTTTCAACTTGGATTACATGAATTCTCAAAGTTTGTTTTTATGACCATTAAAACTAAAAAGAAGGAGAATGCTTGATGTTTCTAGTAGAATCTGAAGCTAAGATATAATCTATTAGTAATGCAAATAACTACTATGATAGTATAGTAGAATATTGGTTTAATATTAAATCTTTCACACAAAAAGTCAGTAAACTGAAACAAGACTCAAGTCTCAAGTTTTTAGTTTTCATTCCCCTACTCTCTATCATGCCAATTTTAACAGTTTAATTTTTTTTCAAAATATAAATCAAGAAAGCTACATGCCTTGAATGATAGTTATTTACAAATAATCCCAGAAAACTGGCAGTTTACAGTTTTACAATACATACAAACAGATGAGTAAAAATCATCAATCTCAAATTACAATCCTATCTAAATAGAAGATTTCCTGTTTACTTGTGCATCTGCCTTTCTTACAGCTGCCAGGTATTTTTTGGAAGTAAAAAAACTAATTTATAAAGAACTAATTTATAAGTCTTAAGAACATCTCACTTTCCATAAACAGGTTACACGCCTGTAATTCCTGCAGCTCTGGAGGATCATGAGTTCAAAGCCAGCTTCAGCAAAGGTGAGGCACTAAGCAACTCAGTGAGACCCTGTCTCTAAATAAAATACAAAATAGGGTTGAGGATGTGGCTCAGTGGTTGAGTTCCCGGAGTTTAGTCCCTGATACTACTACTACTATTAATAATAATAATAAATAGTACTTTAGGCCAGGGCGCGATGGTACAGGTTTGTAATCCCAGCGGCTTCAAAGGGTAGAACAGGAGGATTGTGAGTTCAAAGCTAGCCTCAGCAAAAAAAAAGCGAGGCACTAAGCAACTCAGTGAGACCCTATCTCTAAATAAAATACAGAATAGGGCTGGGGATGTGGCTTAGTGGTCAAGTGCCCCTGAGTTCAATCCCCAGTACCAAAAAAAAAAAAAAAAAAGAATATACACAAATGTTTAAATACATCTCACTGAAGAAACTTACGAAGACCTGAAAAGGTTGATATATTCTGTTTAAAATAAATGAAAATGGGACTGGGGATATAGCTCAGTAGGCAGAATACCTTCCTTTCATGTACAAGGCCATGGGTTCAACCCCCAGTATCACAAAAGATAAAATAAATGAAAATGCCTACTATAAAATGTAAATGACATGAAACACAATGTTAATTTTGCATTTAATCTCATTTACATTCGTTTAAATTACAAACACTTCAAAGATTGTGCTTCTATCTATAACATTTTGTCCTCTAGAAGACAGACCCAAAGGCATTGAAAAAAGATGCCTTCTATTCACTGTAGAAACCACTGACATCTCTCAGCTAACAGTTGAGATTCATCATCTCTAAAAAGGATGACAAGCATAGGAAGCTAAAGCTTTTTAAAAGATAATGGCTATAATCTCATTGGTAAAGAAATCTTGATTAACAAGTGAAAGTTAAAAACTGTAAAAAGAAAAAAAATAGAAAAAGTAGAAGAGATGAAATGGATATTTGTCTTCTGAGTCACCAAGATTCTTTGTTTTGCATCAGTCTTTTAACTTAAGTCAAGGAAGGGCATATCTGGGCAGAGAAAGAAATGTGGCAATGAGGAGGAACATTCTGGGAGCTGCGGCTATAGCTCAGTGGCAGAGCACTTGCGTTGCACGTGTGAGGCACTGGGTTCGCGATTGATCCTCAGCACCACTGTCCATTTACAAAAGTAAAAAAAAAAAAAAAATGGAAGAAGAAGGAACAGTCTGCAGACACTACCATTACAGCTAGGAGGCCTCAGGAACTGCTGGGAGCTCAAAATCATGGTAAGGTCTATTTTTCAGGATATAGGACATTTTTCACTATGTTTCATTTTGGCATGGCTATGTCCATAAAGACCCTACCTAGTTCACCACTAGTACATCTGAATATTCTCTTAATACTCTACCCTCTCTTTGGAGTATAAACTCCTTCCTTTCTTCTGCCCTAAATACCCTAAATATATGCTGAATAATTTTAAGAACTTCAGCTATTTTTTAATTAGTGTTAATGCTGTTTTAGCATTTCACTTTTTTGGTGGGGGGTAACAGGGATTGAACTCAAGGGCAATCAACCACTGAGCCACATCCCAGCCCTATTTTGTATCTTATTTAGAGACAAGGTCTCACTGAGTTACTTAGCACCTTGCTTTACTGAGACTGGCTTTAACTCAAATCCTCCTGTCTCAGCTTCCCAAGCCACTGGGATTACAGGTATGCGCCACTTTTTTTTTTTTTTAAGTACTTTTATGATCTCTAAGACTTCTGTGGTAGGTAGCCAGCTCCCAATATGGACCCCAATGAGTACAGACTCCAGAAGTTCATATTCTTGATTAGTCTCCTCCCACAGCAATAAGAGTTATTGTCTGGCATGTGCAACCAATAGAATGCTGAGGACATGAAAGTATAGTTGTGCCTAGATCACAAAGGGCACTGCAGCTTCTCCCTTGCTTTCTTTTCTCTCTTAGATTGCTCACTCTGAGTGAATAGTAAGGTGACCTGTGGAAAGGCCCTCAATGGAGGGGAGAATCAAAACCTCATGTCAACAACTGGTACCATTTTATGAATGAACCATGTTAGGAATGGACCACCCATTCCCAGTCAAGCTCAGATGAATGCAGACCCAGCTGATGTGTTGACTATAACCTCTTCATGACTTTTATCTCCTAAATTAGAACCATCCAAGTAAGTCATTCCTATAATCCCGGCCCAGAGAAACTATATTAGGTAACTAATGTTTATTGCTGCTATAAACCACTTAGTGTTGAAGGAGTTTATTAATCAATAATAAATTCATATTATATCTTCCATAAACCAAAAAAAAAAACAAAGAATAAAAAGGAAGTCATTGGATCAAGCATCTTCATTAACATTATATCTTTATGAGAAATTCAAAACTCAAGCCAAGAAAATAACTCAATAGACTTCTTTTGAACTTGGTATATTCACCTACGTAAATATAGGTGAAATGTATATATCTTATGTGTACATTTTACTGAATTTTGACAAAAGCACTTACCATGTATGTAATAGCCAGACAAAATGTAAAAAAATTTCCATCACTTTGAAAAGGTCCCCTAAGGCCATTTTAAATTAGTTCTCACATTACCCACTTCTCCCAATCACACTCAAGCACTGATTTTCTATCATCATGGACAAGTATTGATTGTTCTGGTATTTCATATAAATGAAATATATAGCATATGTTTACACACACACACATATATATATTACACACACACACACACACACACACCCCTTGGAATGGAATTGTAACTTGCAATGGAATTGAGGGATAAAAAAATAGATGTTTCTTTCTGTAAGAATTTAGCCTTTTAAGTTATAACAGAAATTTTCCACTCAGATTTGCCATGGGTTTTTCTATTAAGGAATCATGATGGTTCAAAATGTTGGTATAAGAAAACACAAAAATATATATTTATAAGTGCAATTGATCAATACCATATCAAGATGTAATGCATATTAAAAAGCTAGGCATAACTTCTTCTAGAATGATCCTTAGATCATATATAATTCCTTGTTTTACAAATAACGAAAATGATTAAGAGGCTTGTGCAAGGATGCCTTGCTAGTCAACAGCTTCTTTTTTGTTGTCTGTTTTGGTACCACAGATTGAACTCAGGGGCACTTGACCACTGAGCCACATCCCCAGCCCTATTCTGTATTTTATTTAGAGACAGGATCTCACTGAGTTGCTTAGCAAGCCTCGCTTTTGCTGAGGCTGGCTTTGAACTCTCAATCTTCCTGTCTTAGCCTCTGAAGTTGCTGGAATTACAGGCGTGCACTACCATGTCTGGCTCAACAGCTTTTTCATTACAAATGTTGCATAATAAATCTTTATACAAATTTAACCCAGGCTCAGTTGAAATATTTTTCATAGATGAAGACTGAAATTGTTTTGAATTTTAATGATATGATTTATATCTAGAATATCCCTCAAAATCTCCTGTGTCGAAGACTTGGCTCCCAATGCAGCAATGTCTAGAGGTGGGGCTTTTGGGAAATGATGGGATTATGAAGGCTCTAGTCTCACCAGTAGACAATGCTTGATGGACTGAAAATGTAAATGGATTCTTGGTAGGTGGAACACAGTCAGAGGAAGGGGGTCATTGGGGATCCTTGAGGAATATATCTTATTGCTGGAGTTTCCTCCTCTCTTTGCTTTCCAGTTGCTAAGATCTGAGCAGCTTTCCTCTACCATGCCCTTCTACCATGATGTTCACACTCACCTTAGGCCTAAAGCAATTGAGTAAGACAACCATGGACTAAAACCTCTGAAACCAAGAGCCAAAATAAATATTTCTTCTTCTAACTTGTTCTTTCCAAGTATTTTGGTTACAGTGACAAAAAGCTGACTAACACAAGTATCAACTAGCTTCTACAGAGAATTATTTTTAGTAGCAGTGTATCAACTAGCTTTTACAAAGAATTAATTTTAGTAGCAGTGACACAAATTATAGTATAAATCTGAAATAGTGAGCAAAGAATATTACGTATTTTTAAAATAATCAAAATTGGTGACATCACACAAAAGATAACTATAAAAAGGTTCACTAAATAAGGTGAAGCTATTTCTAAATATATAGAAAATTCACTTTATTACCTATCGTCAGACTAGACCTTTCTAAAGAAGAAAGTAAGACTATGATAAACATGGTATCTGTAGTTTCACCCAGGGGCCCCAAAGCCTTTTATTCAGAGGTCAAATCATTTGAAGTACTAAGGAAAGTTCTATTCAATTTATTTGTTTTGTTCCCATAAAATTATCAGCATTTAATAAGATACTCATTTTTGTTCCCTTGAAAAAGATTTCCTTTCATTCAGAATATTGTGGTGATGGAAAAGTGTTAACCAATGAGAATAAAAACATTTTTTAAATTAGGATGGCACAGGATCCTCCAATAGCCCCCTCTTTCCCTATCACTTTATTTCTGTGTCCTAACCAAAAATAAGTGTCTTGATTCTCAGTGACCCAATTAGGTGCAGGTTTTTCCCAGCAGGCTTGAGCCCAGACCAGGGCTTTGAATGTTCCCAAGCACTGAAAACAGTATTTTAAGTTGTTGCTCAAAACACTTAAATTAGAGAAACTGGCCTCAGTTTTGAGTAAAAATTCCTTTAACACTCATATGAATTTCATACCCTGATCCTTTGCTGCAGACATATGTGGAAAAAATATCACTTGCCGCAGTCCAGCTGCAGCAGAATAACCGGGGGGTGACGAACGACTTGTTTAGATCGATACAGCAGGAGTGGGAGCTGTTTATTGCAGGACAGGAGCAGTATTTATACATTCCACACAGCTTATCTAATTAGCATAAACTAGATACATCAGTCAACCAATAAGGAATCTCCACACTTAATGGCTCGCTGGTGTTACTTCACAAACCACTCCCTCTGGCATTTTGCCAGGCGCCATCCAGACTTGTTTACAGACTCTAACATTTCTCTGGCAAAATGCCAGGAGCCATCCTGACTGTTTACAGACTCTAACATTTTCTAGGCGCCATCCTGACTTGTTTACAGACTCGCTAACAATCACTTTTGCTAAATCTTAATAAGCTAGAGCACTCAGTTTCCTTAATAAATGCTTGATTCTCCCTGGTATTCAGTGCTTCTTCCTTTGAAAACTTAATTGGCCCTACCTCGGGGCAGTATGGGGTATTTTTTTTATAGGTACTCCCCTGCCAGCATGTTTGGGGAAACTCCAGGGGAAGGTTTTGAAGAATAAACAGATAATTACAGTGCCATAAAGTCTTATGGCAAGCATTTTGTAATCAGTGTAATGCAACTTTCTTGATTCATTAAAGATATATTTTGATGATTTTAAGATAATTTAAAAAATCTGTAAAACAATTCATTTGACAATATAATTTGTAATAAAATTTAGATCGTATATTCTTCTTGTCAAAAGATAGAAAATAAATTTATTCAGTTGTTTACATATAAAATTCAAATTGAATCATTAAATTTTATTTAAGTCATGGTTATTATCTTTCTCCTCCTCAACATGACCTTTACTTAACAGAGTTCATTGTATCCCTAAAGTTACCAGAATCTTATGAAAATAACTTTAGCCACTAAAATGCTTGGTGCTAGGAAGAATGAAATTTTCAAGCCCAGTTCTGTAGCACACACCTGTAAAACCAGAAGCTGGTGAGGCCGAGGCAGGAGTATCAAGAGTTCAAAGCCAGCCTCAGCAATAGGAAGGTGATAAGCAACTCAGTGAGATCCTGTCTCTAAATAAAATACAAAATAGGGCTGGGGATGTGGCTCAGTGCTTGGGTGCCCCTGAGTTCATGCTCCAGTATAAAAAAAAAATTCATATAAATATAATCTTTTCAGGAATTTTTTAAAGTACGTCAGAGAATGACTTCTTTGCAAAACATGAATATTGGACAACATTTACATTGAATTTCTATGTAACTTGTGAATTAAATTTCCTAAAGAAAAAAAATTATGTCTTGATTTTATATCATTATATAAGTATCAGAAGAAATCAAAGCTCTGTATTTTCTACTTTTATTTGCCAATTTCCACTTTTTATTTACTTGTCCTGATATTATACAGTACCTCACAGGTTTTCTTTCTCGTAACAAATCTTCCAGACTCCGTTCACAGTGTTCAGCCACCACGACCAGTCTTTCTGAGCAAAACAAAGCAAACAGACTTTATATTTGATGAGCACTTAAGTTACTAACATATAATATGAATAACAGAATCTTAAAGCTCTATATTAAATATATTACTAAATATATAGAAAAATAGGATAAGTATCTAGTTAAATAAATAACATTTTTTTTTTTGGTAGCAGAGATTGAGCTCAGGGGCACTCAACCACTGAGCCACACCCCCAACCCTCTTTTGTATTTTATATGGAGACAGAGTCTCACTGAGTTGCTTAGCACCTTGCTGCTGCTGAAGCTGGCTGTGAATTCAGGATTCTCCTAACTCAGCCTCCTGAGCTACTGGGATTACAGGCGTGTGCCACATGGCCCCATGTAACAATTCTTTTTCATCTTACTTTTTTTCTCTAGAGTTTCTCTTATATGCTTCATGAAAAACAGAAGGAAAAGTTAACCTTGGGATAAAAGAAATGATCCCTTTGATATAAACTGAAAGACTGCCAAAAAGATACAAAGAAATTTTAAAGGGACAGAGAAATTTGAAAATTAGTTACTGTTTTCACAGTCTGATTCAAACCCAAAGTCTTTGAAATAGAATTCAAAAATTTGAGAAAAGTAGAAATATTCTACAGAGAGAGAAAATAAAATCAACCTGTTTGCAACATCATGAGGCCTGCTGATATTAAATAATATAAAATAATAGTAGACCATTTTATAATGTAATTTTTATTTTCCAACAGATCAACTGCCTAAGATAGTACAGATCTAATGACCAACCCATTTTCCTTTTACTTATCCATTATCCCTAGTGACTAACATCATATCTGACACAGTGGCAGATCAATAATTTTTTGTTAAATGAATCTACAAACAAAAGAAAGTACAACTGAGTTTAGAAGTGGTTAGGTATTTTGTAAGGTTATTTCAAAGAGTTTCACTTTAAAAAAAAATTGAGCTGTTATAAGTTTCTATGCAAAATGGGTTCTAAGTTATGCAAGGAAGAAAGTTAACACAAAGCACAACGAAAAGTAGATCTACCATATTATCCAGGTTTTCTACTTTTGGATATACATTCAAAAGAACAGCGTACCAAAGGGATGCCTGCACACCCCATGTTTACTGCAATACTATTCACAATAGCTATGATATGGAATCACTTTAGATGCTCATCACCAGATGACTGGATAAAGAAAATCGTGTGTGGTATGGAATCTTAATCAGTCATCAAGAAGAAATCCTATAATTTATAGCAAAATAGATGGAAATGAATTCACTGTGTTAAAGTAATAAGCCCAAATATATTAAGACAACATATACTCTATCATATGTGCAAGCAAAAATGACTGGACCTGAATGTAAAATGGTCATTAGTAGTGGACGGGAAGTGGGTGTGGAATGGTAGATAAAGGGAAATTGGGTTTGATCAGTCCAACCGTATGCATGTGTGGAAATATCACACTGAATCCCATTAACACATACAATTGATACATGTTAATAAAATATAAAATAATTTGAGCAAAAAAACAATGACATTGAGAAAAGAAGTTACAAAGATACTATAATAATGATAACTACAAACAGAGGTTTGGTGAAGGTGAAAAAGAAGCAAAGGTAGAAAAAAGAACAGAAGATGGGAAAGTAGAAGTTGAGAACAGAAGATATGTATGAGATAACTCTCAGTAACTGGTTCAACATATGATCTTTCAAACTGCAATAGAGAGTAAGATAAAGGACAACGTTGTACAGGCAGTGTGACATGGGGTGTGAAGGTAGGGTATTATTTTGGATTCTATCTTGGAAGTTAAAACTGTCTAAGGTGTTAGCATTACACAGAACAATCTGAAACAGAAAAATTAAAAATACTATGAATGCAAACTATCATTTTCAGATAAAAAATTCAAATTAAACAGGAAGGGAAAGAGAATTAAATAGCAGAAGACAAAGCTAGGGATGGGTTTAGCAGGGGTATTTAATAGAAATTTAAAGAGAATTCAATTTGAAAGAACGCTTAATGAGAGAAAAGAAAAAGAAAAACAATAAGGAAGCCATGATAAAACTTCAAGCTCTCACTCAATTAAAAAAAAAAATAAAAGCTGAGGGGCTGGGGGTATAGCTCAGTAGGTAGAATGCTTGTTTCACAAGCACAAGGCCCTGGGTTCAATCCCCAGCATGCCCCCCTCTCCCCTCCAAAAAAAGAAGCTAAACTCAAAGCAATTTAGTGTAACTGCAAAGTTCTAAGAGGAACAAAACATCAAAACATATCATAAAACCAAAACAGAAAATGGTATTCGTTTGCTTTTTATTCCTACATTTGTTGGTTTTTTCTAACCCTATCTGACTCCATCCTCTTAAGTTTCCTCTGTAGAATCATCATTTCTTCCATCTAAAATGAAATACTGCCTATTTCTCTAGCTTTGATTTGGGGTCTTCTAATTGTATTTTCTCCTTCTCTACTCCCAATGCTGAAAGATGGATAAATTTTATTTCTAGACTTGAATTCTTCTGAATTATAGGCTTTTACAGCCAACTTCTCACTTAATATAAGTCACCTGAAACTCAAGAGAAGTAAAACTAAACTTTAAAGTCTGTCTTCAAGTTTTTTTGGTGCTATTTCAACAAATGATACCATTATACAGCCAGCTGCTCTAGATAGAAATTTAGGAGTAATCTTTCTCAAATTACACAAACAGACCTCCTATTGCTATCTTCAAAATGTTTCCAGGAATCTATGCAGTTTTCTCCATCTGCCACAGCATGGGTCCAAGTAAGCATCATCTCATTAGGTTACTGCAAAAATCTCTTACTGTTCTCACATACACCCTTCTTTTCCTTTAATATTTTTTTTAGTTGTCAATGGACCTTTAATTAATTTATTTATCTATTTATTTATTCACTTATTTATTTATTTGCAGTGCTGAGAATCAAACCCAGTGCGTCATACATACTAGTCAAGCACTCTACCACTGGGCTACAACCCCAACCCTCACATAAACTCTTATTCCAACCCCCAACATATTTTCACACTAAAGTCCAAGTGATAAAATAATTAAAAATCTGAATAAGGAACCCCCAGTCTTCTTCTTTTGTTATTTTATACTAGCTCATCAACTTTGAGCCACTCTGATTTTCCTGCCTTTGAATATTTAATTACACATGGGTTTCCACTGCCTGAAATGATCTTCCCAACTTCTGTATTTAACTCCTATCATGTAACAAAGTAGTTAAGAGCATAGGATATTTTTTCTTGGCCTCAAATCCTAATTTTCTATTCATTAGCTAATTGACCTGGGAAAAGTTTGCTAACCTATCTATTCCAATTTTCTTTTGTGTACAAGGAAGAAAACAATGGGGTCTACCTCATAGGGTTGTTGCAAGGCTGGGGAGGAGCTAATGAGATAATGAGGACCTTGGCTAAATGTGACTTCCTACAGACTTTTCTGGTCCCCCAAATTAATTCACTACTTCTACAATGTACTTTATTACACTATTCTTTGGTAGTACTTGTTTCAACTCTAAGGATTGTATACATTTTTATTTAATGTGTTTTCTCTAATCAAATAATACATTTCATATGGCAGGAATATATTGTTCAGTATTAAATTACTAATATTTAGAATGTCACCTAAAACATACAGGCAGAGACTACACATATATTTGTTGAATGAACTAATGGAGCAAAGGCAGGATATAGTCTTTAGAAATGATGATAGTCATCAGAGATCTGTCCTGTGTAAAAAATTTCATGCTTACTTTGTAAACTAGATATAATACCTCAGTCACACTTATAACAAAAACATCGGAATTTATTAAAATGTTCACATTCCATTAATTAACCATTTTATGTATAAAAGATTTCCACAGTATTTGGAACTAGATTAAAATTTGTCAGGCTTCTTTTGAAAACTCCTTCAAGATATCATAAATCAATGCTTGCCAAAGTTTCAAGATTCTATACAACTATTTTAAGCATTGTTTTGATGGTTCAGAGCCATAATCCATGGCAGAATATCAGTGTTTCTCCCAGAGGTAATAGAGTGTATACCACAATGATGTTTCCAATATGAGCCAGTTTTTTCAAGAAACATTAGGGAGACTGTTCTGAAACTCTGGACCACTGTTTGAAAATAACTTCTGTTTGTTATAAAAACAATACAGTTTCACAGAATAAAATATTTGGGAATCTTAATGTGCCAAATACAAATCAGCAATGCAGTGGCTTATATAAAAAACAAATGTGATGCTAAGATGAACATATAAAACTGTGAAATAATCCTTTTTTCTAACAAAGATTTGATGAATGCCAAGAAGTGTCACTTCCTAGATCCTCTAGCAGACATCTACTTCCAGAGGAGCACAGATAACTCAGGGTAGTCTTGTTCCCAGCCCTCAGAGGAAAAAGTTCCCCTTTTATAAAAATAAGCCTCAGGCCTGGGGCTGTAGTTTAGTTAGCAGTGCACTTGCCCAGCATGTGTGAGGCACTGGACTTGATCCTCAGCACCACAAAAAATAATATAAAGGTATTGTATTGGGTTCATCTACTATAAAAAATATTTTAAAAAAAATAAGCCTCAGTACTACATTCAAAAGGTGAAGTAGACCACTGTTACAATTCATTCACACCATTTAATTAATAAAAGTTATTTTTTAACAATAAGAAACTTGCTAAAAGTTTTGTACTGGGCTTTTGGCAAATGGATGGGGTTATCTATATATTCTACTGTATGAAGTTACCAGTAATGTTCATGTTTTTCTTCAACTGGAAAAGGCATCCTTTCTTCCAGTATCAGTTAGAATCAGATTATAGCTCCCACCTAATCCTCTGGCCAGAAGCTTTCATGCAGTGTGCAAATGGCAAAACCCTTTACAGTGGCCCTGACTGTAGGACTCTTGATTAGAAAGTATATATGTAATAAAACAGGAGGTACATGTCAAGTCAACCTTGGAAAGTCTGAGATCTTATATTAGAACCTCAATTTTGCCATTGAGACTCTTTTAAAAAAGAGTCTCTCCATACATTTGATATTCAATGGCAGAGCTTTAAAACCCTGTCTTTACATTAAGAATCCTTTTGAGAATCAACAAAAACCATGTACTTCTTTGATAAAGTGCATCTGTACACATCCACACACAAAAAACATCCAATTTTGCTTACAATTTTGAAGGGTTCACTGACTTTCTACAACTCATTCATAGGTCTCCATGGCTACTAGGTTACCAGCTGCTACCATAAACTGTCAAATTTACTTTAACCCAAAGAAAAATTGGGACTATAAACTACAGAGAATTTCCAGCTCAGAGAACAACAACAACAACAAAATCAAAACAGAAACTCAACAAAACAATAAAGCAAACATAGCCAGATATATTGAGAACACTGCTTATAACAACACAAAGAGATAAAAATTCCCCATATCAAAGAAGTTTCTATACCAATGTTTCCATACTTCATTTGCAGGACAGATTTAGGAACATTAAAACTTTGCAACAACTCATTTTTGCACATGTAGATAAAAATCTACCAGTTAATCTCATAATTATCTTCTTATTTAAAAAATCTCTGAAGTAGTTGGATTTCCTTCTTTTGCCCTTACCTATAAGAAATCTACAAATTTAAACTGGGAGCAGTGGCACAGGCCTGTAATCCCAGAGGCTCAGGAGGCTGAGACAGGAGGATTGCAAGTTCAAAGGCAGCCTCAGCAATGGGGAGGTGCTAATCAACTTAGTGAGACACTGTCTCTAAATAAAATACAAAATATGGCTGGGGATGTGGCTCTGTGGTTAAGTGCCCCTGAGTTCAACCCCTGGTACCACCACCCTCATCCTACAAATTTAAAGCCCACCTGAGGAAACGATGTATTTAATACTACTACTAACCTAATATCTTATTCTAATCCTATTTCCTTTCTCCATGAAAGGGATATCAGAGTATGCCACTCCAAAATATGCCACATTGGTGTAAGGATTGTTTTGGCTGAAGGACATAATTTTCTCTAAAACGCAGGATATAAATTTCTCTATGTAAAAATGACAGAAATTTCCATTTGTAAAAGTGTCCCTTCCCCACATCAGAAAGGAAAATGACTCTTACCTACATAATGAAACTTATTAAATACTTTTTATTTGCCATATCTTTCCTAGTCATCTTCCCACAAATTACTTCTACACCAGAAGCCCCAAATCCCTTCTCCTTTGTCTAGCCTCTTCTCTATACTTTATCACCCCTTATTACAAAGATATTAAAGACCCAAATTCTAACTAGCTCTTTGAGTGATGTTTTTGTATCCCCAGCTGCATGTACATGTGTGTATATATGTATGTATATATACATACAGAGAGATACTAAAAATCTCAGTATGTTTTTAATCCTGTTAATTGGTGTTTTGTCAATTGATTATTTGATTCCCGGGCTTCAGATACTTAATATAAGAGAGTAGTTTTTGCCTTCCTACATCTACATAATGATTATTTATTTTTCTTCCATGTATCATACACACACACACACACACACACACACACACACACATATATATATCTCCCCTACACAAAATGCTTGGGATATGTTCCAAATTTTTTTGTTTTTCAGATTTTGAAATATGTGCACAGACTTTATGGGTTGAACATCCCTAACTCCAATATCTGAAATTCAGAATGCTTCTAAATCCCAAAGTTTTCAAGGACCAATCCATTTTGGAATTTTGGATTAGGGGTGCACAACAAGTGTTAAATACTACTATATGGATATCTGTAACATGTCTCAAATACTTTTTGGAAAAAAAGTAAGATTATAATTAAAATATGTAAATTCATTTTTTAAAATAAGAATGATTGATTAATAATGAAACCAAGATTTGGTTTGTTAGGACTATATCAACAACAAAAGACAAGAAAATCTTTTGAAAATCCTTCAATATTTTTAGGCCACCAGTACCATTTAAATGAATAAATGTAAGGAGATAAAACTTCACAAAGGAACCATCAAAACTGTATTCTGAAATACTTAAACCAAAACTTTTATGTAAGAGTTTAACATCAATATTCTTCAATGCAGAATTTAACATTCTATCCTTTATATTCTTATAACAGCACAATGTGTATCACCTATTTTTAGTACTGCTATATTAAAATCATGATTGTATTCTTCCCTACAATTTCTGCAGCTTATTTGGGAACTGGGATCCTATCCTGACTTATTCATTTCTAAATATTTGGAACCTAGCACAAAAAGAAGGCCATAGAATCAAGCAACAGTCTACTAAAGTGTTATAAATCCTGTAGATAGAGGTTTAGAGGTTATATATATGAAAGCAGAAAGTAAGAAATGTCAGTGGTTAAGAAAATCTTGTTTCTAGAAATTCTTCAACTCATCAACATATTTGTAAACTTTGTTTCAAAGTTAGTTTTCTACTAGTTCTGCCTTCTAAATGTGTTTACTATGGAAAGAAACCCTTAAGGCATCAATATGATGTCTCCCAAGTTTTCAACTGAAAGGTTAGGCCAAAAACAGAAATATACTGATATTTGGTGAATCAGTCAATCAATGGAAGGCAACTTTGCACAGTAAAAGAACCTACGATAAAATCATGTATTTTAAGGCCTGTATGTCTATGCCTATACAGATGTATAAACACACACATATATATGCTTATATGTCCATACATACATGCACATATATGTATATACACATATATACAACCATACATATACAAATAATACACATATGCATGTATGAATATGAAAAATCAAATATTTTTATCATCTGCTATACAATCCTTCTCACCACCACTCTCTTTCCTATTCATATCACTAAGCCTCCTAACAAAAACTAAATATTCAGAGTAGTAGGTATATGGTGGAGCTCTAAAGTACTTGGACACTGAATAGTTTTTATCATTTGTTATCAATATATGATTATAGACATAGGCAACTTTTAAGATATTTCAACAAATAAAATTTATCATTACATGTATTAGTGTTATTATTTTACCATTTCATATTTTCTTTTGTGTGATCCTGCTCTGAACTTCAATTTCCTTATCCTTAAAATAAAGGTGTAATAGTTTCTATTTCAAGGTCATCTTATGAGGATTTTTAATTAAAATATGTAAAACACTTAAATATTGCCTGATACATAATTAAACACTAAACTATTAGCCATTGGTAATTGCCATTACAAAAATATTTTCTACTTCGAGTCCATAAACACGAAGATTCTCAGAGCAAATAATTTTATGAGAAATAAACTACCTAACTTCAAAGTATAATTTTAGCCTACTTTTCAAAAGAACAATAAAGAAAAGATAGTGTGGGTTTATGAGGCTGAAACACATGTAATCATATGTGAAAAGACTAACGTTGCTCAGTAAAAAAAAAAAAGCAAAACTAATCTTGTGACTTTTTATTTGAAGATAGCCAAAAGTATTTTCAAACATAAATAGCTAGCACACACCTACACACATAACAATTTCTTTTTATATTTACTACATATTTATCACTGAATCTTGGTAAGAAGGTAGAAAACAGGGAGTAGGAAAGAAGAAAAAAAAAAAAGCAAAAAAGCAAACTCACTTACCATGCTTTCCCCTAGAAATATCCACATACTGGCATAGTCTGGGATGGGTGATAGTCTTAAGGATTTGAAATCGACCTAAAATCTTGATGGAATTTGGTGTGAGAGGAAGGCCATTGCTTCCACAAACATCGTGTGGCAGAGCTGAGGCAAAGAAGGTAAAGGCACCCATTTCTGCATCCTTCAAGGGAAACATTCTTAGAGTTCCAGATCTTCCAAGATGATCTGGAAAAGAGAGAGAATTTTATTACAGACTGAACAAACATTAAGTCAGTATTTTCTCACCTTATACTTAATACACCACTTGGAGATCAATGTCAAACTGAACACTACAGTAAAAAATATCACCCAGTGGTTCAGGAGATTAAGATAGGAGGATCACAAGTTCAAAGCCAGCCTCAGCAATGGCAAGGTGCTAAACAACTCAGTGAGACCCGGTCTCTTAATAAAATACAAAATTGGGCTGGGAATATGGCTCAGTGGCAAAGTGCCCCTGAGTTCAATCCCTGGTACCAAAAAAATTAAAAATAAAAATTAAAAAAATCAATGTTTAAAAGTTATAAGGTGGTACAGAAGAAAAAACTCAATTTTTTTTTGCAGCTCTAAATCAAATCCAAAGTTTCCCAAAAGCATTAAAAAGAAAAGCTAGACCATTCCCATCTTCAATGACACTTGAAAGTTTTAAAAGCACATAAAGTTTGTTATTGCATTTTCACATGAATAAAGCTCTTCTTCCTACTATGGAGCTCAAAAATGATTTCAAGAAGCTATTATAAAGCAAAATGTATATGGAAGAGTACTTGTGCCAAGAAAATAGAAAGAAAGATTTGCAACCTATAATAGTCAGGAAGTTTGCTTGGTCTCTTCCAATTCAGAAGCTACATCAGAGAAGGTAAGAACGATGGTGAAAGAAAGTCAAAATAAAGTCAGAAGGGTGGCCTGAAAGAGTCAAGAGTCAAGAGTCCCCATATGGGCAGTTATTTATCCTCTAAGCAAAAAACAAATAGAAAGATAAAGTTCTCCCCTAAAGTAACTGAACAAACTGAAAAATTATAGTTTGGTTTGGGCACAGGTGAAAGAAAGAAAGAAATAGAGAGAGAGAGAGAGAGAGAGAGAGAGAGAGAGAAAGAAAGAGAGAGAGAGAGAGAGAAAGAGAGAAAGAAAGAAAGAAAGAGAGAGAGAGAGAAAAAGAAAGCTACTCTTAATTCTATCATTTGTAGTAGTCCAGTAAAGTTCTGGATATCCACCCAGTCATCCTAAAACATATTAGCCAGTCAACAAGCCTTTCAAAATATACAAAGCTCAGAGTCAACCTTCCTTAAATGCTAAAATAATAAACCATCTTAGAATTATCAGCTAGTTTAGAAGAGATACATAAATGGAAAAATTCTATTTTGGGAAACAATGGAAATAATTTATGAAAAAATAAATTTAAAAAACCATATATTTAGAGATTGGAAAAAATACCGCATCCAGTATGTAAAGCAGGAGGTTGCAGAAAAACATATTTCACAAAGATTAAAGAATAATAATTAACAGATATAAACAACTTCATTATAATAATCAAGAATTGCTCATTAAAATGATATAAGAAGGTATACTCATCATCTAGTAAAAATTATAATGATTGTTTATGATAACATAATGTTATGAGATGTGGAAAAATCAAACCTTTCACTTACTCTAAGTCAGAATGTAAATTGGTATGACCACTTGGGAAAACAGTTTGATACTATATTTCTGCAGAGACTACTACATATATACACAAGGAGATTTATATAAGAAATCCAAAGCAGCATTGTTCCCAATATCCCCAAACTGGAGACAATGTGAATTTCTAATATCAGGTGGATGGTTAAATACATTGTGATGCATTCACATGATTGAACAGTTTAGAGCATGGAAAAATAAGCAAACTATAGCATCATTTAACAGCATAGATGAATCTTAGAAATGCTAAATGGATAAAAAGTCACATAAAACTTATGCCAATATTTATAAAACTAAAAACATAAAAAAATTAATAATTCTGGAATATTTACATGTTTTAAAAATATTCAATAAGAATGAGGGAAAAAAACTCAGTATAGGGTACCAATGGATGAAAAGTAGTGGCAAAATTAGGAAAGAAGCCACAAGAAGCTTTAAAAATCTAAAGTAAAAGTGAGTTCTTAGTGGGTTGGTTAATGGTTGTTCATCATAATTTCCATACAATGTATCTATACCTAATATGCATTATATATACATTTTAAAAAATATAATGAATTGATTTTAAACAAAGGCAAAGAAATTCAATAGGGTAAGCATAGTCTAGCAAACAGTGCTGGAACAGGCTAACCATGAGGAAAAAAAACAATAACCTCAACCTCTACTGATAAACCCACAAAAATCTAATATGGATCATGGGCTTAAATGTAAAAACTGAAACTGATAGTCTTCTAAAAGAAAACACATGAGAATATTTTACAACCTTAAGCTAGGCAAAGATTTCTTAGGTAGAAACAGAAAGCACTAATAATAAAAGAGAAATTTGATAAAGTAGACTTGATCAAAATTAAAAACATCTGCACACCAAAAAGCACTTTTGAGAAAATAAGCATTCAAGCAATTATAAGAGAAATATTTATAACTATCTATACATATATTATGTGTGTGCCAATACATATTTGTAATCTTTATCAAATATGTGTCCATATATATGACAAGACTTGAATGTAGAATCTACAAAGAATTCTTATATGCCAGTAATAAAAAGACATATAAGTCCATATGTAAACAGACAAGTCATAAACTTATATTTTCACAAAATGTATACAAATAGACAACACATTAAAAAGTATTCAATGTCATTAATCACAGAAAAACACAAAACCTCAACTGCAGTCCTTCCCTTCTATCAGAAGAAATGACCGCAATACTCCATGGAAGGGAATGCTGAACTGAAGCTCTGATACATTGTAAATTTTCTAAAGTTAAAAATATTCCTGGGGCTGGGGATGTGGCTCAAGTGGTAGCACGCATGCCTGGCAAGCGTGCGGCCCGGGTTCCATCCTCAGCACCACATACAAACAAAGATGTTGTTTCCGCCAAAAACTGAAAAATAAATATTAAAAAATTCTCTCTCTCTCTCTCTTCACAAAAAAAAAAATTCCTAACTTGACTAAGAAATTCTAGTTCTATAAGCCATCTGTCCAAGAAAATCAACATATTTGTTCATAACAATGCATACATTAGCAGGCTGACAGTACTTCTTCTCATAATAGATAAAAATTGAAAGAAATGTAAATATCCCACAACTGAATGGATAAAGAAGCTTTGCCATGGAATTCTACTCAAAAAAAAAAAAAAAAAAAGGAACAAACATGAGAAAACATGAATATATCTCAAAACTACATTGATGAAGAAGCAGACACTAATGAGTACATAATATACGACTCCCTTTAAATGTAATTCCAGACCTTTTATTTTAAACTTAGTGATAAAAATCAAAACATACTATTCTGGGTGGGGAAGAGGAATTTTAAATAGATAGGGCAACAGACAAACTTCCCACAGTAATGAAAATGTTTTATATCTTGATAGTAGTGGTGGTGGTTACAAGTGTAAATACATAAACCAAAACTCATCAAATAGGTCATTTAAAATCTGTTTATTTTAATATGTGTAAATTTTATTTCATAAAAATGAAACAAAATTAAGAGGCTATGAACAAAAGAATTATCAAAGGCAAAAATAGTGGAAATTATGATCATCAAATCAAATAGATGCACTGGAAAATAAAGTTCAGATAAATTCTCATAATATAGAACAAAAACATAAGAAAAAATATAACAGACATGGATCAACACAACAAACACTTTAGAGGAATTTCTAAACAGGGAAAAAGAAAAACGAGACAAAGTAATGAAAGATAAAAATAAAGAAAATTTTCCATACTTAAAGGGAAATATGTACATTTAAATGAAAAAGACTTATAATTTTATAAGGCATAAATGAAAAACACCCACACTGGGATATTTATCTTACCCCCTTTAATGAAATCATTGCAAGGAGAATAAACTCACACCTAGATATGCCACTATAAATTTTCAAAATATCCAGCATAAACTGAAATAGTTAATCAATTCTTAGAGGAAAAAAATAGTTCATCTATCAACAAATTAAGAGCAGACTAGACAGTAAAGCTTTGAATGATCTAAAGGAACATAATCTTTATTCTATATGCAGCCAAATTATCAATTATAATAGCTAATTGTAATTTATAATTATGTAAACATTAAAAAACAAACTTTTCATCTATACATTCTGTTTAATTTCTTTAGAACGTATTTCAGCAAAACAGGAGAAAAACAAATAATAGAAAATGTGGCTTAACAACAATGTGATTTATCCAAATGTTCAATAAGTATAAACCCACTGTAGAGGTTATCTAAAAGAACTAGAATGTCATTTGTCCAAATTAAGCAATAGCCATTGGTCTCCATGGATGTCTTAAATAGAGGAATAGAATAGAAGGTTCTATGTATGAAATACAAAAAATTAGAGGACTGCTGAAGAAAGCACATACACCTTTTCCGCAAATGAAAACAGAAAAGCAATCAAATGGGGCGTTAAAAGGTAAGCAAGGGTATTTATCCTGAAGAATTAGTCTTCATACTATAGTGATACAAACATACCCATGTTTATAGCAGCATAATATGCAACTGTCAGAGACTATGGAACCAGCCTAGGTGTCCATAAACAGATGAATAAAGAAAATGTGATATATATTCAGCCATAAAGAAAAATGAAATTGTGTCATTTGCAGGAAAATGAATGGAACTTGATACCATTCTATTTAGCTATATAAGCCAAACTCAGAAGGTCAAGGGTCGTATGTTTTCTCTCCTATGTGAAAATTAAAGAGGTAAAAGGAAAAGAAAGGAGGGGGGGAGGGACGAGGGGGAGGGAGGTGGGCAGTGGGAGGACAACAGGGATCTCATGAAAATCAAAGGGAGATCAGCAGAGGAAAGTGCCCATGGGATAGGAGGAAAGGAGGAAGGGACAAATCCTGGGGAGAGATATTGGCCAAATTATATTGTTTTACTGTATGCATGTATGAATATGGAGCAACAAATCTCATCATTATGTACAACTATAATGCACCAATAAAAAATGTGGAAAGAAAAAAATAAAGTAGGGAGAATATCAATAGTCTACGAAATAAAGCACAATTTATCTGTGGCATGAATTTTTGCCATTGGAGAAGAAAGAAGAATCAATTTGACCTTAATATTACAAAAAATGTGTTTTAGGTTAGTACAGAGATTACAAAACTAAAACACTGGGAAGAAAATGTACTCTAGCATACTGCCTGGATTTGCAGTGAATAATAATTATAAAGCCATAATGTTATAAAAGTTTTATTGGTTTACAATAAAATGTACTTGTCTTTTAGCATAAAAAGCAAAAGATTATATCATTAAGAAACATAAATTTTATTGGGCTGGGGATGTGGCTCAAGCGGTAACGCGCTCGCCTGGCATGCGCGGGGTGCTGGGTTCGATCCTCAGCACCACATTTTAAAAAATAATAAAATAAAGATGTTGTGTCCACTGAAAATATTAGAAAGTTCTCTCTCTCTCTCTCTCTCTCTCTCTCTCAAAAAAAAAAAAGAAAGAAAGAAACATAAATATTATTAACCTTGATGATTTATAAGTAAAATTACAGCTAAGGGAAAGTGCAGGTTTCACCAACTAACCCTGTAGTAACCAACAGTTGACCAACAGGCTGTTTACAGATGCCCCTGGTTTACAATAGTTAAAGGGAGTTAGAGAACACTAACAGCAAAGTGGAACCCCAGACAGGCTCAATCTAGTTCAGGCATCACAGAGACAGTCCAGATGACCTTGAACTCATTATAATGACTTCTTTAAAAGATGGGCACTTTGTCAGATACAATTATCCAAATGAGGAAAGAAAGAAGATGACACCCTGATTTATAGAAATACCATCCCTTCTCAGTGAAAAGCTCTGAAGACAGTATGCATACCATTCCCTCTCATAATGCAGACTTACATACTTTTAGAGTATAAGCACCCCTTCTCCATTAACCCCTGAATAAAATTTCCTGCCTGCTCTCAGAACTGATCATTTGAAAATAGTATTGACCAGGAAAAGAACTTACAAGTTTGGTAACAGTTGCATGCAGTTTCTGCTCTTATGAAGAAAGAGTCACTACTTTTCTCATTTTAACAAAATAAGTTGTCAAAAATATTTTCAAAAGTTGATGTGAAAAAGTAGAGTTTACATATATTATTTAGGATTATAAAGTAACCAACACAAAAACTAAAAACTGTGAAAACTATTCTAAAATCTGTGGATGCTATGGACTACTTTAAGTCAATAGGAAAAAATCAGAATTTTAACTTATCATTCAACAATTAGGTCTAAATTAGAAAATGTTAAAGTGTTTACATCTGAACAGCCCTCAGTGTAGAAAATGATAGAGAACTGGTGCATTTTATTATTCAATCCTACTACAAACTCTATTGGGTTTTCAATTAGATGCCTTTATCACTTAGACAACTGAAAAATCAAATAACCAAATAAGTAAAATGCAAATGATTTTAAAAGATAAAACATTAATTAGCATAAAATAATTAATTATTGTTCTATTTCAATTACCTCTCAAGATGTACCTAAAAAGGCTCATAAAAAAACACACATGCATGTTGCTTACGTACTACGTGAGTAAAAAAGGGTTACAAGAGGAAAACAGCAAACAAAGCAGTTGGACTTGAAAATTCTTTCCACATTTTGAAATCCCTATTTTAAGTCAAATGTTTCTCCTGGTACTGTGCCAAGGATGAACAAGAATCTTTATCCTCAAAGGACTGGGAGCTGAATGACTCGAATGGGGGCCGGGGTGTCAAAAGCAAGGAGAAAGATGCTAATTTTATCATGAACAAAATAGCATTTACATTTCTTCAACAAGTAATATTAATTCACTGATTTTATATACATTTTCCCAAAAGTTGTCTCTGTCCCAAATACAAACAGGGACAGAAGGCCTTGTAAAACAGCCACTGAAAATTGTGAAATCACTCTTTCACTGCGTCAATTTCTCCTATTGTTTAAGAGAGTATTATACTTCAATAATTGACTACACCTTGAAAGCCAGAAACATACCAAAGCATTAAGTGCGTAATTTGGTTTAAGAAACAGAAAAGACTTCAGATCTTCTAACCTTCTCTTTAAGCATTCATTTGATGCTGTAGTTGCGTTCGAAAGTTGCCTTAGATTTCCAAGACTCCTGTGAACGTGTGGTTTAGGGGGAAAAGGGGGCTGTAGCTAGGGATGGAGACAACCCCCATCAGCAAGAAGCCCTGCTCCATCTCTCGCTGCAGACATGCGAGCCACTTGCTGCAAATGATTTTCCTCTACCTCCCACAAGTCCCACCAACTACGACACAGAAAACGGGGATACCCGAATACCTGCCTCTGAGTCTGGGGACGCAAGCGGACAAAAGACAGGGGGATGGAGCTTCTACACTGGGCCCCAGCGCTGAGTCTGTGGCTGGTGTTGCCGTTACTGCTTAAAAGCACCAAGTCCTGCGTTTTAGGTACTTCGACAAAAGAGGCCGTTCCTGGAACGCCGGGGGCTCAGAGATTGGCATTTGCCTGCGAGCCAGGACAGCCGAAGTTCCCTTCTAAGAACCTGGCCGGGAACCGGAGACCGGCACGCTCCACTGACAGCGCCCTGCTGTCCCCTCCCCCACACACGGAACAGGTTGGCGCTTCCTTTTGACCTTACGGCTTCGCGACGCAGTCCTGAAGAAAGACCCCCAACTTCCGGTCTCATGCCGCTTGCCTAAACTGGCGATAAAATATAGCGAGAGGGAAGAGGTGCCGGGGGAGTTGGTGATGTTGGGTGAGGGACTGGAAAACTGAGAGTGTGGTGTGGGTGAATAAGTAGAACTGATCACAGGAAGAGAAGGACAGAGCGTGGGGTTGATTCAGTGGAACGCTCAGGCGTTTAGTTGGGGCACCTTATTGGGTCCTTTCTCCCTGCCACCGTGTGCTGCAGGCTGTCTCTGTCGGCTCGAGGCTGAGGCTGCTTGGGAGCTGCTGCCACCGCTTCACTTGAGTAAGGTCGCGGAGGGTCTGGGGTACGCAGATTGCCATTTTAGGGGTTTCTCTTCCCTTACTTTTCCCCACGAGAGAGGACCTGACTTGCGGGTACTAATAGGAAGTCTGATTCCCACCAAAATCCACACCGACGTAAGAAAATAGGAAAGAGCTTGGAATCTTGAAGGAACCAACTTTGAGAAATAGATGTAAAGCCAAGGGAAAGGACGTTATTGGAGAAAAAGATTCTTGAGCATGTTTACTTTTGTGTGTGTGTGTGTGTGTGTGTAAAAGGACTTTGATGTTTGTGGGTGAAGCCAGTAATTCGTTGATTTGGCAAATAGTTATTAAAGCCCACTATATTTAGGTTTTAGGTAAAGAGCTGTGAATAAATGTGTGCCTCCAGCCCACATTTCATTGAGGAAGACATAAAAGTGAATAAGAGCATAGCATATTTCAGGTCATGAATTCTGCTGAAGAAAAAAAAAAAAATTACCCAGCAAGGAAAGGGGACATAGTCTAAAATTTTAATGTAGTGAGAGAAGGCTCACGGAAAAGATGACTTTTTTTTTTTTTTAGTTAGGAGGTGACAAAAATGAGAGATTTAACCATGGAGATATCGCGGGGAAGTGCAGTCAGGCAGAAGGACCAGCCTTTGCAGAAGCCATGAAAAAGTTACCAGAACAGTACACAAACCTGTGTGTCAAAGTTGAGTTAAGGGCTTAAAGCTGTAGATAGACTTAAGGAAGGCAGAAATGGGTCACGAAGGATCTTGAAGGCATCTAACTTTTATTCTGAATGAAACAGGAGGCCATTGGAGAGTTTTGAGCCATTGAGTGATAAGAGAGCCAGTCGTAGTGTAAGTGGTACCTTCACCTCCTGAATGTAGCCCTCATTGATCTAAGGCTTATTTTTTTTTTTTTTATGTTTTTTCTTTCTTCTCACCTCTCCCCCTCCCTAACAAGATTGGGAAGACAGTCTTATTTTTCCTCCTTTAGTTCATTGTTCTTGAACACACCCACTACAGGAAGGAGAAGCCTGCTGAGAAACTGGGAAGTGAATGCCTCCCAAATTAACAAGTGAGTCCTAACCCTGCATCTGGGCACCTTGGGGCCCCTTACCAGAGCACACCTGGAATGTAACCCTTGAAGTTCCTTTAAAACTGCCCTGTCTGTCCCTCCTGATCAGGGAAAGTCACAGACTTTGGGATGGGAATCTAGCAAAGCAATAAACCTTTTTCCTTTTTCTCAAAACTGTGTCCTCATTATTAAATTGGCATTAGCGACAGGAACCGAGCTTTCTGTCACAATAGACTGAGAAAGATGGAGTGAAAGAAAGGAGATCAATTAAGGAGACTTTTACTATAATCCAGAGGAAACACAGTGGCTTCAGGACAGGTAGTAAGATGGTCATTCATATTCTTGGTTCACTTAGATATACAAGAATATTATGAACATGTTAATTTTCTTTAATTAGGCTGTGAAAGATAAAAATGAATTGTGTGAATTCAGAATGACAAACTCAAGTTAAAATCATGGCTTTGTCATTTGATATTTGAATAGATTTAGACATGTCCTAGTATCTCTGAGTCTATCTACAAAAAGGAAATAATCTTCCAAGGTTATAAAGGTTAAGTGGCAAGGGCCTAGTCCATTAAAGTAGTAGTTATTATTAGCTGTATTCTTGGATAAGAAATGGGGGAAATATTTGGTGAGTTAAGTTTTACTGAAGAAAATCTAATCCTTCCTGATTAAAAAAAAAAAAAAAACAACCTTGTTTGGATGTAAGAAGATCATGGGAGTCCTAGACATACCTCTTTTTAGATTTCTGTGTACATTTTACTGGGGAGACATGTTTTTGTATTAACAGCCATGGTATGTGGGAATACATGAACTTGTACTCTCAATGGCCCATCTGATACCTCCAGTATGTTGAAGTATAATATTGGAGAAGTATGCTGAAGCAAGCATGTAAAGCACAGCTTATTTAAAAAGGGATAATACAGACTTCTCCCAGGAGGGAGAAGGGGCCCATAGGTAGTGTCCTGGTATCCCAAGAAAGGAGGGTGTTCTGCCTCTTTTATGCATTCCAGATTTTCTTTGTTCTGCTCTCTTCCCCCTTACCTCTCTCCTTCCTGCCTACTAGCCTAGGCCCAGTAGTTGCTTTGGTGGGATGGCCAAAAGGTGTGAAGCACATGGGCTGGAGGGGCCTGAGGAACTAAAGTGGAGTGACCCCAGCAGTCAGGGAACCTAGGGTGCATTAATTAACAACTTTTACCACTCCCTGAAAGGGAAGGACAGTTCCTGGGACTGGTTACCTTAGCAATAGGTTGGAGCAGGGGAAGGTTATCTTGGTAGGGGTGGAGGAAGGGCTTTGAAGGCATTTACATTTCAGTCTTAGAAGTGGGCTCTCACTTCTAAGTTGGCCTTCCTCTTCCAGATCTAACCCAGATCACCTACCTATACTAACTGCCTGTCTTAATTCTGGCTCCACATCTACTCTGTAGCCTTAACCCTCATTTCATAGCCATCCTTTAAACCCAAATAGAACCTTCTGTCTCCTCATCAGGAAAAGAAAAGTGAGCTCTTAGTATGGAAAAAAATGTCAATTAATATGAACCTTCCCAAGAAGCAGTTTTAGATCTCCTATAAGTTTTAACAAAGGTAAATAAAAAGAACCCTGCAATTAATACTGGTTGTTGCTGCTATATATTTTGAGTGTCTCTGATATAGATATATTATTCTCAGTATTTTTAATTTTATTATTTACTTCAAATTCTGGCACATAGTAAGTCCTGGAAGGAATTTTAACCTAATTCTAAAAGGTACCATGTTGCTTAACACTAATAAAAAGGGTGTTTCTTTCAGAGTGAGATAACTTGGCAATTAGATTATTATTAAACAAGAGGTAAAAAAAAGTTTGGAAGGTAAGAATAGAGATGGAAGGGGTGGGAGGGAAAGGAAGGGACAAGGGGATAGCATGGTTGACGGAAGGAGTCCCTCATCATTATACAAAATACATGCATGAAGATGTGAATTTGGTATCAACATACCTTATATACAAGCAGAGATATGATAAATTGTGGTATAAAGGTATATTAAGAATCGTAATGCAAAAAATAATAATAATAAAAGCTCATGTATAATGGCACAATTTGGAGTGAACATACTTTATATACAGAGTTACGAAAAACTGTGTTGTGAATGGATAATTATGGTTGTAATGCATTCCACTATTGTCATGTATGTAAGAAATAAAAAAAAGTAAATATATAAATAAAACAAAAAAGAATAGAGATGTAGAGAGGAGAAGGAAAGAATTAAAATAGGATAAGATTGTTAATTCTGAAATATACATTTTTCTCATAGTTGTATTTTAAAATTATTAGTCTTAAAATCACTACAGATAGTGGAAATAAGTTTTTGTATTCTGCATTTATACACACTTATTTGGTAATGATTATTAGTGCTTTCATCAGTTTAGTTATATGCAGCTTTATAGTTATTGAGTTTCATTTCTGTTTTAATTTTCCTTTAGAAAAAAGTAATGTAAGAAAAAAATCAGGGCTAAATTTAAAAGTCTTCCAGTAGTAATACAGGATGCATCTAAGGGATTAAAAAAAAGCTTTGGGTCAATTGAATCAACACTAGGGTTTGTTTGGTTTTTTTAATAATTGTACTGAAAAGAGCATCTGGACCATTTTACAATTGATTGCATCTTAGATTTGAAATATAGTATGCTTAGTGTCTAAGAAGAATGTCAGTTTTTACTTAATTGTAATTCTGAAATAGTGGAATCTGTTTTTCACAAGTAGAGGGACTGGAACTGAGATGGTAGCTCATCAGTAGAGTACTTGCCTTGTAAGTGTGAGGCACTGGGTTCAATCCTCAGCACCGCATAAAAATAAATGAATAAAATAAAGATATTGTATCCATCTACAACCAAAAAAAAATTTTAAAGTAGAGATAGAGATGCTTCTAAATTTTCATGGAACTTCTATAAAGTAAAATTTTCAAATCTGCACTTAAAACTTTAGTTTCAAAGCAGTAGCTTATTTGAGAATGTGAGGCAGGAAATTTGCTTTTTAAAAAAATCATAAGCAACATAACAAAGTGTTACATCTTAATTTCATAATCATAAATTTTAGCACAGAGACTAACTTAGCATTTTCTAAACTATTTAGACACTACTAGTTCTAATAAATGTTAATAGGTGTTTCTTGGTTAGAATTCCATCCTTAACTTGGAAAATACTTTCTAAATATATCGTTTAGGGACGTTACAGCTTAACCAGTAAAAAAACTAGCTTCTCCATTATACAGACTTGAATGACAGTCATTTAATAAATTGCTGTACTAACTGGGACAAACTAATTTTATTCAAGTTCCTTTTTTGTATAATGAAGATAATTACAGTATTCATACATTATCCATGTACAGTATTAGCCAATGTAGGGTAAAAGCTGTAAAAATGTTACATTGTTATCTGAAAAATCCTATACAGGTTAGTATACTGAAAGCTTCACAACACTCGGGAAACTTAAAGTTTTGAAATTCAGCTTGTGCTCAATAGAAAATAGAAAAAACACGGGCTGGGGCTGAGGTCAGTGGCAGAGTGCTTGCCTGGCATGTGTGAGGCACTGGTTCCTTAGCACCACGTAAATGTAAATAAAATAAAGGCATTCTGTCCATCTACAACTACAAAAAATTTTTTTTAAAAATTGAAAAATCACAACAGTGATTAACATACAACAGTGAAATGAGCACTGGGTTGTTCAAAGATATGTCTTGGCTTTAAGCAATGTTAAACTCATCACCAACCCCTAACCATAATTTTGTTTGTTAAAAATTTCTTCTATTTACTGCTTTCCTCATTTGTCTGAAAGCTTTCTGTGTGCAAAGAAAATATTTTTGTTTTCCACTATAAATACAGCACATTGGGCAAAATTAGAGACTTTAAGCAACGTTGGGGGTCTTAAGCTTACATTACTTTTAGGATCTAGCAGGTAACATTAATGGCAGACCACTAGAAGTCTGTATGCCTTGCTTTAATGCATTGACTTTCAGTTGTTTTAAACACGTAACTCCAAAATACAAAGATATTTCTCAACTGTTTGGTGACAGTTTTTAATCCTTACAGGAGAGTAGAGATCAGTACCAAGCCCTGAAGAACTTCATTAAAAGGTCAGGTCAAGAAAAAGGATCCCTGATAAAAGGCTAAGAAGTAGAAGGTGAAAGTATTCTCAGTATGTAAATTAGGAAACTAAAGCATAGAGGAGTTAACTTTACCAAGGTCAAACAGCCTGTTAGGTACTTTTTCCCATTAAGGTTTATTGGCTGTAAACACTTTTTTTAAAGAAGTATATTCTGCCAGTGCTAGTGATCATTATCTGCATATTACTAGAAAACATTAACATAAATTTAGTCTTGTATTTTTGGAAAATTGAAATGGTAGTTACTCAGCAAGTGCTGGAAAAAAGCTATTTTCAGGGTGGCTCATTCTTAAACAGCAAAAATGGCCTTTAATATTTTAGAAAAGTTAATACACAGACATGACTAGAAGCAAATGTTTTTAGATGTTTTTAATATTAGCATTACATCTAGGAATAGAGGAAAAACTGGTTAACAGCTGTTACATTTTCTAGTCATTTCCGAGTTTTATTTTGCCAAGAACACTTGAAAATGACTTAGCAAAAGATGTTTATTTTTCTCCCTTTATGAGGCTAATGAGCAAGTCAGAATAATTAGTCTATTCAACACCTTATTTTATCATTTCTTTATTATAAGAACAGTTGAAATCCTCTCTGCTAGCCATTTCAAAGTAGACAATAAATGATTGTCAACTATAGTTAACCTTGCTGTGCTGTACGATATTAGAACTTATTCCTCCTATCCAACTGTAATTTTTTCTTATGTTATAATATTCTGCAACACTCGGGAAACTTAAACTTAAATTTGAACTTTTTGAACCTTAAATATGGTTACATAGTATTATTTTTTGCATTCAGGAACAAAGTAGATTTCCTCTTCCAAAGAGATTCAGGACTTAGTCTTAACATTTCTGCCTTGTTTGGTCTTGCTCTCCACGGTAAAAGTAATTTTGTACCTCTTTCCCTTTCTTCTCCCTACCTTATTCATCTTTGAATTTTTATTTTAATAGAACTTTGTTTTTTAGAGCAGTTTTAGGTTCACAGTGAAATTGAACAGAAAGCACTCAGTGAATTGTTACTCTTTTTCCCCCTTCTCTTACACAACAGTTTTTCTCTTGGTATTCTTGGCTACTTGTGTGCCTTTGGCAAAATTAATTGCTCATCCTGGATTGTTTTGCCTTCTGAGCTAGAGCTAATAATCTTATCCAGTCCTTAGAAGACCTTCACAACAAATTGAATTGAAATATGCTTTATTCTGATTAATTCTGTTGAATGTTCCTTCCTTGTGTGTCATTTATTTAATGACTTCAAGTCTGTTATCTTTTATAGTTTCCACTATTATGATGGCAATACCCAGTTGTAGGGGAAAGTGGAAAGATTTTCAGTTGACTGTTTTATTGAATTCCTGACGGCTGAGTACTTAGATGTATTTTGCTCAGTGCTATAAACATAAAATTAATAACAATATTTATGTCACTCTCAAACTATATAACTCACAAAAAAATTAACATGTAGTCTCATAACCCAAATTATCTAAGTACATTTGTAACATCAATCTCTATAAGTTTATTTGTATTGTTTATCATGTCCTTAGTCTGCTGAAAAATATAAAAATCATAAGGAGAGATCTAGAAAATATAATAACATTAGGTAACACATTATACCATGAATTTCTTGAGGGTAAACATTATGTATACACCCAATCTTTTATTTGTATTCCCAAAGTTTGTTCAGTGCCTGGTGAATTGACTACTATTTATCTGCTATGTGCCAAAACTCTTGTTAAATATTATGTATGGTATATCATTTTATATCTCATAATGCAATGAGATAAGTAAAATTGTCCTCATTTTATAAATGATAAAACTAAGGCTCACAAAGTTTAAATAACTTCATAGTTACCAATAATTAAGAGGGGCAGAGGGGCAAAGGATAGAATCTGCTCCAAGGTCTGTGATTTCTTACTCCATTTTATTTTCACCACTCTTAAAAGAAATTCTCAAAATAGGAGGGGATGATAGTAGTATGTACCTTGTGATATTAATGATTAAATGTGATTAAATAAGTCAGTATCTGAGTGCTGAGAAAAAGACTAAAAACAAAATAGAATATATATTGGGTATAATTATTACCTAATATTTATTAGGAAATTCAGTTTATGATGTGTATTCCACTAATATTTCTTTGTTACTAACATGTTTTCTCTTTTTCATCTTTAATTTTTTTTCATGTTTCTCTTATCTAATTTTTTGGTTAAAACAAAAGTCCACTTTTACTTATTGTTACGTTAATAGGCATTTCTCAGTCCTAATTCATAATTTAAAACAAGAACTTAACCTAAATTAGTATTTGCAAACCTATAACCAGGCATATAAATCAGACTTATTTTATTATTAATATATACATATATGTATATTTTAATGAAGTACTTAGATTTTAATTACATAGCATTTTATTAACATGCAGTATGTAAAAATGTAAGAATTATCAAAAAGTTGATTTTACTGTGCTTTATGTATGTTATGCTATTTTGAATTAGATGAAAGTGAGACATAAATTTGACACAACTCTTCAATAATGTGTTATTACCTTTTGTGTGAGGATAAGCTGGGGATTTTTATTGGACATATTTTAATTTTAAAACACTTCATTTATTTTACTAGTACAAACTTAAACTGAAGTAGTTTACTGTATTTAGTTTACTTAAAACTACTACAAACTTAAGTTAGTAACTAGTTGTTAAACCATCTTTTGCCAAATTGGAATTATTGTCTTGTAACCCTTTTGTGGTTTTTGTTTGTTATAATAGTGGTTTGGTTTTAGAAAAACTGGCATGGCAAGTCTTTTCACTTTTGTATTTCCTACACTTTTAACCTTTAGTTAACAATAACTGAGGATTATCCAAATTTTGTCTCATTTATATTTTCTGTCAGTTTCAAAGTTTCATCATTGCCCTTTATCACATTGTTTCTTCTTAGTGGTTCTTTATGTGTGTTACTACTATGTTCATTCAGCTTATTTGTTTCTGTATTTTGAAACATGCTATTCTCTCTTCCTAAACTTACTCCTGTGTTTCCATATGCCTTGACAGATCCAAGTCCTATTATATTTAATTCAGTTTTGTGACTAAATCTTAATTTAAATTAAATCTATTTTAAATCTATTTAAAACAGTAAATAGATTCATCACTCAGTAAAATTGCATATCCTTTGTTTTTTTCCTTTAGGCTAGGATATATAACCCTATTTTTAAAATTACTGTCTCAGAAGATCCTTAACTGCTTTTATGTGATTCAGAGCAGGAGTGTCATGTTTTTCAGCAACTTGGCTAGTATTTATTTGTAGGTGACATGTTAGACCAGTTCACTCACTTATGAAAACTTATTTTATAAGCTGTATTTTTCACTAATTTTATGTTCTCAAATACTCATTATTACTTGTTTGCAATAGTAATATTTCACCAGTTGAAGTTATTTGATTATTGTTTATGTTAGGCTAAAATAGATACTAAAATTCAGAAGAGCATTTTTACTCTACATTGCTTTATATATCGTGTAAAATTTCAACTTTAAAATGATTTGAAGAACAACGTGATATTTTTTGTTCAGGTGTCAGGTAACCAGGCGAAGTGGTGTGTGCCTATAATCCCAACTACAGGGGAGACTGAGGCAGGAGGATCACAAATTGAAGGCCAGCCTAGGCAATTTAGAGAGTGCTTTCTCAAAATAAAATATAAAAAGTAAAATACAAAAAGGGCTGTGGGGATTGGCTTAGTGATAGAGCACCTCTGGGTTTAATCTACAGTACTTAAAAAAAAAAATCTACAATACTAAAAAAAAGGGGGGGGGCAGAATTAAAAAATGCTATTTCCATTCTAAATTTGTATACATTTTTTGTCTACACTTTTATAAACTTAAAACTTAAGTAGGACTTTTCCAGGCTTTACTTCCCATTTATTTCATTTTCTAGCAACTTTGTTTTATAGGGTTTTATTTCACTTTTGTATTATGTCTGTTTTCAACTTAAGGACAGAGTATTTTGAGGATTAGTTTTCTTATTAAAAAAAAATCCAGATTATTGTATAGGACAGACATTGGATAATAATTTGAAATTAACAATCCTGTAGTATTTGAACATTGGCCTTTTTTTTTTTCTGTGTCAAAAAACTTCACAATTTTTTGAGTACTGATCATTAATAATCTGGATTAGTCCATCAATTTTTACATTATTATTATACTTTGAACTAAAAATTAATATTAAGTTAAAAAAAGCAATGCATAATGTTACTAATGATTAACCCTCTCTTGTTAATATGATATATCAGTATATGACAATTTAAACTAACTTCATGAATGAATCTCAAAATGTTTGCATATATGCAATTTTCTATATCTACAGGATTTTTAAAAATTTCTTTGAATTTATGATAAAAGTAAACCACTTTTTTTGGCGGGGGGTGGTGGTGCTGGGGATTGAACCCAGGGCAATGTTCATGCAAGGATGCAAGGAAAGCACTTTACCAACTGAGCTATATATCCTCAGCCTCCACTTGTAATTTCTTATAAAGGACACATATATAATGACATTTACTGCTGAGTAGGTATACGATTAATATTGATGTTTTTCTAATTATTGTTTTTTTTTCTTTTAATATTTATTTTTCCTGCTTCACATAATCCTTCTGAAATGTACATAATTCAGTGAACATTAGAAATATCTAATATACAAAGGTTGCATGTTAGGAAGGACACTCTTTACTTAGAACACTAGAGTGATACTTATTAGTTAAGTTTATTGCTATCCTTTTTCCTTTAGTAGTCTTATGTTATAATATTCTGCAGTATTTAAATTTTTGAACCTTAAATATGATTATGTAGCATTTTTTTCTGTATTGAGGAACAAAGTAGATTTCCTCTTCCAAAGAGCCTCAGGACTTAGTGTTCTTAACATTTCTGGCTTGTTTGGTTTTTTGTTCTCCTCAGTAAAAGTAATTTTCTACGATATTGGTCTATTACAGCAGAAAATGTTTTTCCCTCAGACTGCTTTATCAGTGTCCTATATGATAAATTTATTCCTTTCATAATGTGATTTTTCACACTGTATTTTTTTCATTTAGGATTTATATCGTTTTTTAGCAAAAAAAAAATGGCAGGCAATGATGCTGTTCTGAAGAGACTGGAACAGAAAGGCGCAGAGGCAGATCAAATCATTGAATATCTTAAGCAGCAAGTTGCTCTTCTTAAGGAGAAAACAAGTAAGAAAATTTTAAATTTTCTAAATAATTACATACAACGAATTCATATATTGATAGAAAAATGTTTACTATGTAAGTTATTACTTAATCATCTGGTGACTTAGATTCCTTAATGTTTTGGTAGAGTATAATAATATTCTAAACTTAAGATATTAGAATCTATTTGGTAAATATGCTACATACAAAGAATTCTTAATTGCTAAGGGTAATGTGATAATAGAAATTTCAAAATCTTCTGCTATCACTAATTGAAATAAATTTTTTTCCCATATAAAACTGAAAATGGCTTACCAAATCCTGTATTTACTCTCAAATTTTTCTCCCTTTATTAATATTTTTGCCTAATTCTAAAATGTTCTGAGCTGGGCATGTGACACGGTGGTAGAGAGTGCTAATATTTCTTTCCACTAGTGAAATGAAGAGGTTGGAAATGACCATTGCATATGTATGTTAGAACAAATGTTATAAAAGTGATTTTTTTTCCTAAGGGTGGCACTTTCTGAGCACCTTGGCTAGCATTTCAGTTTTGATAATTTAAAAGAATAGAAGAACCACTCTACTTATTCTGCACCTTCATAGCCTGTGGTGGTTCTCTGTCCCATTGACTATTTTATAATAACTATTTTGCAAAATCTCTTTTAATATTGTACTATTTCTTAGGTAAAGTAGCTCTTCTCTCCATCCATGAATTTAGGCAACTATTACATTCAGGGAAAGGAAAACAATACATCTATATTTAATGTTTGCAAACTTTTTCCTTGTTATTTCTCCTTAAACAATATATCAGCTATGCACGTAGCATTTGGAATGTATTAGGTGTTATAAGTAATTTAGAGATGATTTAAAATATACACGAGGAGTGTAGGTTATATGCAAATATAACCTACATTTTATACATTATTTAAAGTACATTTTATTTAAAGCATATTAGCACCCAAAGATTTTGGTTTCTGTGAGGTCCTAGAACAAATTCCCACACATACAAAAAAGAATGAAACATCATGTTGTTTTAGGAAATAGTAAACTGGCATAATGGAACTGATCCTAACCAGTACTAACTATGCTCTTTTCAAATAGCATGCTAAAGAAAACTTTGAAAAAAAACATTTTAACTGAACTTCCTTGATCTTAGTTTTGCAGGCAACATTGAGAGAAGAGAAGAAACTTCGAGTTGAAAATGCTAAACTAAAGAAAGAAATTGAAGAACTGAAACTAGAGCTGATTCAAGCAGAAATTCAAAATGGAGGTGATTAACTGTAGAAATGATAGATGGGTTTGATTTGTAATAAATCAAAAAAGTAGTTTGAATTAAGGTGCTAAATTCAGTTTAATGGTTAAATATGAAGTAGGAATCCACATTACTAAAGAAAGCAGTATCATCCAAAATACTTAAATGCCTCAGATAAATGGTGTGAATATTGACCAGAATCTAGGCCATATAGAATCCCTCAAGAGATCGCATTTTTCTGTGTTATATATAATGGTGCTGGGGATTGAACTCAGGGGCACTTGACCACTGAACCACTTCTCCATCCCTGTTTTGTATTTTATTTAGAGACAGGGTTTCACTGACCGAGTTGCTTAGGGCCTCACTAAGTTGTTGAGGCTGGCTTTGAACTCAGGATCCTTCTGCCTCAGCCTCCCCAGCCACTGGGATTACAGGCATGCACTACCACACCTGGCCTCAGCCAATACCAATCATTTCTATGTTAGAAGACACCACATTACTTCTTTACAATTCAGTACTAAAAAGCAACTTTTTAAAGAAAAAAGTTCTTAAGCAATGTTTTGAGATGTTAAAAATACTTTAAGCCAGGCCTGGTGGTTCATGCCTATAACCCCAGAGGCTCAAGAGGCTGAGGCAGGAGAATCACAAGTTCAAAGCCAGCCTCAGCAATGGCAAGGCGCTAAGCCACTCAGTGAGATCCTGTCTCTAAATAAAACACAAAATGGGGCTGGGAATGTGGCTCAGTAGCCCAGTGCCCCTGAGTTTAGTACCCTCCCCCATCCTCTTACCCCACCCCCACACCTGCCAAAAAAAAAAAACCCTTCCCAGCTGGGCATGATGGCATATGCCTATAACCCTAGCTACTAAAGAAGCTGAGACAGGAATCACAAGTTCAAGGACGGTCTCAGCAATTTAGAGGATTTTTCAAAATAAAAAAGGACAAGAATATAGATTGGTGGTAGAATGAATGCCCCTGGTGGGTTCAATGCCCAGTACTGCAAAAACAAATTTTAAAAATCACCTTTCCATTTGTTTATTGTAAAAGAAAAGCTAAATTTAAAACTTGCCATCTTGCTAGATGTTAAGAATGCACTCCTTAGAAACAGACTGCCTGGATACACATTCTTATTCCTGTATCACTGTGTGATGGGTCATTTCTTAACTTTTGGATAATGGGATTTAGCATATGTAAAGCGGTAACATGAAGAGATTCTATTTCGTAGGGAACTTCATGTGAAGCATTTTGAAAGATTTTTTAGGACACAATATGTCTGTGACAAATACTATTATTGTTACCTGACATTTTCTTACTTTAATATTTAGTAATCAAATGGAAATTATACATTTATTGTTATCTCAGTAATGGTTAAAATAATTTTAATCTCTTGATAATGTTTCTACTTTCTCAAATAATAGATATTTTGATAGTCATACACTGAATTTTTCTTTTGTAAAAAGTTCCTATTTGTGATTCACAATTCCCTTTTTGTTTTTGATTTTTGTTGTTTTTATTTTTTAAATTTTCAGCTGTAGATGGATACAGTACCTTTATTTTATTTTATTATTATTATTTTGTGTGTTTGTGTGTGTGTGTGTTCACGCGCGCGCGCTGAGGATCAAACCCAGTGCCTTCCATATGTGAGGCAAGCACTCTACCACTGAGCTACAACCTCACCCCAATTCCCTGGTTTTTATCTTGTTGATTTAATATAAATTATGTTATCTCTTTTATTTTATCAGTGAAGCAAATACCATTTCCATCTGGTACCACACTGCAAGCTAATTCCATGATTTCTGAAAATGTGATACAGTCTTCACCAATAACAACTATATCTTCTGATACTAAAGAACAGATAAAAGGAGGAGGGGAAGAAAAGAAGGTGAAAGAGAAAATTGAAAAAAAAGGTATTTTGACCATTAATCTATTTGACTCTTGGCTAGTTATCAAATAATGTTAACATTTTTAATAATAATTACAATAGTTTCAAAACAAAGCTCAAACTTTTATATGACTTTGAGTAAAATTAGTAGTGCGATAATATTGGAACATGGAAACTGAGTCCTAAAGATATAAAGTTAGAGATGAAGGGTAGGAACCCATACATAGCTTGGTGTGACTAAATTTTGGTGTGCGTTCAGGACTTACTTAAAAAAAAAAAAAATCACAGGTAGAAAGTATAGAACAAATTAAGATTAGAAACGAATGTCCATTTGAAGCAAACCATCTGAACTAAGGTATTAGGGGTACTAAGTTTTCAGGAGCATATAAAAAGTGACATGGTAATTAGGTCACATCCAAGTATGCAACTACACTTAAAATCTTGCAGTCGACACTTTTTTAGAGAGAGAGAGAATTTTTTAATATTTATTTTTCAGTTTTTTCGGTGAACACAACATCTTTATTTTATTTTTAAGTGTGGTGCTGAGGATTGAATCCAGCGCCCCGCGCATGCCAGGCAAGCGGATTAACGCTTGAGCCACATCCCCAGCCCCTATAGTCAATCCTTTTTTTCAATCACCGAATATATCTAGAACACAGCTCCATTCTTTAATTTTGATAGGTAGTATAATATTTCATCTGAACTAATATTAAAGCCTCTTTGCCTTGCTGCTGAAAGTATTTTTCTAAACATAAATCTGACTTCCTTTTAACTACTCTTCTTTACTTCTTACTAGATTTTATTTCACCAGATTTTTTATTTGCGTGCCTGTCATTATACATATACTCGTTTACAGTTTTTTTTTTTTTTTTTTTAAACAAATAGCTAAGGGACTTGTGAACTAATCTAAGCCAATTTAGTATTCAGTACCTGTATTTTCCTTTTGGCATACATCAATAGTCTATGTTAGAAGTAAGTAGGAGCTCTACATCTTTTACAACTTCACCTCTAGATGAAATGTTGCAATGAAGCAAATCAGCCTAATTCTTTTACATTATAACATGAATTAAGAAGTAGACACAGAATAATATATCCAGTTCTTATATGTTTTGTGAAGTCCATACTCTGTTCTTTAAGGATGATGCAGTGTTTTTCTAAAGATAGGATTAAATAGTCTTCTAATCACATGTGGCTACAAAGGGGAAGGAAAAAACAAGACCAAATGGAGCTCTAAGTTTAGAATACTTCAAATCAATGGAATTTTCAATGGTGATGGAAATGCTGTACCTACATTGTCCAACATGATAGGCAAAGTGGACATGTGACTTTCTAATATTTAAAATGTGGTTAGTGTGACTAAAGAACTGAATTTCTAGTTTTAAGTGTTTTGAATTTAAATGTGAACAACCATATGTGACTGGCAGCTATTATCTTGGACAGTGCTGGTTATGAAAGTTAGTTCTGTAAGTTTAGCTAGTAGGATTGCCACATTCCAATATTTGTGCTCATACAAGGGCAATAGTGCCTATACATTTTTTACCAGAATACTACATACATCTCTTGAGCATTTTGTCAATGAAACATTTTGAAATTTCTTATGATATCTTAAAACCCTTGTGGTATATAGTTTAATGTTTGTAATAACTGCTGGAATATGGATTACTGATGAAGATATTTCCAATGCCTATGAAACAAAGTTTAAAATGGTTTATGGATAGATATACTATACTGCATTACTGCAGTATTTTAATGTTAAATGTATACATCTTATCACAATGCTAATTATTAGGTTTTTTGATGCATTTTTAAAATAATTCTGTGTATTTCTGTATTATTTTTACCATTACAAAAATTTTTGCTAATTTGTTATATAGAAATGGTGGGATTTTTTTTTTTTAAGTTTCCTAACAAAATTATAGTCCTATCTCCTATTTCATAAACTACCTTTGTAGAAATTGTCCATGTCTTTTCACAGAATCTACAATTCCTGTTTCATGCAGAATTATGTTCTTTATTCTTCTGTATTTCTTTATGTATGTGACATTTATCACATAATCATTACACAGTAGTACCCCATTACCCATAGGGAGTACATTTCAAGACCATCAGTGGATTTCTAAAACTGAAAATAGTATAGAACTTTATTCTGTTTTTTTTTTTTTTTCCCTACACTTATGATAAACTTTAATTTATAAATTAGGCACAGTAAGAGAACTATAACTTATAAGAAAATGGGAAATTATAGCAATATTTTTAGATAAAATTGCCAACGTCAATACCATTGCACTTTAGACCTATTAATAGATAATATGGGAGTTATTTGAAAACAAGCACTACAATACCTCAGTAGACAGATAACAAAGACAGGTACTAAGTGAGTAATAGGTAAAATATATAGCATGGATATACTGAGCAAATGAATGATTCACCCTCTATGCAAGGTGGGGTGAGGTGGTGAGTGCCTTGACAGCATAGGCCATTTACCTTACTATTTCAAATGCTTTAGTACTATATTTATTGTTTTAATAAATGCTTGTTGAAATATTAAACAAAGGCATAGTTGAGGATGAATGATTCCAAGCAACAGTAGCTTGTCTCTACCCTGCAAGTTAGAAGGTAAATAACTTTTTATTTGTATTTTACATTCTTCTTAACAAAAGCTAATTATAGACTTAAAAACTGCCTATAGGCTTAAAACCTTCGCCGATTGCATTTTGACTCTGGTTAAAGTAATCATACGTGAATAATTTAAATTTTCAACATACCAATAAAAATAGGATTATTAAAGCATAATCAGAATTAAATATAATATCAGATAGTTGTTCTGCATAAACTTAAAGTCCTCATAAGTTTAGAGGAAAATCATAAGAAATAAAGAAATTCACAGTATATTTATTCTTCTATATAATTGACAAGATAAACATTTTATCAGTGAAATTGTATTTTACTATAGTTTATTTTACATTTGTCTACTAATATTGATTTTTCTAAATAAAGTATTTTTCACCTTTCAAAAGCTCCCGTAAAAATTTTTGAGGGATTTTCTATAACCCTGTTTTAGGGAAAGGCAAACTTTTTCTATAGAAGTCCACATAGTAAATATGTTAGGCTTTAGAGGCCACAAAGTCTATCACAACTACTCAACTCTGCCTTAGTGCAAATACTCTGTAGCCAAAATATAAATGAGTAAATATGGGTTGTATTCCAGTAAAACTTTATTTATAAATATAGACAGCATGCAGGTTAGTGCAATGAGCTCTAGTTGGCTAAACTCTCCTCTGTGTCTTTAACTTGAAATATAGGCAGTTCTTCAGAGAAATAGCTAAAATAGTGGTCATGATTTTATGACTTTATAATTCTTCACTTTGTAAGAAATAAAAGATAAATATTCTTTTCTTTTTCCTTTTTAAGCTCATCAGTATTGACACTGTAGATTTTTCATAGTGTATTTTTGGTTTATGTCTTGTTATTTACCCATTCTTTTTAGGAGAGAAGAAGGAGAAAAAACAACAATCATTAGCAGGAAGTGTTGACTCTAAGCCAGTAGATGTTTCCCGTCTGGATCTTCGAATTGGTTGCATCATTACTGCCAAAAAACACCCTGATGCAGATTCTTTGTATGTAGAAGAAGTAGATGTTGGAGAAACAGCCCCAAGAACAGTTGTCAGTGGCCTGGTGAATCATGTTCCTCTTGAACAGGTAATCTGTACAACTGAATTACCATTTCTTATATGTGTCATTTTTATTCCCTCTTTCTCAGTGTCCTTCCATTATAATTTTATATCTGATGGTCATATAACATGATACCAATATTGATTAATCCAAATGATTCAAATGTGATAAATTCCGCAGAATGTATAAAACCACAAAAAAATTGACAAGCATCTATTAATTAAGATAGAATTTATGAGCTGGATTACATGCCTGTAATCCAGGAAACTTGGGAGACTGAGGCGGGAAGATTGCAAGTTCAATCCAGTCTCAGTGACTTAGTGAGCCCTTGTCTGAGCAAATCAAAAGGGCTGGAGATGTGGCTTCATCCATTAAAGGAATCCATTAAATTTTCAAATGAGTCTCCATGATCCCCTCTCCTTTTTTTTTAAATCCTCGAGTATTTACTGCGTTATAAGGAAATTATAGTTGTCCTTTCACTTTTAGATTTGTGCTTTCTAGTTTTATAAGTGACTTACGAGATCAAAAAATGATTCCATTATGGAATAATGATGAAAATATTGATGAGGATTTCTGTTGTTTTTAAAGTTCTTAATATGTAATCTTTTTACACATGCTATTTTATTTGCTATCATGTACAATTCTCTATTTAGGGAATGCAGTCAACTTGTGCACATAAGCATGTGCTCACTCATTTGACTCCAAGGCTGAAGTGTCCTTAATATCTATATGGGTCACCTTTCCTGTTCACCATTCAAGATGGGGCATAGTCAGTCTTGAGGCTTCTGTCTGCAGGACATGGGCAGAAATTAGTGCCTGGAGCAGGGACCCCAATCACAAGGAATTCAGAATGAAAAATTGCAGGTGGGTTCTTGGCCCTCTCTCATAGAAAACAATGTGGAACAGTTTGAAGAGAGAAAGAGGAGGGGGGAATCTTTCAGATAGGATAACCTTAAGCATGGGGAATTCTCTCTCTTCAGAGAGCAAAATTTATCTAACTATTCTTAAAACTATCATTAAACAAAGAGGAAAGTCTGTCAAGTGAGCTCAGCTTGCCCAGTTCCTAGAAGTGATTAAGGAAGTTTGTCCTTGGTTCCCTGAAAAAGAATCTCTTGATTTGCATATTTGGGAAAGACTTTGCGAAGAAATGCCTGCTGGTTGTATTTCAGACTGTACCTGAGAGCTCAAGTGAAAATGTAGAAAGAATGTGGACTTTGATAGAGACATGCTTGTATTCAGATCAAGATAGTGAAGTGTGGACTGCTGAGGAATTGATTGCTAACCTCAGAAAAACCATTAGGAGTTTCAGAGGCAGTCAGCAGGCCTGCCTGCCTTGCAGGACTTCCTTATATGCTGAGAATGCAGACTGGGAAAGGGCAGGAGATCTTGGCCTGGAGGCAGAGCCTGAGCCCACTCAGAAGAAGAGACACCAGAGAATGAAGAATGGGAATGGAAGACAGAGGAGGACTCTGAGTCTGAGGGGGATGTACCTCCAGAGCTTTGTAATTTGAATATGAATCTTCCTGCTCCAGTAATTCACCCAGTCCCTCAGGGGACATTAAAGGTCAAGGTCCCTAAACAACTAGATCCACAGTATCCAGGGCAGCAGAGAGCTCTTGTGCCTGTCCCTTTTAAAATGGTGAAAGAGTTAAAGTCCGCTTGCTCCACTTATGGACCGAACTCACCATTTGTACAAAGCTTGATAGAATCCCTGTGTAATGAGGCCCTGCCACCTAGTGATTGTCTCTTGCTGGATAAAACCTGCCTTTCTGGGTTTGAATATTTGTTATGGAAATCTAATTGGACAAATTTTTGCTCCAAGCAGGCAGAGATTAATAGAAAGCATGGAATTAACATTACTTTAGATATGCTAACTGTAATAGGACATTCACTGATTTGGGGCAAGAATTAAATTGTGATTTGCATACTTATGCACAGATAAGTGTGTGTGCAAGAAAGGCATGGAGAGAGTTACCTACTAAGGGAGAGAAAACCTTGAATTTTAGCCAAATTCTGCAGAGACCAGATGAAAGTTTCTCTGACTTTGTGGTGCGTTTATATCAAGCAGCAAACCAAATGATTAGTGATCCCAGTACCTCTGAGATTTTTTAGTTAAACATCTGGCTTTTGAAAAATGCTAATAAAGTTTGCCAAAAGGTAATCAAACAATATAAGAGGATATCAGACTACATCCGTCTCTGTTCTCATATTGGACCAGCATACACGCAAGGTGTAGCAATGGCGTCTGCCATAAAACAAGTTTTTCAACCTCCTTTAAAGGAGGTCAGTTCTAAGAGGCGATGTTTTAATTGTGGCAGAAAGGGACCCTTGGCTAGAGATTGTAAACTGCCCCAAGGACAAATAAATGTGCCAGGAGTTTGTCCACAGTGCCTTAGAGGATGCCATTGGGTGCAGGAATGTCGCTCCCAAAGAGGCATAAATGAGCCACTTCTTCCTATGCAGCAGGGAAACTGGAGGCAGTACGGAGCCCCAGCCCCACCAAATGATGAGATCATCATGTTTCTTTCCGGAGCAGTCATTAGCAATGGCTCAACAATCACTCTCTCTAGCCCAGCCTCCTTATGAGTAGGCCTAGTCTCGCAGGACATTTTCCACTTGGCAACAAGGAGTCTGGGCCTCTACCCGACCTCAGAATTCATACTGACTCCAGATTGGGTCCACAAATCATCCTTAGGGGAATTTATGGACCTCTACAACCAGATGCCATAGGTTTAATATTGGGTTAGAGACATTTAACTCCAGAAGGAATTCAGGTCCTACTATCAGATATTCTTGACGTAAATTTTAATGGAGAGGTTAAAGCTGTTGCTCAAACAAATTCCATTATCCAGAGGATACCATAGCACAACTTGTGTTTTGCCTGATTATTCTGCAGAGGAGGCTTTATCAAACAGATCCCAGGAATGTCAGATTTCCACAGATAGAGCATACGGGGCTCAATTAATTATGCAAGAGCACCCTCTATTGGATCTTAAAATTAATTGCAAAATTTTCAAGGGAATTATTGATACTGGATCAGATGTTTCTGTGATTTCTACCAAAATTTGACCGTGCAAGTGGGCCTTACACAAAGCATCTGCTAATTTAGAAGGCATTGTCAAATTTCTTAGCCTGCTCAAAGTGCTCTGTAACATCGGAGGGAAGATAAAGATGGCAATATGGGACTCTTAGCCTTATGTCCTTGATACTTTGCCAGTAAACTTATGGGTGCAAAATATTTTGAGCAGCCTGGGAGTCTTGTTGATAACCCTCATTCTATGGTGACATCCCAAATGCCTAATCAAAGATCTATCTCCAGTAAAGATTGAGAATGAATCTACAAGAAAGATATTCACCTATGCCTCAGTCCTGTCAGCAAAGACAATATGGGTTAATTAATACATCTAATTAGCCTTTTTAATGGGGGGCATTGATCTCTTCCCTGGCTCAGAAAACAGCAGAAAAATTAATAAGCTGTCTGATAATCCTGTCTAGGTTGATCAGTGGCTTCTTACAGGGGAACAACTTCAAGCTGGTCGTATTGAGCCTACTCTTAACCCTTGGAACACTCCAGTATTTGTAGTTAAAAAAAAAAAAAAAGCAAATGGAGATTGTTATAAGGTCTCAGAGCCATTAGTTGAACTATGGAATCAATGGGGATTTATAATCTGGGCTTCCCTCTCCTATAGCTTGATTATCAATTAATAGTAATAGATTTAAAAGATTGTTTTTTCACTATACCATTACATCCAGGTGATTGTAAGAGATTTGCTTTTAACATCCCAGCTATAAATTTCAAGGAACTGGTAAAGAGATTTTGCCGAAAGTCTTACCTCAAAGTATGGTCAATAGCCCCACATTATGTCAGACATTTTTAGCAAAAGCCATTGTTCTAATATGAGAACAATCCCCTGATGCATATATAATCCATTATATGGATGATATTCTTTTGGCTCATGCTAATTCAGATATGCTTTTAAAATTTTTTGATCAATTAGAAACCTCACTTATTGCAATGGGTTTATGCATAGCACCTGAGAAGGTGCAAAGAAGCCTTCTCCTTTTCAATGTTTGGACAACTTAATTGAAGAATGCATCATTCATCTGCAAAACCTACAGATCAGAGCTGATGATTTACATACTCTTAATGACTTTCAGAAATTACTGGGTGATATTAACTGACTGTGGCTAAGTTTAACATTATCCCTTGCAGATTTGAGTACTTTATTTCAAATTTTACAGAGGGATCCTTCTCCAACATCTCACCAACTTACAGCAGAGGCAAGGGCTGCCTTGACAAAAGTTGAAACTGATATTAAGACTGCACAGCTTACTAGGATTAATCCACAAGAACCTATATATTTATTAACATTTCCCACTATTCATACCTCTTCAGGAACATTCTGGCAGTAATTGAGAGTTACTGAATGGTTTCACCTAGCTCACTGCCCTCAAAAGTTTTTAACTCCATTTCACAATTTTGTTATTCAGTTAGTCATTAAAGGTAGGACACAAGACTTAGAATTGTTTGGGTCAGAGCCTTCTATTATTGTAACCCCTTTTACACCCAACAACATAGTTGGCATTGCTAATCTTCCAATATTTGGCAAGTAGGTTTTGCGAATTTTCCTGGTCAAGTAGAAAGTCATTACCCTCATGATAAGGTTGTTCAGTTTGCTCTTGTAACTTTGTTTATTTTTCTAAAAACTGTACATGCTTAGCCAATAGCCAGAGTAGTGACAGTGTTTATGAGTGGCTCAAGCTCAGGAAAGGCAGGTTTCTATAGCCATGCTCATACTGAGATAATACAGACATATACTTCTGCACAACAAGCAAAGCTTCAAGCTCTTCATTTGTGTTTTACTTCATTTTATTAATGGGCCATCACTATTTATAGTGATAGTTCATGTACTCTTATTTTTATGTGGTGCTGAGGATCGAACCCAGTGCCTCACGCATGCTAGGTAAACATTCTTCCACTGAGCCACAACCCCAGCCCCGTAGTTCATATACTCTTGAGGTTACTGAACATATTGAAACAGCTACTATTGGAAGTACACCATGAAAAGAGTTACTTCATTTGTTCTATACTTTATAAGGCAGTTCAAATGCATCAATATCCTTGTTTCATTGGTCATATTCCCGTCTTCCAGGTCCTTTGGCATCAGGTAAAGATTGACCATCTTGTTAATGTTTGCCCACAAATGTCTTTATACAATTGTGCACAAGCTATGGTCAGCTGACCCCAGTACAATAAGCCCTAGGAGATTGCCTATTTACATTCCTGTCCCACCCTAATAGATCATCCGACCCCAATACAATGAACCCCAGGAATTACCCTCTTGTCCCATTCTCAACAGAGCCTTTATAACCCAGACCCTTGCTTCATCCTGCCTCCATTTTCTGTCTCACAAATGAGCCTTGCCAGGTGTTCAACCCATTGACTCCACTGCTGAATACTGAATAAAGAAAAGCTTGCTGCTCTGAGGTTTGCTTCCCAGTTACCCGCCTTTATCGTGTGTGAGTCATTTGTGGTAACATTTGGTTCCCTGACTAGGAACTGGAGTAAGGTGAAATTGACCCTTTCCCTATCCCCTGCCAAACCCTTCCCTTTCCCTTAAGTTGAATGACCAATGGGACCTGGGAAGTGACTGTCAAGCAACCAGCACCCCCAAGGATCTCTGAGGTTGGGGGAATCCCCAGCCATGACTCCTGCAGCTACAGCTGAACCTCTTAACTGACTGCATTTTCCCCACCCCGTAAAACAGCTGAATCTCTTAACTGACTGCATTTCCCCCACCCCGTAGAACATAGGTCCTTACACTCTCTGCTGTTCACTTTATTTGGAAAAAATTTGGTACGTGAAACAGGAAAGACTGAAAGCAACTGAAGGTGTCTAGCTGGGGCAACTCCCTAGTGTTGCACAAAGGCTTTGAGTCTAAAACCTGACCCCAACAGCCCTTAGGAGTACCAAATATCAGCCACTGTATGGGAGAAGTTTGGTATGAGAGACAAATGTGAAGGTCTTGGGTCTGAAATCTGACTCTGGAAGATATACCAGATATCAACCATCTACTAAACTTTTTACACTTAATACAATATGGAGAGTAAAAGGATTTGTACTAAACACTTTGTTGACATTAAAGGAGGCCTTCTTCTACTCCCCGGCCCCCCACCTTCCTGTCCCTTGCATACCTTTCAAGCCTCTGGATCAGGCCCCTCCTTGCCATTTTGTTTCTGCATCCCTCACTAGCCTTCTCATCTCTCTGAAGAGGTAAGAACCTGTTCCTCCAGTTTCTACCAGTTGATACCCCTGCGTTTTGTCTAACTGGGACCCCCAAGGGCCCCTCACCATCAAGATTAGGGTAATGATGTTTCTCCAGTCCCCAGTGGGAAAATTCCAGTCTGGGACTGGCACACTAGTAACATAAGAGTGCAGTGTGTTTGTTAAAAGCATCTGGTTAGTTTGCAAAGTTAATATGCTAACTGTTAAATATAACATCAAGTACTCTTTTTGAATTCCATAGGGTGATATGCTTGAACATTGTTTATAATTTCATGAATTGGTAAACAAGCAAATGCAATACTATATACACAGGGTCAACAGATAGGAAAGAGAAATTAGAAAGTTCTAGGTATGGAAATATATTTAGTGGAAAAAAACGATTCTGAATAAGAAAGTCTTTGTGTGATGAAATAAACAACTGAGGGTCTGTGTAAGTAAACGGCAAAAGTTGAAAAGGTGGAATAATCAGTTAAAGCTATTTAGGGTTTTCCCCTAAGGTCAGATACTAATGTTCTTATATCTTTGTTAACCTGACAAGGAATTGAGATCTATACAACACTGGTACACAACAACAACCATTATTTTCAAGCATTACAGTCTTAACTTTTCCTTTAAAAGCTAAACTTGGTTCATATAAAAACATCAGTATAGCATACTAAATATGTTCATATCTCCCACATATATAAGTCTTTAAAGCAGGAGGGTTAAAAACATTTTTACCAAACGATGTTTTCCAAACATCATTGTAATGGTAATTTTAGACTTATAAGAATAGCAAATTTAATTGGGTATTATTGTCATGTTCTGTAACTAAAGCTTACTTTACTTTTTACACTGGGGTAAAAATGTAAATGTATTTCTAAAAGATGAGAGTCTCATCTGTTTAAAGGTTTATATTGTGAAACATGAAAGCATTTTTTCACTTTTCCACACAAAAGGAAAGTTAAATACTCTCTTAGCCTTTCTTTAATTCATATTTTAAATGTAATATTATACTGTGTTAGCTATCCATATAGACTCAAGTGACAGTGTATGTAAACTTTGTAAAATGATATTTAAGAGGCAAAAATCAGCTTCAGAATTAGAACACTGTGCCTAAAATTTGACAGGAGCCCCACTTTACCTGAGATAAGACTCTGCTTCCCACCTTACTGCATGTTAGAATGGCTCCAAAATAAGCCAGACTTCAGCTCATTTAAAGATGTATTCAAAAGATTCATTTTTGTTGTAAAGATCATTGTGATCTCAGAGGATATAATGTATAACTCAGCCAAAATTCAAGATAGGTATTATACAAACTGAATATATTTTTTACTCTTGTTAATTTCATTTTGTATTTTCCTTGTAAAACTCTGTAACTAGCTGTTGCCTATTAATGTTTTTCAGAAATACTGCTTCAAGAACAAACAACCTGGGTTAGTCTGAGTTAATACACCATCAGGTAGAGAGGATATAAGGCTAACTTCCAGTATTAATGAAGGCTCCAATTAAATATAAAGGGTAAAGAATAAAAAAAATAAGACTAATTTATAGACATTAAAGTTTAAAGCCCAGTACTCTTAACTTTAAGACTGGTGAGACTGGTTTGCTAGATATTTAAGACCAAGGCCAAATAAACAAGGGGGCCAAGAAAACCAGTATTTGGCTCCTGGTCCCTAAGTCAGCCTGAATCCAGGGAATGGGGGAACTTTTTTTTTTTTTTTTTTTTAAGAGAGAGAGAATTTTTAATATTTCATATTTTAGTTTTCGGCAGACACAACATCTTTGTTGGTATATGGTGCTGAGGATCGAACCCGGGCCACATGCATGCCAGGGGAGCGCCCTACCGCTTGAGCCACATCCCCAGCCCAATGGGGGAGCTTTTTAAGGAGCTTAGCAACTCTGGGCCACATGACCTCCTGATCAGGGAGATTAATGAGATCACTGGAGAACAGAAAGCCAATTAGTGCACCTGCTGAAAAGAGGAGTGTCATTGGAGAAAGGAGACCCCTGATGCTTCCAGGGGAAGCCACCTCATCAAGGAGACCCTACCTAGCAGATTGCACTAAAGGAGCTAAGAAGTTACTCTCCAGTTCTCCAAAAGTGACCCCTCTGGGAACTCTGCTGCTGACTCTTAACAACACATAGGAACAAGGTCAATTTGACCAGCTTGGTCTTGAACACCTAGCAAAAACAGTTATAATCAAAATACAGCCATACATGGGCATTTAAAAAGACAAGACAATTCTTTTAATAGAACTCAAGATGTATACTTGTGACAGCCCCACAGCCCAGATGCCCCCCCAAATTCTGAAGCTTTTCCCTCTGCAAGGCTCATAATTATCCCTGTCTACTAAAATTAGATTGACCTCTGTACCTTAATCTCCCTTACTCCTCAAAATTATAATTTACCTCACAAGCAAAGACTACCCATTCTAATAACAGCACACACCAGATGTAGGAGAGCCCCCAAATTATTCCTTTACTCATAGGGCTAAAAACATTCATTGGGATAGGCATAGGAGCAGCAGGATTAGAACCCTCTATTCACTGTAAAAATCCTCAGCACGGATTATTGCAGATATCCAACAGATCACTGATTTCATACTGACTTTACGAAATCAATTGGACTCCCTGGTATCTGTCATCCTATAAAATCAGTCAGGGAAGAATGCTGTTTCTATGTAAACCAGTTGGGGATTGGAAGAGATAAGGTTAAATGGCTTCAGAGCCACCTGAAATATGGAGAATATATTTAACTCAGGAGCCTTTTTGAATTGGAAATGGTAATTTTTAATATAAGTTTAAAAATGTTGCACATCTTCATATTTCCTTTCATAAGGAATTCCATCTCACAGCATGTATATTAAATTCCTCTGTTTTATTGTCTGGACAATACTCAAGTACAATATAATGCCTCACAAAATTTGTGTTATGTTTTACGTGAGAACTGTATGCTACAACAATGTGTCGAACTATATGGCAAAATTCAGGACAAACTGTTATGATTCCCAAAAAGCCAGTAGCCACCTGGCTCCTTGTAAAACTGTTGAATGTTTTCTCTGATGGCTGAGATAATTGCTTCCACAGCTACTTTCAGGAATTTCAAAAGAATTTTACTGAGACAGGAAATTTTAAGTGTAATCCACAACTAAAGGATTCTATTATATGGCTAGGGAGAACAAGTACAAGATTTCCAATGGGCCCAGAGATATCGTGTGTTGTTAACATTAACCCAATTTTGTGTTACTAGAATTCCTTATAATGATACTGAGATTCAATGGCAAAGTGTAAGTAATTGCCTAATGGACTTGATCCTTTTTATAATATTTCTTTGGATGTGTTGAAATTACAGTCTCAGAGTCTGGCCATGGTTGATGCAAAGGTACCCGCTTTTAACAGTGAAGTAATTTGGGACCATTTATCTGAAGTAATCTCTTCCCTAAAACCTTTTAAATAATTTCCTATACACGTAGCTAAATTATTAGCTACAACTATACTGTTAATCTTATCTCTGTTCTTGTTTTACATAGTGTATCAAGCAGGATGGAAGCAATTAAAATAGCAGGAAAATGTTGTTTCAAGGAATCATTTCTTAGGGAGGTGACCTGCCCAACCCAAGCTGCCTCCCACAACACATCTCCTCCTGCACCCATCACCTGACTTTTCGAAGGAGGACTTCACTCCCAACAATATCGAGTGTCCTCCCACTTGCACACTAGACAAGTGTCCTACCGCTGAGATATATGCCCAGTCCTTCATTTTTACTATTCTCATGGATTATGCACTATCTGCCCACCTAGAAGCAAAGCTATATCAACATCTATCTAAGCCATTAAGACCCTAATAGTAATTCGAAGCTTGAGCCCTTTTTTTTTTTTTAATCATAGAATTTGGAAGTAAATTTGCATATAACATTTGTTTATAAAGCCACTTTCACCCAAGAATACATCTTTTTTTTTTCCAACAACAATAGTCTTTTTTGTCCCTTGTACTTTAAGCTTTTGAAATAATTTAAAGAACTGCATTCCTTATTTTTGCTGGTTGAGGAAAGAATTAAGATACTTCAATATTTGAAGATTAAGGAAATTTGTAGTCATTTCTATGACTGATTATAGAAGTAACCCTAATATTAATTGCATAAAGCTCTGATTGTTGAAATGTTTGTCTTTAAGGAGGAAATCTTGCCTAATATTGGAAATGACCAAGTGGTTAGGGAGCAAGATGTGCATGTGTAACTGAGTACATTTATTTTGGTGCTAATGCAAAGATAAATGCTTTACGTGCATGTTATGATTTTTTTAATCAAAATTTTGTTATTTATTTGACAGATAATTTCTGAATTAATATGAAGAAATGACATCACTCATATATACACTAGTTAAATTTTTTTTTTCATGTCATCACCAAGTAGAAGAGTTTCTGATCTTTTCAACAAAAGTACCATATCATTGAAAGACTGCCTCAAACTCAGTTTACTTAGGTTTTTAATCAAGAAACCTAGAGCTGCCAATCACAGCTTCTAACTAGCATGAGATGACCAGGTTAAATCCTTATGAGTGAAAAATAACTTTTAAGTTGTGGCCTATCCATTCCAACCAAGGGGATCTGCTGGCCTCAGTCTGGTCATTACTGATCTTAGGTCCACAAGCTGAATTTCATCCTCACAGCACACAAACAAAATGAGTAATATGTACATACAAAGTATCATAAAATACACATTCATGTACATTCAAGGGGAATAATGCCTAATTCCAATGGGTATACAATGCAGCAAAGGGCACAGAAACAGATACCATTTACTAATCCACAAGACAGTGGAGGAATGAAATGTTTTGTGGCCTGGAAACGAGTGGAGGCTTTGTACACCAGGTGGCATCTTGGCCAGACCAGGAACATGAGTGGATATTGACACATGTGGGGAGGGATCTTTAGGGCTGGAGAGGACAAAACAATCCAAGACAGCCACAGATCCACTGACTATTGAGAAGACAGTGGAGTATTTGTACTAACTGAAGAGATGTAATCTAAGAGATGCATAAAATAGAAAACAAGGAGCCCTAGGGAACTTGGAGGGCTTTTTGTGCTGCACATTGATGTTCTCCAGCACCTGCTGCCAATGCCTCGGCTTTGTGAAATAATTCTGTACCAGCGTGTTTTCCCACCGCAGTTCATTCCTTATTTCTGAGACATTTCTTTGATAACTTGCTCTGGTTTCTGGACAGACAACTGCAATCTTTTTTTTGTAGGGGAAAATAAAAATCTGTCTTGCAATATCCAGAAACTTCTGGATATACTGATTAACACCAGTTTAAATTTCTTTCTGATCGGTACCATTGACATCATTCTGACCCACAAGAGAAGCAAAGCAAGCCTGGAATGAGGATTCCAACTGGTCCACTAAGGTGCTGCTAGAAGTTTGCGCTTCAGGCACTGCCTGAAGAAGCAAGACCTGGTCCCAGCAGGGGTGGTGGGGGTCTGGCAGCTGCCTGGAGAACCCTCATGTTTGGGATCTATGATTAGTCCTTTGAGAATCCTTTAATTTTTTTTTTCAAAAAAACATGAGGATCAACTTTATACATTTATACATATGTTTATGCTACTAGGTATTTGACTGAAAGACCTCTGCTTTTTTACCCATAATACATTGTTAGTTTGTAGGTTTTTTGTTTTGTTTTGTTTTGTTTTGTTTTTGAGAGAGAGAATTTTAATATTTATTTTTTAGTTTTCGGCGGATACAACATCTTTGTTTGTATGTGGTGCTGAGGATCGAACCCGGGCCGCACGCATGCCAGGCGAGCGCGCTACCACTTGAACCACATCCCCAGCCCCAAGTTCGTAGGTTTTGGGGGGTTTTTTTTATGTTTATGCAAGGCTTCCTAATAACAAGATTTGAGACACACAGAGACAAAGATACATCCACAAAAGTAAGGTATTTACTTTTAAAAAAATATTTTTTTAATCAGCGATGGACCTTTATTTTATTTATTTATTTAGATGTGGTGCTGAGAATCGAGCCCAGTGCCTCACACATACCAGGCAAGTGCTGTACCACTGAGCCACAACCCCTGATATTTAATAGGTACCTTAGAGTATTCTAGATATTGTTATTCTAAATTTATGTACATCTTTTGTCACCGATTTATGTTTCACACAGATGCAAAATCGGATGGTGATTTTACTTTGTAACCTGAAACCTGCAAAGATGAGGGGAGTACTATCTCAAGCAATGGTGATGTGTGCTAGTTCACCAGAGAAAGTTGAAATTTTGGATCCTCCTAATGGATCTGTTCCGGGAGACAGAATTACTTTTGATCCTTTCCCTGGTAAGTATTTACTGATAATTAAAATAGTTTGGGAATCAGTTTTCAAGTGATGTTTATAATATTTGGAGTTAAAATCAGCCTCATATATGAATCATAAGGCTTAGAATTAAATGATCATTATTAAATGTTATTGAGTGAGATGTTGAGCAAAACCATATAACCATCCTCCGCTCCATGAAGACACACATCATATAAAACACAACACAGGAATTTCATCCTAGGTAAATACTAATATTAATGCCTATGTAGCAAAAGGGTATGACATAAAGAACAAATTAATATCCTACAAAATCATTTAAGCTGTAGACTGCCTTAGACTACAACATAAAAAAACAAAGAGATGGAAAGTTCAGGCATGGGGGAAAGATATCTAACTCAAAATTCATCTGACTTACTTGCATGTTCTTTTACTTGACTTCAGAGTATAGAGAAAATCTAAATTAAAATTCAATTATTTAATAATCTAAAAGAAAGTTTCATTTTATATTGTTCATTTTCTCCTATGGAAATGTTCCTGAGACAAATGAAACTTCAAATGTGTGAGAACATTTCTTCAAATAGGTCTTTGAAGCAGAAGAGAAAGAATGGTTGGCAGATGTTAACTGTTTGACAAAATATTAGAATGTGAAGAAGTTTTAACATTGAAATAGTTTGAAAATATGGATTATTTTCCTTAAAATTCACCTCCCCTCCTAATGAAATGTAGACTATCTAAAAAAGTATTTTTTTACAAGTCCCTATGATTGAATGCATAAGTTGATTGAATGCATAAGTATGTCTTGAACCTTGGTAGATAAGAACATAATGGCTTAAGTTCTAAGAACCTTTTTTTGAGAAAAATCCCTGTCTGAATGATTTCTCAAAGAAACCGATAGTTTTATATTCTAAGAGCATATGATCACCACTATTCCCACACAATCCAAACACTTCCCCAATCTTTTACTTTGGGCCAAACTCTCACATTTATATTTAATTAACCTAAAGTTCAGTTTAAAAGTCTGACTAAATTTGAATAGAATGAGAATCAATTTTTTTCTTTTAAGAATTAGAATGCATTGAAAAAAAAACAAAAATAAGTGAATCCTAATTTACCTTTCCAGATTAATATTTGCCTTACTTTTTATTAAAGTAAAATTTGGAAACTGAAGGCCGGTGAAACTTGGTTAAGGTTTTAGAGTTAGCCAAGAATCAAGCCATAGATGTGACCAGATCTCTAATACTGTAGTATTTTTGTCTGTTCATTGTTGCTTCCTGTTAATTAATATGAACTATTTAATTAATAAAGGCTTGTGGTTCTTTCACTATAATAACTCTCATTCACTTATAAAGCTAAAGGAAAAATATTTGAGCATTTCAAATTAGTTTTTATTATATGAATGTTACTGTTGAATAAAGTGAAGTATTTTCTTGAGTTAACCTATGACTCAGCATAAGAAATACTTATAGCTCAGCACAGTTTCTTGCCTTTACTATATTCTTGAATCTTTCAATCCGTTTAGCCATTTATAAGATATATTTCATTGTTCCACAGACTAGTATTTCTTTCCAGTTCTCCTTTATGCCTTAAGCATTTGAATATATGGGGAAGGTTCTTACTTATAATGTGAAACAAAAGATAACCTAGTTTTAAAACAATGCATGAGATCTAACACTTATCTGAGTTGAATGGTATCAAATAATTGATAAAATTTGAGACATGAGTTCTGTGAGTACTCCTTAGATTCCATACCAAATACTGCTTCTATAGCAGTAAATCTGAAAAGAAATAACAGTTTGATATTGTACAACAAAGAGTTGATCTTACAGTGTTTATTCTGTTTTCTTTCCTGGAAAAAAACATGATTTATCAGTGCTTTATTTCTTAGCATCTGTTTTACATTATAAAGCTTAAGGTGCCTGCTGGTACCCTTTGATAGTACTTTGAGATGCTTAGTGTCTGAAGATTGACATTTTATTATGTTTATTAAGTGTGTTAAAAAAATTACAGTTTGGGTTCAGGCCTTTGAACTGCTGTTTGGCCTTGAAAAATGTTTAACACTTTCCTATTTTTTTCCAAATAGAAAGCCAAAAAAACTCATAGCATTTAGAAGACACCAAATAATATGTTTATAACAACAGCTAAAACCTTTCCCACCAACCCAACACTTTTTAAATTCTTAAATGTGGAAAGCTATAAATTTTAGTGTTTAAATATGTTAATTGGTCCCAAAAGCCCCAAGCAGAAATAACCTGAAATCAATACTACACTAAGAGCAGCTCTTTCTGAAAATTAGTTCATGGTCTAATAAATGAGAATTTACATTAGGACATTTTAACTTCCAAGGTCATATTTATTTCCATAGATATTGAATCTTACTTATAATATAAATTAACATTTTATCACAAAGCATAGGCTTTAGCTTTTAAATAGATTTATTTTTAGATAAAGACAAAATTCTTTCTCTCTAAAATCCATTTCAGAAAGATTTCTTTCCCACTATTCCCCTACTATTCTTCCAAAACTGCTCTAGTTTAGATCACCAGTTTCTCCCTGAAGCTAAGTGACTAGTTCTTAATCCTTCCTGCTTTACTGGCTAACCTTCTCATCCCCTTTGCTGATTTTTTTTTTTTTCCCCTCACTTCTCTTAACTCTACCTGTTAGGAGTGCCTCAGGCCCTGGTCCTTCTCCTTCTCTATTTCTTTCTATGCTCTTCCCCTAGTGACTTTGTCCAGTCACTTATATACTATCCTAATGAACTTATTCATTTGACATGTCCCAAGATGGAAAAATTCACATGTCTTTGCTCTCTAGAATTCCCCCTTTCCGTGATATTTCCCTCTCATTGATGGCAGTTCCATTCTCCCGGTTGCTTAACTGCTTTTCTCATACCCTACCTGTGTGTTCACAGGAGTAGCACTTTTAAGAACTTTTGCTTTGCATTTACTACTTGACGGTTTGGCACAAGAAGCCTAGCTTTGGACCTGTCTCAGCATACCTTCCTCACTGAGCCTAATCATTGTTAGTTTTTTGTTTTTTTTTTTTTTTGCACCAGGAACTGAACCCAGAGATATTAAACCACTGAGCCACATCCCCAGCCCTATTTTGTATTTTATTTAGAGACAGGGTCTCACTGAGTTGCATAGCACCATTGCTGAGGTTGGCTTTAAACTCAGGATTTTCCTGTCTCAGCCGCTCCAGCAGCTGGGATTATAGGCATGTACTACTATGCCAGCCATTGTTAGCTTTTGATTTTGAGTGAAAAATTGATGACGTTTAGTTTGAATACTTAGAGGGTATTGAAGAGTTGTTATTTGGCCCAATTTCATTACTGTTGTTTCTCAGGAAATAGGAAGGGCTGAGAAATGAGATGGAGACTTGGTGAGGAGTTGGGGGAAGCAGGTGAGGACACACACATGTATCAGTTGTTTGCTGTCTTATATGGACATGGTTTGTGATGCCCCAAAACAACTATGATAGCAACATCAAAGGTCACTGATCACAGATATAGTAATCATGTATATATTGAAAAATATGTGAAATAATAATTTTTAAAAATTGGATTTTTGTGAGAATTACCAAAATGCAACACAGACACAAAGTGAGCATTCGCTTTTGGGAAAATGGTACTGCCAGACTTGTTTGAGGCAAAGTTATCACAAACCTTCAATTTGTAAAAAAAATTCTACAAACCTTTGTAAAACAAAGCACAATAAAACAGGGTATGATGGTAATAATAGTTCATCTATTTTTTTTCTTTTTCATGTTTAATGCATTATAATGTTATGTTAAAACATGACTGTGGGGTTCATTTTCACATCATAAATGCATATACCATAGCTTACCCAGTACTCCCCTATTTCCTCCCCTCCTCCCTGTCCTGTTTTCTATTGATCTTCCTTCTGTTTTTTTAAATTGGTACATTATAGTTATATATATATAGGAATGTGTTGTGATTTGTTCATACATGCACATAGCATAATTTGGTCAACTTCATTCCCCAGTTCTTCTTCATTCTTTCCCTTCCTTTCTCCCTTTTGATTCCCTACTTCTACTCAGCCTGTCTCCCTTTTAATTTTGTGAGAGGCCCTTTTCTTATTCCTCCCCCCAACACCAGCTTCCTCATGACAGACAACATAAAATTGTAAGGTAATTTGAATCTTCAAAATTTTCTTTTTTCCCATATAGTCAAAAGTAAGTGAGCTTTCAGATTATAAAATGTGGGGTATTATCTACTGTTTAAATTAGCTTAAATCAGTGAAAGTGATAGCCTTCTGGCATTAATAATAGACACTTACCTAACACTTCTTAGTTTACTAAGCCCCTTTGTCTCATCTAATGATTTATTAAAATAGAAAAGTACCTTCATAGCAGTCAGGTGTTGAATCTCCTGAGTTAAAAGTAATAGTCAAGTTTGGGGTTATCCTTTATTAGTTTCTAAATAAAGTTTATTTTTAGTTCACATCTTTGTTGTTTGAAAATTATTGAAGACTTGTGAGGTTTAAAGCTTTCATATCTTGGCCCTGCATGTGCTTCATGACCTGGGAAGCTTTCTAAACCTTAGCTTTTTTTTCACCTATAATGAGTTTTTAACAATATAATTGTCTCATGTGGATTTTGTGAGCTTTAACTTTGGAAATTTATCTCCCTTTCTACTCTTAGCCAATGCTGTAGTTTTTCAAGCTCTTAGCTGTAGCTTTTGTGCCTCTGTTTCTTCAGCTATAGTATGATGGTGATTAATATTACTTAGATGTATACTGAAAGGATTAAATGAGTAAATAGATACTGCAGTACCAGAACCTCTTAAGCACTATATACATATTATGTTATTATGAATGTGGTTATGGGTACACAGTAATATTTTTCTAGATATGAGAAGTTTATAATTTTGTGCTACACCATAGCTTTTTTTTTTATATATTTTTTTAGTTGTAGATGGACATAATACCTTTATTTATTTGTTTATTTTTATGTGGTACTGGGGATCTAACCCAGTGTCTCACACATACTAGGCAAGCTCTCTACCCCTAAGCCACAACCCCAGCCCTACACCATAGCTTTTTGTAGTTGGGGCTTTTTGTCTGCATTCAGCAAGAATTTATTCATATAATTTATATTCTTAATAAGAAGTTTATACATGCGTCTGGGACACCTTGTTTAGTGAACTCACCAGTTTGACAACATCTTTCGGAGAAGGGGTACAAATCTGAATCAGTGCTCCGGCCTCCATGAACAGTGTCTTTGCCTCTAGTTTTTGGTATTCTGGAATGCCCATTTCCCCACATGATTTATTCCCAAGATTAAGCTTTTAGACTAAAGAATTATTTACAAACAATAAATAAAAATCTCGTAGATATCAGGTAAAGTATAATTGCACTTTATTGGATATTTTTTCTTATTCTGTTCATTACTTAGAGTCTGTTGTTCAATCAAATGATCTTAGAGCGGGAAAGAAAACTCCTCATCTAGTCAGTCATTCAGTTTTATTTCACTGCATCTTCTTCTACTGTAGACTTTATTTAGATGATTTCTATCATTGGAAAACCTGGATATTAGAGGGCAGTTTTGAAAGTTCTTGCCAGTTTTCCCAGCTCTAAAGAGCTATTAAAGAACAAAATCACCATGGCCAACCAATTTAATCCATTTTATTTTTCCTCTGCATGTATGACCAAAAGATAAACACTAAATCAGAACATGGGATATAGGTAGTTCTGGTAATTAAAAGATAAAAGTAATTTTAAAAGAGTCCTACTTGGAAGTTACTGGGGAAAGATTCAGAAGGCATATATTTATTACCTCAAGGAAAATCTTTGAATATATTATTAATGCTTAATTAAAAGATAAATTATTTTCTTCATTGTTTCTTAAAATGATTCTTCATTCCAAATATTTTTGAACATTTCCAGCTACTGTCCACTTTACTGTCATTACACAGAAGAATTGTTTGATATATTACTTTCCTTTAAGCCTAGACTAGATATACTGTACTACTTGTCTTCTGTTGATTGCAGAGTTTAGAGTGAGTTGTTATAAATAGAAGGAATAAGGGGATTGCTCTCATGTAAGAAGTTAACTTGTTTCATTTTGAAAGCGTAATCTATGTTTTAGAAACAGTTATTTTACGCTTTACCAGTAAAAATGTTAGTTTATGCTATACTAACAGAATATGGGCTTTGATGTCAAATGCTGGCTTCACTTTGTGTGACATTAAGCAACTTTTCTATCCTTTAGTTTTTTTATATTTAAAATTAGAATCAGGGGCTGGGGATGTGGCATGCTCGTCTGGCATGCTCAGGGCGCTGGGTTCGATCCTCAGCACCACATAAAAATAAAATAAAGATGTTGTGTCCACCGAAAACTGAAAAATAAATATTAAAAAAATTCTCCCCCCCCCCCCCTAAAATAAAATAAAATTAGAATCAGGGTTGTAATGTAAATTTCAGATAACAATATATTTTCCTACTGTTTGGAAAATACTGGTCCTGTGTCTACTACTCCTTTCTGTATCTTTCCATTTTACCAAGGGTAGTAGATGAAAACCAAATCAGTTATTATATTTAGTTACATTATCCCAATGCTCAAGCCATTCTTCAGTATTGATAAGAAATCTTTAAGCGCTAGAACAGATATCTAGTCATTCATTTTGTATGTTAATGTGTACAGTAATGCATTAGCTGCTTCTGCTAAGTATAAAAATATAACACATCACAATATACTCTGTTCATATTTTTCTTTATACATTATGATTATTGAGTATCTTATATTTTTCTTTTAATAATTTGGAGAATGAATTCACTGAGCTATATTACCTGTAAAAATACATAACAGTATAATATATCTTTAATGTTCATAAGGAAATGTTAATCAGTTTTGTCTAGGAAGGCTGAAGCAGGAGGATCACAAGTTCAAAGCCAGCCTCAGCAACTTAGCAAGTCCCTAAGCAACTCAGTGAGACCCTGTCTCTCAAAAACTGCTGGTGATGTGGATCAGTAGTAAAACATCCCTGAGTTCAATCCCTAGTACCCAAAACAAAAAAGAATATAAACTGCTAACATCATAAAAATGTGTTCAAGTTTTGATTAGACCTAAAGATCAGAAAGTGCTGCCAAGATAATTCATTGAAATCTCACTAGACATTTCTTGAAGACTTCTGTATATTTGTTAGGTAGGTTGCTTGTTTATTTATTTATTTTTGGTTTTCTCCTCCCCAACAGGAGAGCCTGACAAGGAGCTAAATCCTAAGAAGAAGATTTGGGAGCAGATCCAGCCTGACCTGTACACTAATGATGAGGGTGTGGCCACATACAAAGGAGCTCCCTTTGAGGTGAAAGGGAAGGGAGTATGTAGGGCTCAAACCATGACCAACAGTGGAATCAAATAAAGTGCTTCCATGATGAAGAACATTGGAGAAACTATAATAATAATAAAAAGGAATATATTTGCAACTTACACCTAAAATGTGACTGCCTTGTTTTTGGTTGTCTCTCTGTTAAACTTAACTAACCTTACCTGGTGTGTGTGTGTAAAAATACTACATCTTACCTTTGGTTTTGATCCTTGATAATGAGGAGGGGAAGTTGCCTATGTTTGTGATCATTTATATTTTTAGTGAAGATGTTGGTTAGCTTATTTTTTTTTATACATTAGATAACTTGATTAATATTTAGTTCCTTATTTGTAGGTATGTGATGCATGAAATTTCAAACCTGTAGAATTTCAGTATATTATGAACCTGTATTATTAAATGTCCTGTAAAAAAAAAGACATTGGAATCTGTAAAAGTTATTGACTAGTGATATTATAACACTGAAATGACCAAATGTTGATTCTAAAAGTCAAACATCATAAAAACCAGGGGACAAGGCATTTGAACATTTTGCAATTTGCTGCCAAAGTAATCCTCATTTATAATACTTAATATAACTTTTTTTAAAAACTGAAAATTTTAACAGTGTATTGAACTTTTTCTTTCCACATGATAACATTAGTAATAATTTTTTTCAGAATACTTAATATTCATATATTTTGTTTTTTATATGCCATAATATTGTCTATATTAAAAGGAATTATAGATCAAAACTTAACATATATAGTATGGTGTCAAATACCTATTTTCACTTACCTTACAAATATTATAGGAACAATGAAAATTAACTTAAAAATTATGAGTCTCGAAGTCACGATCCATGAGATGATGACTGATGATTGGACTACCCAGAAAAGAAAGAGGTCAAGGCTAGAGGACAGTATAGATATTGTTTGAAACATATGCATACATACACACAAAATATCCTAACATAGATGATGTCTACATCCTCTGTAAGAGACAAAAACACAAAATCCAACTAGCAACAATCATAACAACCCTGTATGTTATAAAAGACAGGCAGAATACAATACAATACCAATATTATATTTTCATTCTGAAAAATTAAATATGAGCTGATCATTAACATCTATTGATAACTGAAAACAATGAATTTCAAAGTTTTCTTGTACTCAATTTCTGTTTTCTTTGAGGAATAAAGGCTTATAGTGATAGTCTTTCATAAGTCTTTTTCTAATTTTTCTCTATTATATTGAATTTCCTTAATTCTGAATTACACAATATAAAGAATATTTCAACCACTTAGTTGACTAGTTCCCTGTAGTCATTTTTCCAAGTAAAAATTGGAATGCTCTAATCTATATCAAATATAGTAAAGCCTAATGATTATATCATATATAGAATCTGAAAATTATAAAAACTATTTGTTCATTTGTTAAAGCCCATGATGTAACATCATCATTTTCTGATTTATGCTTGAAATTTATGAAATTTCAACACAAAGAGTACATCACACAAATTTCATGTTTTTTCCGTTGTGATCTTATGGCTGACCGAAAGCTATGGCTTGCTGCTACTGCCCACGAGTACTAGAGAGTATTACAATGCACATTGCTACCCCAGGAAAAGATTAAAGTTAAAAACCTGAAGTATGGTTTCCACTAACCACATATCCATCATAAAGCTGAAAAATCTTAAGCCAAACCATTATTTTTTTTTTCTAAGCAAAGGACTTCATTAATCTTTGTTTCAAACTTTAGGTTTCTTCAGCTTAATTAGCTGCAAAGAATAAATTGTGCATAAGCAAAAACTGAAAAGAGCTATGAAGTCCAAGAGGCTTGGGCTTAAAAATATTAGAGATCTAAATTTTATCAAATACATAAACAACTTTAAAAAGCAGTTCTAATACAAATACCAGCTCCCAGTAACTTCCTAAAATTTACCTTCTTCAGAAGTTGATAAGTTACCTCATTCTTAGAAGCCTCATCAAAATTCTCCACAAAATCTTCATTATCATTCTCTCCAGTAGCAAGTGTTGCTTTTCCATCCACAGATTGTTTGGGCAGAGCTTCAGCCAGCCTCCTTAAACTAGTCAAACTGTCTGCACTAAGCTGGTTTAAGATGCTAGGTAGCATTGAAATGGTCAGTTGCTTTGTCTCAATACGGCCTATAATGGTCAAACTGTTTGCTGCCAGAGAGATGCCTGAACTTTAGGATTGTTAAAGTGAACCACTGTTCCTTGGTTTATAAACATATCCACCTCTTCGATACTAGAGATATTGTTTACCCCTAACTTCTTTAGGAGAACTGAAGTTTTTCATCATCTGCTATGGCTATTCTATGATCCACTTTCTTATTTTGATAAACCCAGTCTGATTCCCTCTTAAATTTGGAAGCCATCTTGCCACAAAGGCATAAAAAACTAATTTCGGTTTTACTATAAATTACTGCAAATTCTAAACTGCTTGGAATGCCTGCCCGTACCTTGAACTCACCCATGCCTAACTTTCCTTGACCAGATAACAACCCTCTCTGAGGCTCTAATGACCTTCATAAATTCTGATGTCAGGACCAGCAGAAATATAAACTAGCCTCTGTGTTATGCAAGTCAGGGTTTTGTTATCTGTAACCCCCGCTTTGTGTAATTTTCTGGGCTATAAAGCTGCACTTCTAGAAAGCTGCGGGCCTGTCTTTGGCTCCCGTGGTTTTTGTTGGGAGAGGCAGCCCGGCCGTGGAAATAATAAGCTTGCTTTAATTTGATTTTAATTGGAGTCATGGTCTTTTCTTTGCTTCGTGGTCTAACAATTCTGCAAGCAGTTCTTTTCCCCACCACTGTGCACTTGTGCCTGAAGTTGGGCGAGTTGTTCCCGGTTCATGATAGTTTCTTTCATCTTGTCAAGCAGAAATGGGGCCACATGGGGGACTGGGGTTGATGTTCAGGAGATCTCATGTTGACCAGCTAAGATTAGAGCACATACGACTTTTCTTACTCAAGTACTATAGTATACCTTGCCAATTTTACCAAATGACCATGCTTCTTTCAGCAGTTCTATCAGATCTTTAAAAATTCATGCTAAAGAGAGAAAGAAGTTGGAAATCAATGAGCAACTTTTCAAGTTAAATAAAAGCATTAATTAGGTTTTCAAGTTAGCCCCTATATAGTTTTTATTTTTACAGAAAATCTAATTACAGTTTATTTATTACGCTGGGATGGGAGAGTTCTGAGGGAATCAACAACAAAAAGAAAGACATTGTTACCAAACTGGATATAACCCTTCTGGCTTCTTACAGTAGTTTGCCTTTTAAAGATTTCAACATCAGAAGGTAGTATTAGATCAGAGGCTTAACAGCTGGCACCTTCTGATTAGTGATCATTCACTTTCTTGATTTCTATTTATATTGCTAACTGAACCTAGAGAAAAGGTGAGCCTCCCCTAACACCCTTAGTTTTGCAAGAGCAGCCCACTATGTTGGTGAAGGCCAGGAGTACTAGCTTTTCTTACAATGGTTTGACTTAAGATTTTTCATCTTTATGATGGATATGTGGTTAGTGGAAACCATACTTCAGGTTTTTAACTTTAATCTTTTCCTGGGGTAGCAATGTGCATTGTAATACTCTCTAGTACTCGTGGGCAGTAGCAGCAAGCCATAGCTTTCAGTTAGCCATGAGATCACAACGGAAAATAAGCAATACTTTCCATCATACTGTGGTGTTACTACATTATGATGTTTGGTAGGTTAGGTGCATTAAATGCATTTTCAACTTCTGTTTTCAACTTTCAATGGGTATATCAGGATGTAACCCCATGATAAGTTGAGGAACATCTATTTAAAAACTCCATGTGTAGTATTTTTTTTAAATATTTCTTTAGCTGTTGATAGACCTTTATTTTATTTATTTATTTGTTTGTTTGTTTATATGTGGTGCTGAGAATCGAACCCAGTTCCTCACACATGCTAAGCAAGTGCTCTACCACTGAGCTACAATCCCAGCCCTGTAGTATCCTTTTAAAATGAGTCCTTTTTAGGACATGTTGATTTCAACATAAAATTAGAAATCTTTTTTTTTTCTGCCCTACTCCTACCAAGAACATTATTAAGTGCCCACCAAACAGAAAATTTGTTGTTGCTTTTTAAAAGTATGTAAACTCCTGATTAGACTATTTATATGCTTTTCCATATTCGTGGAAGTTTGAGGAGAATCATGACAGCAAGGTACAGGGTGTGGGTTGGGAAGGGACCCTTGTAGAGAAATCTTAGTGAGTTTTAACTGGTCTCTGAGTCTAGGCCTTAGCTTTGCAAGACCAAAAACTTGGATCTGTAGGAGACTGTCAGAGATGCTAAATCTATCGAGATTATTGGTTTTGAAGCCAAATGGCTTAGTTTATGTATCAGGCTCTGTTACTCAAATGCCTGTGTAACCATGGACAACTATTTGGCTTCTATAAACTTTGTTTCCCTCATCTATAAGTGGGAAACAACTGTACCTACAGAGTTCTAAAGATTTTCTAAGTCAGTACCCATAAAATACTTAAAACAGTACCTAGAATATAATAGATGTATACTGAATTGGTATCAATTTATGATAGGCATATTTCTTTCAAATGCTAGTGTTTCTATTCCTTCTGTCTCTGTTTTTGGTATCACATTTTTCTGAGAACTTGAATTCCTGTTCAGGAGATTTCTTGTTTCATATTGGATGAAGGCCCTGTCATAGCAGACCTGATCGGTCCTCTATACATCAATGTAATGTCTCTTCTCTTTCTGTGGATGCTTATTAAAGAAACTTTCTCTCCTCTCCCTCCACTTCCATTGACATACATTTTTTTAGATTTTTAGATGTTGGCCAGCTCTGTTTATTGAGGCTCTTTTACAAGTTTAATGTCATTGATGTTATAGATAGTATTACAGTGCTCTTAAATGTGTTGCTTTACTTGGCTTAACATAAACAGAAGCAATCCCATTTCTAATTTCTTGGAGGTGAGGGAATACTTCACCATTTCAAAGGGGCATGAATTTACCTCCTCTACCTTTCAGGAAAATCATATGTTGTATCTTTAAAAATAAAAAGTATACTTGGAAGTAGACATTAGACACAACCTTTACATGAATTATCACACAACTCTTGGTTCTCAGTGACATGCAACAGTGAGAAAACTACAAGCTCATTATTAAGATACAAAATTTAAAACTACAGGAAGCAAGTTAGTGTAACTTAACTGACAATAATACAGCAAATTGTGGAGAAAGCTGTACTCTCCAAAATTTTAGTGAAGGAATAATCATCAACAACAGCCAAAGAAGACATATCTGTCTATAGTCATGGGTTTTATAGTAAAATTATCATCAAAATACATAATGCTCTATAGCTTCCAAAATGTTTTCACATGTCATATTCATTTCTTAACTTCTTGTGAGGTGGCTCTATTATTTAATCCCAAAAAACTAACAGTTAAACCCCTGTACTAAGCAGAAATCTATATTTTCTTACATATCTTACTTATCCTGTGTTCTTCTCCATTATAGTATACTTTCTTCCATGTGAATTAAGTAATTTGATGGTTTCTTTTATTTGAGAAGTTTAGGAAGAGGTTTTTGTTGTTGTTGTTTAATTCCTTTTGATTAAACTTGTTAGGAAAGATGGTGATCAAAAAAACAAACAAACAAAAAACCCTAATCTATAGTAACTGCTTCAGTGGAATATTTAAGAGATTATTATATAGCAAAATGAGAGCATTAAACACTCCCCAGGAATGGATATGAAGAATCTTTATTATAGTTTTTTTTTTTCTTTTTCCTGGGGAGTTCATAGGAGGAATTCCCTTGGCAAAAATCAGGCAGCTGCTGCTGCTGACAACAGTTGTCTTTTTATTTGCAGAACCATATACTCTTATTCTTATGAGTAGTACACTGTTGTTGAAGGCATTGACCCCATAATGACAATCCATCCCAAAAGCCAATGTCTAAGAGAAGTAACTAAATTCTAGATAGAGAATTTAAAATAGTAATGACTTTTTCTGTGTACACTCAATTGTGGTACTACTAGAATGATAACCATAAATTTTGTAATAATGATGAAAAATAGAATAGTTGCTGATGGGCTAATATGCCTCTGTATAAAACAAAATCCTTAGGTACCAACCTGTTGAAATGGGAAAGAGTGACTCATACATACTTGTTATTGTACTTTTTTATCATTAGGGTTTTTCCTCTGAATAAGTCTTGGCAGAGATAATTCATTGGTGCATAACTTCAGAAAAATTATTTGGAGGTGGGACCCAGAACAATGAAATAATTGTTGATTTGAAAGTGAGCCATCTGAAATTTCAGAGTGTGAATTAATGAATGTACATTGTGTTTTTCACCCTTGTGTATTACCTTATTTCTGTTTTTTTCCCACTCCCCTAACATACTCTATTCCCAATTCCCCAGATTTTTAAATAAAAGAATGTATGCAAGTGTTATATCTTCATCAAAATCATTTCCTATCTGGCAGGCTATTGTCCTTAGCAACAAGAACAGAAACAAGCCTGGGGCTCAGTAATTGCAAGGAGAAAGAATAATCCTTTTTAATGAAGAGCTAAATAATACTCTTCTTGTCCTTCCTATCACCACACAATGCCTACAGAATTGTCCAAATAGCAATTGTGAATGTCTGCTCACATCCTCTATGGCATTCAAGTAATGAATCTGATGTCAAGACCCTCTGAAAAAGTCTTACCTAAGCTTTAGTAAATTCCCTTATTAGGATATCATACATGCCACAGAGAAAGGCTCTCAATATATACATCCACTTAAGTTTTCAGCCTTAAAAATAAGTTACATATTTGGCTGATAACTTATTCATTTCAAACCCACTCAAATTTTCACACCTGGAAAATTTGGAAAAAACAGCACAAAGTCATCCAAAATCAACACCTAACTGAATTTCTCTTTGAAAATGATTAATGAAAGATACAAACTAAAAGTCATTTTCAATAAGTTTAGCAAAAAAAAAAAAAAGTTGGTTGAAATAACTTTTTTCCATAATCTTCAGTTTTCATATGAAAATAAAATATTTTCTCTTAAAATAACATGTAAGAGAACAAAAACTTTGTATGTTTGAAAAGACAATTATTTTTAAATTAAATTTGAGTGATAATCTGGGAATTAGCAATGCCACTTGAAAAACCTTAATCTTATGTACACAAAGTGCAATATGTCTGAAAATCAATAGCAGGGAAAAACTAAGCGAATCCTTCAAAAGAAAAGGCAGAGTACAGATAAATATAGCTTAACAAGAAAAGAAAGGAAGAATGGTAGAAGAAAATCTGAAATTGTTAATCGAGGTCATAGGTCTAGAAGAATAAACCCAAGAGTGGCTGGCAGGTTTAAGGCTCCCAGAATGGAATTAACTAAGGAGATAATAATCCTAGCTGCATAAAAATACCAAGTATACAATCTTCTAAAATGTTCAAAGCACTTTCAAATATAAAGTTTACTGGAAATTTTTGGCTTCCAGATGAGAATAGCATACAGAATGGGACCTGGAAGGACATGAGGAAAGATAGTAAACAATAGACTCTAATAGAAAAGGTGGCAGGACACCAAAGACAAACTGTCTGGACATCATTTATTTGGCCTAGAGCTAATCCTACTCACATGGTTCTTTTGTTGTGAGTTGTAATTACCTCCAGAAATGGTTTGTTTATTTGATGTATACATATGCACTCTCGTTCAGAAAAAGACGCAGCCTCAGGTGGCACACAGTTCACTGTTCATTTTAGTGCCTCATTCATAGGATTGAGCAATCCCATTAACAACTAACACATTATTTTCCTGCATTCACTGATCCTGGTTATTATTCAGATTTGGATTTGCTATTGCATAAGGGTACACACAAGAGTACATTTAGAAGTTAATGCCTCATATAATACTATGTTAGGATTCAGGGTATATTAGGAAAACTAACTAGAAAAGATGAAGGAAGATGAAGAAGGAAGGAAGTGGTGAGTAATGGACTTCCTCATATTTGCATATTAAATTAAAAGACGTAATATAACTGTAAGGGTAAAAGAAATTGAAGTTAAAGCATAAAAGTTAAAGGGTAAAAGACCGGGTATTGTAAAGTTTCTAAGCTGCAAGGTCTGAGTTAAAATGTAAAGGATTAGGTATTGTTAGGTTTCTATGCTACCTGCAAAACCTGAAATTTCTGTAGCTGTTAAGACAATGCTTGGAACCGCCCAGTAAATATTTCCCCTGACTGCTTGGTTGTTTAATAACTGAAGGGCTCTGTGTGGTCACACGTAGGCATCGCAGGGCCTAAACCAATCAGTTTGAATGTGTACCCCGCTTTAAAACTGACCTATCACCCCCGTCTGACCTGTTCCCGCCAATGAATGAACTAATCATGTTTAGGAGTTGTTGTTTGATTTTCCCGCGGTGTATAATGATTTGTTAAAGGAGACTGTGATGTATGTAAAATCCCCGCCCTCCCCAAAAAAGTGTACTTAAGCAGTGCTCAGCCCCTGCTTGGGGCTCTGGGCTGCTTTCCCTTCTCAAGTGGGCACGGAGTCCAGCATGCTGGTTCAATAAATCCCCTTCTGCCAATTGCATGAGTGGTCACTTGGTGGTCTCTTTCTCTGATGCTTCACCGGACCCTTACATAACCAATCCCCTTTAAAATTAAAAACTTCAAATTAATTTGGCTCTCAAACTTGCTCATGCTGAGAATGGAAGCTAAGAAGCTCCTCCCTCACCCAGACAAGCACTTAGGAAACTTAAACTGTGATATATTTCTGATTAGCCCAGCCTAGCTAAATCTGTGTATGCATTTTGTCCTACTGTGCCACCCCCTCTCCTCTTATAAAAGCTATCTAGGCACCAAACTCTCTGAAGATAGAGATTTGATACAGAAAAGACCCCCTCTATCTTTCTCAGGACCTGTTTTCTTCACCAACCTTTGTCTGCAAGCTTTAGTGGACCCTCTTCCCCAGTGCTGAGAGCCATTGCCGAGTAGGAATGATGCGAGTAGGAATGATGCATGGCATTTTTGGTTGAGAGGTGACGCCAGCAAGCTATTGAGATGATAATGGTTAGGTTAAGATGTGTATTCAATTGGATATTAGACCCCTGCTGTCTGCCTTGGCCTGCTACTTTGGAGCTCCCATGGGGATTCCTGGAGAGTTCCCATTGGTTGGGGAAGTGTGGGAGGAGGGATTTCTGGAGGAGGGATTTCCGGTTGGTGTGGTGTGTCCCGGGAGAAGGCCGCGTGCGTGGCGTTCCCGGGAGTTTTGGAAATAAAGTTTGTTCCTGCTTGAGTGACTCGTGATTTTGTGCCCAGCCAGACTGCGGCACCCCAGAACAGTTTTGGTGAGACAGCTAGGAGAGTCCTCTTTGCACAGTCTACACTGAGGGGAGCCACCAGGTTCTCACAGGAAGAAGAGATTCAACTGCTCGCTAGCCAAACACTCAGTTGGAACTTCAGGAAAAATCCCAGCAGTTACCCAGAGCCTCTTTGCATAAGGGGAATGTTCCTTCCTTCCCTTTCCCTGACATTAACCCATAAGTGCTTGGATGATAGAAGAAAAAGGTTTTGGGGAGCTGGACAGCTCCAGGCACTCCAGGGTCCTGGAAAATTTTTACCTCTGCCATTTGGAGCTAAAATACATGTAGCCTTTTGAATTTTGCATGATTCACTTTTGTGTTACTGTGGGAAGCCATCCTGACACGTGACTGGGCGGCTCCCGTTAAGGGTCTGAGGCGTTCTGGCTGTGTCGGAACTTTCCCGGCCCTTTCCTGATGAGAGAACCCGACCGTGTGGGGGTGTGACTGACCACTGACCCCGGGGGCCCAATCACTGACCCTGACCTTGGAGTGCAGTCCCCCCTCAACCTTCATTGGATGGAATTATTCCCTGAATTTCTTATTCCCCAATAAAAGGCTACTCCCTGGCGTGTTCACTCTCTCTCTCTCCTGCTAGCCCTGAGTAATCCTTGCTGCCCTGCTGGGCGGTTAGAGGTTGGAGCCAGAGAGGGGAGCCGTCTTGGACCTGGCAATAGAAATAAGGTAACTGAGTCTGTGTGTTTTATTTCGATCTCTTCTAGCTAACTTTTATGCCAAGAACCTCATTAATGAAACCATTGCGCAGGCCGCATGGTGGATGTTACCAGGTGGTATGAAATAATCTATTCACCATTTGGGACTTAAATAAACCATGTGGATCTTGTGTTTTGGGTTACTGGTCAGTGTGGGCTAAGATTCAGAAATACAAAATTCTCAGCAATTATTTTTGTGTGTTTGGAGGACAGTCATTTAAGACAGAAGTGGGAAATTTGTGCAGAGCAGAACAGCTCCGGTGAAAAAATGTCTCATATAAAATCAGCTCAGGATGGCAGAGCCCTGCAAAGAGATGTCTTGCAGAACAATTTGCAGCTGGGGAGATAATAACTGATGTTTCAAGAAAGGAATGGAAACTAGGATTACCCATTGGCCAAGGTGGCTTTAACTGTTATATATCTTGCTGATAAAGAGTCTTTGAAATAAGTTGACAACGAAACAACTCATACTATAAAAGTAGAAACCAGTGACAATGAACCTTTTTTCTTTAACTGAATTTAAAGTTCTCCCAGCAAGCTGCAAAACCAGAGCAAATTCAGAAATGGATTCATACCCATGAATTTTAGAACACTGGTGTTTCTAAACATTGGGGGATCTAGTCTACATAATAAAAATGGAAAAAGTTGCAGACTTATGTTAATTGATTGCTTTGGAGGTGCCCTTCAGAAAATATATGAAGCAAATGCCAAAAGATTTTCTCAGAAAACTGTCTTGCAGCTAAGCTTACCAATTTTGGATACTCTGAAATATATTCATGAGCATGAGTATGTACATGGAGATATCAAGACCTCAAATCTTCTGATCTATAGAAATCTTGACCAAGTGTACTTGGTAGATTGTGGCCTTGCTTTCCAGTACTGTCCAGAAGAGATCATGAAGAATATAAGGAGGACCCTTAAAGATATCATGACGGCACTATTGAACTCACCAGCATTGATGCCCCTCAAGACATAGTGACTTGGAAACACTTAGTTATTGCGTGCTCCATTGGTTTAGTGGCCATTTTCCCTACAAGAATAATTTGAACGATCCTATTGTGTTAGGGATTCCAAAATTAAATAGAGAAATTATTGCAGGTTTGTTGGAAAATGTGTTTCCCTGGAAAAACAAGCCTGGTGAAATTGCTGAATATATGAAAACTGAAATTACACAACTATGCTAAAAAACCTCAAAATTATCAAAAATTTGCACAATATCCTTTTGCAAGGATTAAAAGCTAGAGGAAGTAAGGATGATGACAAACTGAACCTTAGTATCATGGAGAATGTTGCAGAGAATGCTAAAACAGTAACAAAGAAATGAAAGAAAGCACAGAATCTAGTGTTGGAGACATGGAATATTCAAATAGAGAAGGCCACACAAATCTGAAGTGAGGAGTCCCAAAGAGCCACATATCAAAGCATGTGTCATCCAGAGGCTAGCAGCAGAAGCTATGATAGTTCAGGAACCAGAAAGGAAGTCCAGAAGTAAGGAAAATGCTATGAACCAACTTTTTTTCCTTTTCATTTGACTTTTTCTCCTTTTCTGTTTTACTTTCATTAAGTACTTATGCCTTTAAAAAAACTTTTTATTAAAACGATTTTTTAAAAGAGTTAACATACTCTTGTAATACAGTGCAGCCTATATATGTAAATATACACTTGAGTTTAATGAAAGTGTTTTATGTGTTCTTTGTTAACTTGGCCATTGGCTTAGCAGAGGCCAAAATCTGATGGCTGCAACAACAGAGATGTGTCTCTCAGACAAGACAAATGCTCGCTGGTCCACCCAGGGAAATTTGACTAGAATCCTAGCAGAGGTGTTGAGGTGCTGCTTAAGAGTCTTTTAGGGATTCCAATCCAGAAGCATAGTCCATACCTGGATAAGAAGGAACTCTTTATAGCCTGTCTGGAGGTGCAAATGAGGGCATGAACAACCATAGACTCCTTACTGTATGGGATTTTCTGAGACTCCTAAGGGGGAAATCTCTGGCCCACTGGTGACACATTAGGAAGGAATTTTCTACAAGTGGTACATCTTACTAACACAAATACCTTGCTGTTAGAGTCTGTAAACAAGTCAAAATAACACCTGGCATTTTGCCAGGGGAATGTTAAAGTTCGTAAACAAGTCTGGATGGTGCCTGACAAAATGTCAGAGGGAGTGGTTTGAGAAGTAACAAAACCGAGCCATTAGGTGTAGAGATTCCTGATTGGTTGACTGATGTATCTAGTTTATGCTAATTAGATAAGCTGTGTGGAATGTACAAATACTGCTCCTGTCCTGCAATAAACGGCTCCTACTCCTGCTGTATCAACGTACACAAGTTATTCGTCACCCCCTCCGCTTATTTTGCCCAGCCAGCCGGGCTGCGGCACCTTGCTAGCATTGACTTTTTTTTTTTATACTGGGGATTGAATTCAATGGCACTCAACCACTTAACCACATTCTAGCCTTTTTTTTTTTTTTGTATTTTATTTAGCAACAAGGTCCCTCTGAAAAGGGCACACTCATACATTGCTGGTGGGACTGCAAATTGGTGCAGCCAATCTGGAAAGCAGTATGGAGCTTCCTTGGAAAACTTGGAATAGAACCAACATTTGACCCAGCTATCCAACTCCTCGGTTTATACCCGAAGGACTTAAAAACAGCATATTACAGGGACACAGCCACATCAGTGTTTATAGCAGCACAATTCACAATAGCTAAACTATGGAACCAACATAAATGCCCTTCAATAGATGAATGCATAGGGAAATTTTGGTATATATACACAATGGAACATTACTCAGCATTAAAAGAGAATAAAATCATGGCATTTTCAGGTAAATGGATGAAGTTGGAGAATATAATGCTAAGTGAAGCAAGCCAATCCCCCAAAATCAAAGGCTGAATGTTTTCTTTGATATGAGGATGCTGACTCATAGTGTCAATGGGGGTGGGGGAGCATGGGAGGAATGGAGGAACTTTAGATACGGGAGGGGAGGGAGGGGGCAAGAGGGTAAGAATGATGGTGGAATGAGTTAGACATCATTACCTAAGTACATGTATGAAGACATGAATGGTGTGAAAATACTTTGTGTACAATCAGTGACTTGAAAAATTGTGCTCTATATGTGTAATATGAAATGAATTGCTTTCATGTATAACAAATTAGAATAAATAAATAATTTAATTTAAAAAAACAAATTTTTCTTAATTCTTCCAACTATGATATTGAAGCTCAGGGTCCCTGATTGTAAGTAATAAATAGTAACTGGATGGCATTATGATTTCATCTATATTAGAGAAGAGAATTTCTTTTGATAGAGAAGATAATTTTTTCAAGTTACTCAACTATCAATAAAAGTTGTGGATTCCTTATGAAAAAAAAAAGAAAGAAAGTAAATACATAATCAAGGAAGACTGGGCTGGGGATATAGCTCAGTTGGTAGAGTGCTTACCTGCCTTGCATGTACAAGGTCCTGGTTCAATTCCCAGAACACCACACACACACACAAAAAAAAAAAGAAGAAGAAGAAGAAGAAGACTGCAGGCAGGCTCAAGAGAGATGACTTTTAAGGGTAAAGCACAGAATACCTGAATGAACGTGGGCCATTTTAAGAGTGAGAAAAACAAGTGTTTGGGTTTCCTGATTCTTATTTTAAAGGGAACTCAGTGGAGAGTAAGCATGGGAAGATATATAAAAATGCTATCAGTCTGGTGATCTCAAGAAAGTTTCTGGTGGTCCCATCAATCTCAGGATCTTTAGGGTGGATGTGGTCTTCATTATCTGATCAGTAGATAGTACTGGAAGTTCACTAAGTTATAGGTTTTTCAGTGTCATATCACTCTTTACTTAATCTATTGGTGGGGGAAGGAATAATTAATAGTGCCCACATAGATTTACAGATTTCCCAAGAATTTGGGAGTGACTGACTTGGGAGAAAGACTGACCTAGGAGTGATAGGCCTGGAAAAATATAAAATTTTATAATTGAAATTTTATTTTCTTGTTCTTCCTTTATGTCTTCTTTCTACTTATGTTCTATTTCCTCTATCGTACCTCAATATAGTATGTTTTATTGATACAAATATTTTAAATTTTTATGAAGTTTTAGAAATCTTATAGTCCTGACATAATGCTGTATCGTTATCATCAATATTTTTTCATGATTTATGTCTTAACATATTGTAAAGGTAACTAAACTGTTTTGCTCAAATGTTGAACAATCTATGTAGTAATAATACCTTATGTATTGTTTGTAGTTATTTTTTTGGTAATGAGTATTGAACCTAGGGATTAGCCACTGAGCCACATCCCAAATCATTTTAATTTTCTATTTTGAGACAGGGCCTTGCTAAATTGCTTAGGGCTCTGGAAATACGGAGGATCCTGTGTACCCCAGAAGTCAAAACAAACAGTTGGACACTAGTCAGCTCTGTTGAAGGGGCAAAAATTTTATTTCCACATGCAGAATGGCACACAGCAATCAAAACCAAAGCAGGAGCACGGAGCAGGCAGTCTGTTAGGCCTCTATCCTTGATGGAAGGGTACTAGGTTATTGCCCATAAATTAGGACCGACTTTACAGTCTTTGGCAGGAAACATTAAGCTATTAAGGAAAGAGGGTACTTGACTACCCTCTTACATTGGTCAGAGCCTATATCACTATCTCCTAATGTGTTTTTTAAAGAAATATACCTCTAGTTGTAGTACCCACCCACTTTAGTTCCCTTGTGGAAGGAAAGTCCCCATGGATTGAGGGCCTTTTGGCATGTACACAGTTTATCTCTGTTGGTCAGCTCAGGCTCCATCCTTCTCATCTCCTGTCTGTCAAGAGGCTGTAAATCTTTACACTCAGTGTTAACTGCTTGTAACTTTCCATCCTCCTTTCCCCTCCAGCTGCCTTTCTTACATCCCAAGTCATTTTACATTTAAAGCTAAATATTGTATTTTGAAAATGGATCACCGGGATTTTCTGTTTCTCAGAGGGCTTCACTAAGTTGCTGAAACTGGTCTAGAACTTGCAATCCTCCTGCCTTAGCCTCCCAAATCACTGAGATTACAGGCACGCGCCACCATGCCCTTCTTGTAGTCATTTTAGATTGCACGAACCATATCCCTGTAGTTAATAAGTTGAAATCTTGTTTTATTCATTGTTCATATGCAGACAAATTTAAAATTAAAAATTTCAGTGTATGTATAAGATTCTCTCAGTTATACTGTTCTACAACTTGTCTTACAAAATGTATTTGGGATATGATACTTACGTGTTCTTTATTCTTGAATAAACTTTATTTCTTATAGTCCACATTCAAAATTTTTACCATTCTGTGGAATAAACCCCCAATTTTTAAAATATCTTCATTTATTTATTTTTATGTGATGCTGAGGATCGAACCCAAGGCCTCACAAGGGAGAGGCAAGCACTCTACCACTGAGCTACAACCCCAGCCCTAAACCTCAAATTCTGAAGATATTGTAAAATGTGATACGGGGAGTTTTCTACCTAAATGATAATTCACCTTAGTTTGCACAAGACAAAGACTCCAGCTAACAGATTATTTAATGCAAATTTTGAATGGAACTACTTTTACCAAAAAAAAAAAATGGTTTTCTCTAGATAAAAATGGTAGTGCTAAAGAACTTATGTTTATTAGTTTAAATCTACTATAGAGAGTGGATTTCCTTTGCTCTTATTAATGTTTCGTATTTGCTTTGTCTGTCCAAATCCTTAATGCTGGACTTAGTATAAGGACTACATTTCTAACCCTCTTATTGCTTAAATTTGGCTAAAAAGGGGGTCTTTTGACAATGACTCCTAATTTGTCACTTCCCCTCTGATGAGGGATCAATCATATCAAAGAACTGGACATATCTTCAACTATGGGGGACCACCTGTTACTGGGCATGAGGCCTGCTATGAAACTAAGGCAGCCACAGAGGCCCCCCTCTTCACCCTTATTCTTGTGATCATGCCAGAAAGATTTCAGGCGTGTGAGTTTATTAGAATGGAAAATGAGAGCACTCTGAAGGGAGAGAGTCCTCTCAAGAGAAGGATGGTGTGAGCTTCCTCTTCTTGAGTCCCTGTGCTCCCAAAGATAGAGATTTAAGACAGAAAATAGCTCCTCTATCTTCCTTCAATGCTGAATTTAACTAAACCTGTTTTCTTTTGACTAAACCTACGTGCCCTCCAGTTTTATTTTGAACTTTTGCCTGACAGCATAGGAACTGCACAGACTGCCTCAAAGAGAGGTTGACATGGCACTCAGAGTTGTTTTTCAGGCAATTGAATCCACCTGTTCCTGTCTCAATTTCCTACCTCCTTAATCAGCGAGTCAACCTTTGAATAACCCTCAGTGAGCTTTCTTTGTGAGCATCTTGATATATTGGTTGCCAGGATAATTGAGGTTTGTGATAGTTTCAGTGATAGGTGAGGGTCCAAGCTATCTGGTAGGGTGTGACAACAGTCTATCTTAGTGGGGTATAATTATGGCTTGGGGAGACTTTGAACTGTCTGCCTGTCAGATAAGGTTCCCTGTGGCTTTCAGTCACCCCTAGTTGTCCTTTCCCTGCTCATCCATTCATGGTTGGCTAGCTACCTAACACAACCACTTGAGAAATAATCAACATTGTCTTTAGCAGAAGTCAGTCAGAAATGGGGGGAAATTGCACACAGTCGCTTGTCAAAGTCACCAAAATAAACAGAGCTGGGAGGTTATAGAAAAAGCTCTTATGCATGATTATCAAAATTCTTCCCCTAGGTGGAGATACTAACTGTTTCAGACTTCTTTGGAAGGTTTATAATAGTACCTTCAGGAACAAGCATCTGGCTCTTATGCTTCAGATGCCCTTGGTGGAATCTACACACTGATGCAGCAATAAAGAGCCAGCCAGAGGATAGATGCCCCAATTCCTCCAAAATCGAGGAATGAAACAAACAAGGGAATTTATGATGAAAAGCTCCAAATTGTTTTTGATCCCAAAGATGGAGAAATATCCTATATGCTTATAAGAAAGGATTTAATATCACAGAATGTAATTTGTCATAAAACACATATATACATACATACTATAAAACCGTATGTTTGGGAAATTAAGAAGATAATATTAGACTGTGTATGGAATGAATGTCTGAGAGAAGCCAGAAAATCTTTATTTTTATTTTATTATTATTTTTTTTGGTAGTGCTAGGGATCAAATTTAGGGTATATTAGTCAAGTGCTCTACTACTGAGGTATACCCCAGCCTAGAACATCTTTTGAAAAAACAATAATAATAAGGAAAACGACCTCCTAGGTATCAAGGAATGTACCAACACACAGAATGGAGGAATTCCAGTTCTTTAGCATAGTAGGGTAACTATTAGTTATAACAATCTATGATATATTTTAAAATGACTAGAAGGGTATGAAATTCCCAACACTTAAAAGTAATTAATGTTTGAAGAAATGGAAATGCTTTTTACCCTGACTTAATTATTACACATTGTATACATGTATTAAATTACTATAATGTACTACATAAAGATATATAGATATTATATATTAAGAAAACCATTATATTTAAATCATTCTTTTATGTAAATAAGATAAATAATGGAAAAGAATAAAGAACTCAGAATATATCTAGAAATAGACTCAGGAGAACTAACTCCATGTCTATATTTAGATCTAGCTATCTACCTGTCACTTAAGTAGGAAAAGGATGAATTATTTAATAAATACCATCTATAATAGAGTTTAAGTAATATTGAACATAAAAAGTAGGCTTTTGAGGATTACTCCAGGAGAATAACAAGCAGTTGTAATTCTGTTTTTAATGGAAAATACACAACTTATGAATTACCTTTATGAAAACAAGCTGTTTGAAAATTGGTGAATATCTTAGCAAAAGCTCATATGTAATCATGAAATATGAAAGTGTTATGATTTGACTTGGTAATGGAATTGGCTCCTATAATCAACTGGAATTATTTTCCTTCAATTCTCACTGGTGTCACTGAAACCATCCTGAGAATCTCTAGTACACCAAAGTTGCCAGCCTTCTACGGTAGGGGGAGATAAGGAGGTTCTCTTTATAGTTGTTGATCACAATTGCTATGCTGTTCTTGCCAGAGGGCTTGCTCCAAGTTTTTACCTGATGTTTCCAAACCTAAATAGGAACCACAGATTTTAGGAAAGTGGAAAAAATAAAGGTAACACTTATTGAGCATTTACCATGTACCAAGTCATTTATTTATTTTTTTATTTTCTATGTATTATTTTTATTTCTAAGAAAATATTTAATGCATATCATATATATTTATACACACACACATATATAATTTTCTACAGACTAACTAAGCACAGTAAAAACACTCCAATAATAAAGACTGACTCTACTTTAGCTATGATGAAATTGAGTTTTAGGGAAATTATATGGCTGCCAAAAGGTCACACCCTTAAGAGGGCTAAAACTATATTTTCACCTAAGTCTAATTCTAAAGTCAACACCTTACGCTTTTCAGAAGAATAAAGTATAAACAATAAATACAATGTTGAATATGTAGTTAAAAACCATGGCTGATGTTTGTCTTACCAAGTCATTTAGTCATTACAATAATGATGAAGCAGGTATTCCATGTGAGAAACAGACTCTGACAAGTGTAAGCAATTTTCCTTCTCTAGCATTAAGTGAGCAGTGGAGCTAATTTTTAAAAACTTGAACCCTACTTTACTATTTTGTTAAACTTTTATTTAAATATAACATATACTAAGTTGCAGATAAATCACAAGCATTTGTTGTTGCATTTTCACAAGGTGAACACAACCTGTGAAGCCAGCTCACAAATAAAAAAAAACAGCATTACCCAAACCTCAGAGGCTACCTCAAGTGCATCTGTTGCTCATTATTCCCCAGGGAAACCACTCCTCCAAGCCTTGGCACAGAAAGAGAGTAGTTGGGATTACTTTAGTTTTTGAATTTTTTTTTGAACTTTATGCAAACAGAATCAGAGAATGTGCTTTTTTTTCTGTCTGGCTTCTGTCTTTCAGCATTATGTTTGAACAATTGTTTGATAATGTGATATGGAGTCAAGTTTGCTCATTCTCATTACTGTAAGGTATCTCATTGTGTTATGCCACAATTTACATATTTACTATTAATGAACATTTTGATAGTTTCCAGTTTTTAGCTATTATGAATAGTACTGCTATGAACATTCTTGTGCATGCCTGTCTTTTAGTGCACAAGTGCACACCTTTCTGTTGGTTATGTACTTAGATGTCTAATTGCTATATTGTGGGATTTGCATTAGAAGTCTTGAATCTCTGATGATGTTCTTACAGTTTTTCAAAGTGGTTATATAAATGTATACTCACTGACCATGTAAGGAATTTTCAAAGTCCACATTTATGCTTAGGAAGGCAAGTTTTTGAAATCAGGTCTCTGTCTCCAATGCTCAATGCTCTTTTTATTTAAATTTTATTTAAAGGTAAGACCTTGATAATGGTTTTCTTTTATAAATTCCACAATTCTTTCTAAGATTTTCCTTCTTTGTTCATTAAATAAGTTTTCTTTTTTATACAGGAAAACATATCTCTGCTTAATAGAACTTAATAGGGTTAAGAGCGTATCAGAGGCGTCATGTAAATATTCATTTTCACTGAAACCAGCATCTTCTATTTTTTCTGCATGAGTGAAAAGAATAGCAGTGTAATTCTTCCAAGTATCTCCCAGAAGTTCCTGAAAGAGAAAAGAAGTTAAATGGCTATTTGCTTTGGAATCTATTCCTCAAAAATGGGCAAAGGAGTTATGAAGTTCCAATATAGTGAGCCAACAGATTCATGTGCCATTATATTTCTGAAAGCTGATACATGTAATGGGAAGCTGATATGAGGTCCAGTATTATAAGCAAATAGAGGGAGACGGATGAGCATTCAAGAGAAAAAAAAACTTTTGTTCTCTTTTTATTTATTGTTATAATTTATCCATATAATTTTGATATTAAATAGTATCTTATTGTGTTGCATGTTGAATAATTATAAGATTCAGTAATCATTTATACTTGTTTGGCAATCTGACTTTGTTAGAGCCACTAAATTCCTTTAAAGTCAGAGGACCTTGACTAGAGAATTGTTTTATACAATCCCCACCAGATTTTGTAATTTTAAGCCCCATATATAAGATTTTATTGATAAAAAATCTTTTAAAATTTTTATATGTGTGTATATGTATATATATTAAGTCTGTACATATACATATGTATATATATTAAAGGATATGGTGTTATCATCCCTAAAAACATTTACATGGGGCTTAAAATTACATAATCTGGTTATACTCTGTTGATTAATCAGATGACATATAATGGAAAAGCTAAGATCAAAATACATTTGGTGATTTGGAAAAACTACAAAGTGTTACTGTAATCCTCATCATCCTCAGTCCACATGCCTAAAATCAAACACAATTTATTGAAGGACTTCTAATGTGGTTGAAAAACATCAAAGACTTGTGTTCCTTTGTTTAGTAATATGTGGAAGTTAGTTATGAAATAAATTCTTGTTTGATTAGTGAAAATAAGCTGATATAAAGCAGAAGTAATTGCATGTGGCAAATTATTCACATAATATGAAAGGCATCTAGAAATAACCATTTAACTTTTTTTTTAATGTTTCCAAAGATATGTGAAATCATGACTTTGTGACAAATAGGAATTTCTCCATTCCTAACACTCCCATTACCAAAATACTTCCAAAGGTGCTACCAGTTTATAATAGCAAGAAAATGCAAAATACCTAGGAATAACATAACAAGAAAAAGGCAGAACCTCTAATAATCAGACGAAAGAAAGAAGGGTAAACAACTAACATTCAGTGCTAAGTACTTTACATGTACTATCTCTTTTGAAGTTCAACATTATTCTTTGTGGGAGATAATATGTTATTTTCTCCATTATGATATGAAGAATTTGACATACAGAGATGTGCAGCAACATATTAGTAAAAATTCTAGTGTAAAAATTGTTAAAAAAAAGGAGAGATAGACTGGTAAACTATTGTCAATGTACATAACAAATATAGGATTGAGTTTATGGTATTGAAAAAATGAAAGAAAGAAGAAAAGAATAAGAAGTGAAGAAGGAAAAAGAGATTAAGGAAGGAATAAAGACATATAAATATAATATGAAAATACTATAGAAATGTGCAAGAAAGTATTTAAAATTAGAAACACTTCACAAAATTACCAATTACGACTCCTGATACAGTCTGGCTTTTATCAGAGCCATTTATTTAATTCATTCCTCTTTAAAACTTGATCATGAACACTTTGAAGGCAATGTCCATGTCATTCCTGTATCAGCCAGAGATGCTAGCACATGGTAAACTTCCAGTAAATATCTGTTGAATAAATTTGACATTTATAATCTCATCATCATCTCAGATAGAAGGTTTAGGGTTTTGTTTATTTATTTTGAGGGTCTAGTTGTGAGGTTTAATTAATCTTTGGGACACAAGGTTGTAATTTCCTCTAAAGTCTTCCTTTTGTTCTGCTATTCTTTGTGATGGATTTGCCTATAATCTGCACTTTCTCTTTCGTATTCAGAGCAACTCTCCCAGGGAATAGTTTCAACATTTTCTCTTGCATCTATTCAAAATTAGTTTTTCTATATTGTAAAATGTTATATATTTCTTTCTTTTAAAAATACTTGTTTAGCTGGGTGTGGTAGTTCATACCTGTAATCCCAGCAGCTCAGGAGGCTGAAGCAAGAGGATCACAAATTCAAACCAGCCTTAGCAATTTATTTTTTATTTTTAAGAGTTACAATAAAAGTCTTTATTTAGGTTTTGTCAGTACAGGTAAGATATACTGAAGTCACTAAGCAATATGCATTAACAGGATACAACAGTTCATAAAAATTGAATTAACTATGCACACAAATACCTTAAATATTCAGTCACCTAAAGAGAAAATGCACAGATGTATGGTGAAAAAAACTGTATCTAACACTGAAACTACTATAGGATTCCATCAACAAGTCCAACTTTTAGAGATAAAAGTCTACGGTACTGGGCAAACTTGACAGTCATAAACCCACATCTACTCTAACAAGTCTGAATGGTGCTGAAGTATATAACAGCATGAGGAAGAATGCTCTTACACAGCATGAGTTCTAGAGACACACATATATACAGACATCATTGTGTTATACTTAAGGAAAGATTTCCATTTACAACTTCAGCCTTGGCAATTTAGCAAAGCCCTAAGCAACTTAGCAAGATCCTGTGTCCAAAAAAAAAAAAAAAAACGGCAGGAGATGTGGATCAGTGTTTAAGAGCTCCTGGGTTCAAGTCCCAGTACCAATCCCCACCACCACCACCACCACCAAAATAAAAGCTCTCTTTCAGGAAAATCTACATTCAATTTTCAAGGTCAATACATCAGGGAATATTATTTCAACTAAAAGATTCTACAGAATAACTTTTGCAAGTACTTAAACTGACATTCTTTTTTTTTTTTTTTTTTTTTACCGGGGATTGAACCTAGCAGCGCTTAACCACTGAGCCACATCTCCAGCCCTGTTTTACATTTTATTTAGAGACAGGGTCTTGCTGGGTTGCTTAGGGCCTCACTAAGTTGCTGAGTCTGGCTTTGAACTCACAATCTTCCTGCCTCAGCCTCCCAAGGCTCTGGGATTACAGGCATGCACCACCGCACCCGACTTATATATTTTTATGTTCCTTTAATACACAAATTCATTAGCCCAACTTTTAAAGAACATAATTCTTGTGTAAATCTAAGAATCCATAAGACATTACCATTCCAGTTCATCTAATGGTGGCATGACGATAGCGGTAGTCTAAGAACTTGTCATGTATTCAATGCATTTTAACAGATCTTTAGTGGAGTCATAGAATTGCAAAGTAAATGAAGAATGGTGTTATGGGTTGAATTGTGTCCTCTCCCAAATTCATATGTTGAATCAAAATCCCACTTCCTCAGAATGTGACCTCCCTTATTTGGAAATGAGATCATTGTAGATATAATTAGTTAAAGTGAGCTCATTAGGGTGAACTCCTATTCTAACATGATTGGTATCCTTATAAAACAGAGAAATTTGGACAAAGATGCAAATATAGGGAATGTGATCATGAAAATGGTCAAGCCAAGCAGAGGGCCTGGAACAGATCTTGCACTCACAGCACTTTGTAGGAACCAACCTTGCTAACATCTTGATTTCAGAGTTGTAGCCTCTAAAATTAAGAGACAATACCTATCTGTTAAGACACCCTGTTTGTGGTACTTTGTTACAGCAGCCCTAACCAACTAATACCAGTGTTTAAAACAATTACTCAAATGCTACATGTGTCAGATGTAGGCTCTGTCAATTAAAAAAAAATCTGGGCCATTTGCCTCAGAATAATCTGGTAGGCTTGCACGAAATGCATCATAATCCTTATGGAAACTGAAGTTTAAAAAGCACTACAGATGAGTGCTTTTTAAACTTAAGCCACATGGCTCATTTTACACTTCCTTCTGCACATATGTATTAAGGGTCTGCTTTGTTCTAGGCATGTTCTATAGGATAGGACACAGTTTAGAACAAGACAAATACATTTTTTGTTCAATACCTAGTAGGGATTCTTGTGTAATTACTAAACTTAGAGCTGAAAAAGAAAGGCAGATGGGAAAGAAATACTTTCAATTTGTTTGCACTTGTCAGTGTTGTGATATAAATTATGTTGATGCTATACAGGTAGATATTTAGCACCATCTAAGGAGGGGTGGGAAGCAAAGTTAAAGGGTAGAGAATAGAAGATCAGGAAAAGTTTCTTGCATGAGACAAATCCTTGAGCTGAATCTTGAAAAATGCATAGGAATTGATAAGGGAATCAACATAAGGAGCCTGATTGGGGATTGTACAATATGGGGATTTTATTTCTATACAATTATAGCTATTTATTCTTGATGATTCTTATCTTTGAAAGTTTCTCAAGTTTAGAACCAGATCAGATATTCAATCAGTTCACTACCGACATAATCATACTGATGGTTAAAATACTGAAATACATACAAAGTTAATAAATAGCCACTGTCCTTCACCTATGAGCACTATCTAAACTTATCCCATGGTGTTGATTGGTTGATGCTTGGACCATACTTGTCATTAAATATTTTTCAAATATCACCATAGTAAAAATGCATGCTAAATAAACTGTACAACAGTCCTTTCCTGAGATATACACCATAACATAGAGTTCTTGTCTTGCTAAGTTAGTACTTATTGAAGTAAATGATATCATTTTTACAGTATTCTGTTGGCTTCTGTTTTTTTGCATAGTAACAATACATTCTCTGTTGCCACCAGACATTTCTTGTTCTTTAAACCATTGTCTCATTCAGGGAAAGCGAGTTAGAACATCTATGCATGATAGACTCCTAAACTCTACACCACTTTACAGACCCATGTGTTCAGCCACTGGGAAGTTTTTGCATGTTGATAATTATTTATGAAAGGATGCTCATGTCCCAAACTGTGAGAGAAATTGCGCTTTTGAATTACTGCCAAAAACAGAACAGAATGGTTGATTTAGCTTTTAATCTTTAGATTGATTTTTGGCCAGAAAATAGTTGAATATTTGAAAGTCGTGTCACTTGGTGCAGAATAATCATGCAAGTGGCCAAACATGTTCTCAATGGACCCAGAGAAAGAATAATCACAGTTGATTGATGCCTCCCACCCCAAATCCAAGAGCAAAATAAGTTACTGTGAGTTATCTGGTGTTAATAATTTAAACACAGTACCAAGCTAGGTAGAAATTTTACATTCACAAACTGTTTGATTTTAGAGTGCTAAGGGTCTGAGTCCATCTAGTCCTTTTGGGACAACTAGTTAGAATATAAACTTTGTTTTCCAAGAATTATATTCATTTTCCCAGGACCTCACCAGCCCTGCCCCATTTGTTTGTGGTTGATGAAATCATAGCATCTGGACTTTTTAGGGGGAAACTTTGCAAAAAGCCAACTATTACATCAACTGAGAAAAAAAAATTATCATGGAACAGGAGGACAATAAGGACCATTTTTAATATTTTATGATATTCCCTTACTCTCATTCCTCTTTAAAGTGCCACATTTTCCTTCTCGGAGAGCCAAGGCTGAATGATAAGACCTCATTAGATCAGATTCAGAAAACACGCAACCTTAGAGAGCCTCCATCCTCATTGCCTCATTTTACAGATGAGAATATTGAGGTCGTGCGATGTTAGGCAGCTTAGCCTAAGCCACATGGCTCATTATTGGCGGGCCTGGTCCCATAACAAAGGTTCCCCTGACGGTTGGGCTCATATTCTTCCCACAAAATTGGGGTTTCTCAATTTAACCTAAACTAGTATATTTTTTTCCTAGATTTTTAAAAATTTATAAATTAGAGTCATTTAGATTGTATTTCATTGTTATTTTCTTTTGAAGTCTATTGAAATAAAACTTAACAAAATTTATTTCTACAAATAATATGTCCTAATATTAGGATAAAACAAATACCAACAATAAAGCAATAGTGACCAGAGGTAAAATTTACTGTACACTTGCCATGTGCCCGTATCTCAGCTATGACATTAATCCCCAAAGTAACCCAGTGAAACAAATACTGAAATCATTCCAAATTTACCAATGGCATTTAAAGGAATTACTTTCCCAAGGCCACAAAACAAGTAAGTAACTAAGTAGAAACTTGAACACAAATATAACTTACTTAGAACCCACACTCTTAGCCTCCAGTTTTCCACCCATATCTATGGTTCATTTGAATAAGTGCTTATCAAAATCTGGGAAAAAACAATAGTAATAGTAATGCTTTGTCATTTTCTATGAATCTACTGTGTTAGGCACAGCACTAAGCATGTCACATTTATTAAATCTAATGCTCTTAACTCTTTAATAGGTAAAATTATCCCCATTTTGCAAGTTAGAAACTAAAATCATAAAGTCTTGTTACTACATTAGGCTTGTTTTTAATTAAATTTTTATTGAACAGCTAAGCCCATGGTCTTTGGTATATTTAGGCAGTAATTAGTCTGAGACTTTTGTATTTGCATTTAGCTACTTGTGGACTATATTAACAGTTAAGGCATTGATTATGAAACAAAAATTCGTACTCGAAGCCTGTTTGTACACAGTACTAATGGATGATACCATGACAGTGGGAAGAATATGCACTTTGGCCAATTCCTAGGTTCAGTTCCTAGAGTGCCTTGGGTGTGTGCTAGCTCTTTCCTTGAAGTGACTTTATTATATCTTCTCTGATCCATTATTTGTGGATTTTGCTTTTAACATTCAAATAACATTCCCAGAAACTTTCAGATGATTCCTTCCCTTTATTTCCCAATTTTGGGGAGATGACTCACTGACTTCTCCTTCATTTTAACATAAATTAATAAAAGGCCTAATATAAATAAAGAAAAAAAGATCATTTTGGGAAATGTTTCCATTGTCACAGCTGGCAGTCTAGAACCCTTTTGTAAAATGTTAGAAACAATTGGGAAAGATATTCAAGAAGACAAGGGGGAGGCACAGAAAAGGAGAGATCAATTATCTGGCTCTGGCCTTGTAAAACCTTTTCATGACAGACACCAGCACCCCTGGGAAGTGTAAAGGAAAAGGAAGAAGGCAGATGCTTCATTCTTATCAGACAAAAGAGAAATCCAGGATATGTGTGAACCCAAAGACCTTAATAGCTCCTTGCTCCTTCCTAACAGTTGCTGGTCCTGTTGAACATTTAGATATCTGGCAGCTGTTCCAGACGTGTGAGCACACACAGATGGCTGCCACCAGTAGCTGAGGGACCTTCAGAAAGAAATTCAGAAACCTCCAGCCCATGCTTTGGAGACCATCAACCAAAGACCCTGGTGGAAACCAAAACAGATCTGCAGCCTCCCAAGTCTCTTGGGACACTTTTAGGATTACTAAGTCTTGGTTGCTGAGTTTACACAGGACACAAAAGATTTGTATTCTGGAAAAAAGGCTACTTCTGAGCTTTGCCCTTCCATCTCCTCTCTATCTTCAACTTCTGAGTTAGACAGTGACTTAAGGAAGGCAGATGCTGGATACTATCCTAAAAGACCAGAGATGGGTATGAATTAAATTAACTAGTATAAAAATTAGGGATTATGATGTTATTCTAGAGTCTAAAGTCAGAAAATCTATATTTAAAATGTATATCACTGAAAATAACTTTTGGGCTCAGCATAGGTACATCAGGAAAAATTAGTAGGAAATATGGAGAGTGTTAGGGTAGCTTTTGAGAAATAGCTTGTACATTTACTGAATTACATTCATCTATAATTTAAGCTAAATGTTTATTTAGCAATAGTTTTAAATGAATTCTGAAAACGGTTTAAAATTACACTGATGTAATGGATGCAGGTTTCCCATCACTTGATTTCTACCAGAAATACCGTTTGAAATGCAGGATTTAATAGTCTGGGGAGGTTTATGGGCTGTCTTAGATTCCATATTATGTCTTAATTGCAATCATCTTTTCTTCTTTAGTTTTGTACAGCATGTCCTTGATTTTTCAGGAGTTGGATGATGAGGGTTATTTATTTTTTTTCTTGCTATTGTCACCTTAATTTTTTCTGCTAGTTTCTTGTGATTACACATATGGCTTCTTTTTTTTTTTCAATTTTAGAAACATGCACAATTACTGAAAAACAAAACGTGTGTCTGTCATTTAGAACAATCTTTTGTCTTTACTAGTAAAGAGAAAAAAAATCATTAAAGCAAACTATCCCATCTTTCTGGGTATAACAGGGCCTACACTGGCACAGCCTGAGATTAGATCAAAAGAAAATTAGCATTTATACAAATACCTGAATGGAAAATATCTATTCTCTATTCTCAATTTAGTTTACCTGCAGAGCTAGCAGACATGGCTTCAGTGAGCTCAGTAAGTGATACTAGTGAAGTCCAGCACTTAGTGTGGGTGGATCCGGAGTAAGGAATCGAGAGATTGAATAGAATGGAACAGTTCAATGAATAGTTTCCAGGAATTGTTAGTAATAGTAGACACAAGGCTTGCTCTTATTTGCTGTATAAAGTTAGAATAAAATAAATATGTATGTTCCTTCTGTCTCCTAGCTGTGGCCATAATGGACCTCTCCCCTCACGCAGCTCCTCTAACTGCCTGAATAAGTCTCCATCTTAGGAATTTATAGTGAATAAACAAACAAACAAACAAACAGGGATGGACCACTGAGCAAAGGTGGCATATATCATTTATGTTTAACCCAAAGTCCCTGTGGTCCTCTCATGGATGGAATGGAGCAGTTCCTTATGCTACAGGTGATGAGGCACACAAAGCATTCCTGTTTTTTTCCCCTTTAAATAATGCACAGATCTCCTTTGAATATTTATTATGATCTGAAGGCTTATGAAGCCCCCTCTCATATGTCACATCACATTGGCTCTTAATGCATTGTTGTATTTGACTTGTTTTATCTATTTGTCTCTTCTAGATTACAGTTTTATGAAGGTAAGTCTCAAGTCTGTACCAATCATTAGGCTCTGTGCAGGTACTCAATAATATTCAATGACAAAGCAGTGAATGAACATTTTTGTTGATGAACTGTAACAGATTGTCTCCTTGATGTTGAAGTCAGTATTTAAATTCAGTGGTTCTGAAACCAAACTGTTTTTAAGAAATATATGGAAATTTACGAAAATGCAGATATGCAGGTCCCAATTTTGAGCTGTGTCAGTAGGTCTCGGATGAATATGCATTTTTAACAAGTGGCTCAATAGTCCAGGGGCCACATTGTGTAAAACGTTCAGGTTTGCAGTTCTTAAGGTTTTGAGTCTTAGTTAACCTCAGGTTATTACTTCAATTTTTGATCCAATTGTAAAGTGACTTACTGAATTTCCCTAAAAGGATATCGTAAAAAATGACTCTTGGTGGAAAAGCAAGTAATTTTTACTGGTTACTCCTATGTGACTAATATTTTATGGTTTAAACTATTCCTTTAACAAGTTTTTCCCCCTATTAGGGCAATGTCCTCCAAATAGGAATAGCGCACTAGTATAATTACATTTTTGTATTACCTGGATCAATTGGATTGGGTAAGATTCTTCTTGTCCATAGAAAGGCACGTCTGCTCTAAGGATCAGCAGTGCAAGGTGGAGACCCTCTTGCTCAAAGTGATGCGCCAGTGCCTTCTTGACTTCTTGTTTCACGTGACTCATGCTCAGCTTGCTGTGTGGATAACCTGGAGTGTCCAACACCTGGACCTGCAGGGTTATCTCTTGCCCCCCTCGACGCATGAAGCTGTGGAGGTGACAACTGCGGCCCAAGCTGCAATCTGTGGTTACAGAACATGGAGCAAATCGGCTGTGGAAGTCAGTACTTCCCAGCAGAATGTTCCCAGCAGAACTTTTCCCACTCTGAGTCCTGCCAAAGAGTGCCAAGTTGATAATCATCTTGTTGCTGTCTGTCATCACTATGGGTAAGCAAAGGCACAGCATAAACAATTAATTCACCCAATGTAAAGCTTCTTACCTGACCTGGAGCATTCCATATGCAGTCATCCCTCAGTATCCGTGGAGGAACTGGTTCCAGGATCTCCATGCGGATACCAAAATCCATGGATGTTTAAGTCCCATACAAAATAGCATATTATTTGGTTTAATCTATGCACATCCTCCAGTATAATACTTTAAATGACCTCTAGATTACTTGTAATGTATATTTCAATATAAGTGCTATGTAAATTATACTGTATTGTTTAGGGAATAATGGTGAGGAAAAAAAGTCTATCCATGATCAATACACACACAATTCCTTTTCTTATTATTTTCAATCCATGTTTGGTTGAATCCACAAATGCAGAACTCACAGATATGGAGGCTGATTGTCTTACCTTTGTTTTGCTTTTCCCTCCTTTATAGTGATTAAGGCACAAAAGAGAACTCCATTAAAATGAAGATGTGGCAAAGACAGAAGATTGAAATAACAGTGGTAGTTTATAGTGGGAGGACAGAGAAAAGCAGAATATAGATAAGGTAGGAGGAAGTAATAATTGCAGGAAAATGGCGGAGGGGGGTACCCAAACTTCATGAAGATAACATAAAACATATTTAGGAAGACCATGTTAATGCATTAGTGTAGGAGATTAGTTGTTTTAGGAATCGATATTCAGGTTTTTGAGCTCAGGAACAAAACCAGAAAAAGCATTTGAAAATTATTCACTATTGAAGAATTGAACAGTGGAAGAAACAGACTTTTTTTCTTTTTTAAATTTTGACAATATCGTTTACCTTCCTATCTTCCCACTCCCTGAATACATATCATCTGTAAAAACTCATCTTTCCCTACTTCCTGAATGCTTGTCTCCTATGAAACATGAATAACGTCAAAGAAGATTCCTATTTCTGTTTACCAAGACTTTTTTTTTTTTTTTACAACCAGGCTATATGCTGATGAAAATGAGAAGTATTTGTAATTTCTCTTCTGAAATTATTAGTAAATCATCCCTTCGATAGGTCATTGCGAAGTGTTGACTTCTTGATAAAGTAAAGCTTGGCACATTTTTCAACTTAACTAAGAGGGAGGAGAATATCAGGAAAACCTACTCTATTTACAAGGCATGAAATTGCAGTTAATCATTTGTACAGAGTATAAGCCCTTACAGAATTTTAAGTTCATCAATCATTTTCACTGACTGATGGATAAGCAAAGATACTGGCTAACTTGCCAAGTATGCTCAATCTTCTGATTCAGAAGTAAAAGAAACTTTAGTATAGCATACTTATTATTTTTGCTTATATCTTATCACTCTATTATACAGGTTTAAGTATTCCAGGCTCTTCTTGTTCTCTAATGCCCCCTTACTCCAATATCTCCAGATCTTAAAATAGACACCTTGAAGGAGACTCACATTCCCACAAACAGTCACTTGTTTTTTGTATATCCCTCAAGTTGACAGCAGCTCATGCAGTTCATTCAGTTGTGTCAACTGCTCTGAGTTAGAGTTAATTTCTTTTCACTATTCAGTCAGATACATGATGTTTTTAAAAAATGACTAGGCAACCCAATCCATTTGCTGTGTAGCACTTACCTTTTTTGGTTTGAAAATGCTTTCTTCACAGCCTTCCCTGGAACTAGTGTAGTTTTTCTTTGGTATGAACTTTAATCTCCTGACAGTGTTATTGTACCAGCCAGAGACTGGTAGTATATTATTTAATTTAGTTAATCTATTACCAGACATCCTCTTTATAACTGATTGTCTTTATCTAATCAGCACTGACTTCTGTCTTACAATTTTAATAGATATTTTCTGAAACTTCTATTCCCAGGATTCAATTATTTGATTTAATATGTTTCTCATTACAATTTACGTATAGCATAAAGAAATGCAAGATTGGTAAGTATTGAACATTCCATAGCATTGGCAACTTTTTCCATTTTACATGATAAATAACCAATATCACTAATTCATGAAAACTTGCAATAAGTAGATACATAATATATGCATGATAATTGAATACTGATTTCATAATGGTATTTAGTTCATAAATTCAAAATTCTCTAAGAAAACTCTTGAAATTATTTCCATATAATTGAAATTTATTACCTTATCCTAATCAGCAGAATCACTAGCATGATTATCTCAGTACATGTAATCTTTTATCAATTAATGATAATATATTTAAGAAAAGGAATAAAATTAACTCTAACTTCTAGTCAAATAAATTTTTTTTTCTAAAAGATTTATGTTTTGTTATTAAAATTTCAAATTTGATTTTTGTCACTTCTTAGTATATATCCATAATTCCCAAAATAATTTCTTATAGAATGTAAGATGTACAAACTTAGCTTGATTATACTGGGGTTCATTTTCTCTTTTATCTCAAAAAATTCTCTGAAGTATGTATATATGTGTGAAGAGAACTTGGAAACATCCAGAAGATCTTATGACTTCATGGACAGAGGGTCAAAAAATCTTTCCTATGTGGACATGACAAGGAAAATGAACAGGATTCATTCATCTGACAAGCACATTGACTTTCTTGAAATGAAGCAGGAAAGAACTTCCCCCCAGGTGGCAGTAGCACCCTGTTTCCTAAAGAGTGATCTTAAACCAGAATTTATTTTATTTTTCTTTCTCAATTGTAAACTGACATTCTCTAACAGTCTGCATCAACATGTATTGTGGGGGGGGGGCAATTTCTGAAAAAGGGAAAAGCCCAGATTGCTCCTAGGTTCCCTGTAGAACACAGCAAGCCTAGGATTCTTAGTTTTTCATACTCTTCACTAAGTCCTAGTTAAGTCACTTGCTGAATGCAACAGTTGTTTTAAAAAGTTAAATTCAGAATTTAAAAACATGGTTCATAAATGTCAATGAGACTGCAAAATTTTTAGGTAATTTTTCATAGCGCTAATGTCAGTTTTAGATTTGAGTCAATGTCAAGGTTTATACAAGGGAAATTTATTAATGCTATATGATAGTGAAGGATTGCATATGAATACTTTTTGAATTAGGGTGAAAGAACAATTTGAAAATGGCCTTTTCACTGATTGGGCTAAATATGATATAGTAGAGCTAATACATTAATTCCTAAGAATTCCTCTTTGGAAATAAACTATCTTGGAGAAAATAATTAGCTAGCTACTTGAGGCAAAAAAGAGATCCTGGGAATGTGCTTTAAACTCACAACAAAGTAAAAGCCAATCTGCTGGTGATGGGGAAAGAGCCATAAAAAGAGTAAAAAAATATCAGGGTATAAAAAGAGGGAGAGGGACAGGGAGAGACAGAGGGAGGGAGGAGGAAGAAAATATGAACTACAAAAATACAGCCTGGCAGGATTTTTCAATTGGGGAAATAAAGTGGTAAGGGACTATTTTAGAGCAGAAATAGGTACAGCTCAGTTTTAAATTCTTCACATTTCTGGGAAGAAATGTGAAGAATTCTTCACATCATACATAAAAATCATCCACATACACAGTTTCCTTGTTTGAAGGTGACTTTTTATTTTCGTAACAAAAAAGTTTGTCCCTGTATTATCACGGGACAAGAATCACACAAATTGGAGATTGTGGGGTGGCATCTGAAATGAAGTAATTCAGAAGAGGCAAGAGATTGAAGCTGGCAGGACTTTAGTCCCCAGGAACTGGCTGGAATCCTTGAGAGGACTTTAGACTTTCACAGTCCTTGAAATGAGACATTTGGGAGTAAGGCTGAATCTTGCTGATAAATAACTATTATATTTTGAATATATGTGCATGTGTACATAGATGTGTGTGTATACACACATATTTATATGTGTATATATGTATATAAACAATTTATAATATATGTCTCTATACCCAGTAAAATCATATCTTTCTAACCAAATGAGTTTTATTATGAATAGTCCTTTTTTAAAAAAAAAACATTGTATTTGTTTTAATTAGTTATACATGACAATAGAATGGATTTATGCACTTTGATACATCATACATAGATGGGATATAATTTCTCATTTTTCTGAGTGTACATGTTGCAGAATCATATTGGTCATGCAGTCCCATGTATACATAAAATAATAACGTCTGTTTCATTCTACTATCTCTCCTATCTCCACATCCCCTCCTTTACCCTTCCATCACTTCTCTCTACCTAATCTAAGGTAATGCTATTCTTCCCTAGTGCCCCCCACCTTATTGTGAATTAGCATCTGCATATTAGAGAAAACATTAGGCCTTTGGTTTTGTGGGATTGGCTTATTTCACCTAGCATGATATTCTCCAACCCATCCGTTTACTGGTAAATGCCATAATTTCACTCTTCTTTAAAGCTGACTAATATTCCATTGAATATATATACCACATTTTCTTTATCCATTCATCTATTTGAGGAACACCTAGGTTGTTTCCATAGTTTAGCTACTGTGAATTGCGCTGCTATAAACATTGATGTGGCTGCGTCACTATAGTATACTGACTTTAAGTCCTTTGGATATAAACCAAGGAGTGAGATATCTGGGTCAAATGGTGGTTCCATTCCCAGTTTTCTGAGGAATCTCCATACTGCTTTCCATAGTGATTGTACCAATTTGCAGTCCCACCAGCAATGTGTGAGTATACCTTTTTCACCACATCCTCACCAACATTTATTGTTGCCTGTATTCTTAATGATTGCCATTCTGACAGGAGTGAGATGAAACCTTAGAGTAGTTTTGATTTGCATTTTTCTAATTGCTAGAGATGTTGAACACTTTCTCATATATTTGTTGATCAATTGTATTTCTTCTTCTGTGAAGTATCTCTTCAGTTCCTTAGTCCATTTATTGATTGGGTTATTTTGGGGGGTTAGGTTTTTTGAGTTCTTTATATATCCTAGAGATTAATGTTTATTATGAATAGTTCTTGACATTTCAATTAAATAAATTCCAATTTTCATTGATTTGAATTTTGAACACCTTGTTCTAATATTCAGTTTCTTTTTAATAATAAAGACTAATATTACTCAGAAGACTAAGATTAGAAACATCATATTATCAGCTATGCCATGCCTCATCAAAATGAGATGAGTTAATATGTAAGAAAGGGTATTTATCCAAAAGAATTAAAGTTGGCATACTCTACAGACACATGCATGTTTATGTTTATAACAGTACAATTCACAATAACCAAGTTATGGAAACACCTGAGGTGCCCATCAACAGATGAATGGATAAAGGAAATGTAGTATACATACACAATGAAATTTTATTCAGTTGTAAAGAAGAATGAAATTATGTTGTTTTGCACAGAAATGGATGGAACTAGAGAATACCATACTAAGCAAAATAAGCTAAAATCAGAAAGTCAAAGATTGCATGTTTTCTATCATATCTGGAATATGAAATGAAGTAATTCAGAAGAGGCAAGAGATTGAAGCTGGCAGGACATTAGTCCCCAGGAACTGGCTGGAATCTTTGAGAGGACTTTGGACTTTCACAGTCCTTGAAATGAGACATTTGGGAGTAAGGCTGAAGTATGATTATTTTGTTAGTTTTTGTTGGTTTGCTTAGTTGCTTATTGTTCTTCTGAGTATTTCTGCACATGGGGATACTTCTTTTTTCAAACTACTCATGTCCTTCCCCTATTGATTACTTGTCTTTAAGAATCACTAGTATAATGAGATGCAAATCACAGTTACTAACTCAGGGTACAATATTCTTTCTATATACCACTGTATTCAATTTTCTAAAATTTATAATTTTAGCAACTTTATTAATAGTGAAGTTGATTTATAGCATTATATTTTTATGTTTATCAGAATTTCAGATTAGGAATATGTGTGCTATTAAAATAGAAAAGTTCTTCTTATGGTTCTCTGAAAGAATTTAGATACTTCAACAATTACACATACCTGAAAGATTTGAAAAACTGTTATGAAGACAGAATAGGTAACTTTCTGGAAGTGATTCTTGAACAACTTTTAAAATTTCTGTCACAGTAACTTGACTCTTCTTGCATCAATTTTGGTGATTTATGAGATAATAAACACATGTCTATTTTACCCATATCCTCAATTTTTAAAATTGTATAATCACCTTCATTTCTGGTATTGGATCTGATGTGGCTAACGTATTGGAATTGGCTTTATATGTTTAATAATAAACATTTTCTCTCTGTGTGTGCACACTTAACTACTTCTGTAGTTTCAAATGGATTTCCATGACCATAAGTTAAAATTTATAATCTATTGCCTCTAGTGTATCAGGATTTGACTTAAAATAACCAAACATTTGTCCAACAACTCTGAGACAATTAGGTTGAAAACTGAGAATCAGAGGTATAACCCTTAGTCCTAGAACCCAGACATTAGGCTGGCTTCAAATTCCTAGAAGCCCTAGTTTTTTCATGTACATTATTCAGTTCCAAACACTTATGTGTTATAAATACTTCTAGTATTAATCTAGAAGAAATATATGTTTTTAATATCAAAATAGAAAGCATTATAAATGCCATGGACATATTATTAGAAATAAAGTTATTGAATAACAGGTATCATACCTGAATCCTTCTAAACTTGATGCCACAAACTCTCCTTTTATGATACTTTTTTCTTTTACAAAAAAATTAACAATCTCAAGTGAAGAATAGGCTGTACATAAAAATAACTAACATATCTAATAAAAATCTAAAAAGAAATCTAAAATCTAAAAGAATCTAATAAAAATCTTACCTAGGATACTTAGTCTTTTATTTTTTCCAGAGAAACATAATTTTTTTTTTCCTAGCAAAAACTATGATCTGGCACTAACTTCCCAGATACTGTCACTGAAATAGCTGATACCAAAATGTCTGAGACATTGGAACCCATGAAAGACATAGTCAGTTTGTTGTAGAACAGTCAGAAAATATTCTAAATCCTTTAGGATCTTTCCATCTTATATTGAGGTTAGGTAGCTGTGTGTGTGTGTGTGTGTGTGTGTGTTGCTTGCACAGTGATGAACTATTACCATGAATAAAGCTTTGGAAAACACATAAACCATGACAACATGATAATATTATCAAATGCCTATGAAAGAGCTTCAGTTCCACACTTGGTATAGATCCTAGTACAAAATTCAGGCCTTAACAGTTTTCCAGAGGTTAAAGTAGTAGATAGTAAAGCTGTACTATGTAGCAGCCTTTAGTCGCCTTAAAAGATAAAACCACAAAAACAGAACACTAAATATATTTTTGTGGCCTAAAATAAAAATTTGAAGTTTGCAAATTCCTAATAATAGTGAAGATCCTAAGAGAAGGAGACTCAAACAAGTATCATTCTTTGCAATGCAGATGACTTAAGGACACACCACAGAAAGGAAGACAGTTAACCTGCTGCAGGAAAGAAAATGTCTGTGTTTTGTGTAGATGTTTTGTGTATGTGTATGTGTGCATACAATGCTACGTCTGAGTTAAGCATACTGTAATAAAAAAAGAAAGAAAGAAAGAAACATGACCTATGAAACAGTCATGGGCAGCACTGTTCTAGACAGTTCAGTGTATTAACTCATACAGCCCTTTGAAGTGGATATTATTATTAACCTCATTTTAAAATTCATGCAGGCACACAGAGGTTCAGTAACTGCCCTTGGCCATACAGTTGGTAAGTGATAGTGCTGTGGTTACACCTTTTTTTTCCCAGAGTGTAGTTGTTGACACACATCTGCTCAACCAGTTACTGTTCACATTTCAGCTGCAGTACTTGGCCAGAGCAACAGGGTTGTGTGCCAGAGCTCAGAGAAGGGGAGAAGGCACCGTAGAAGAAAGCAACGGGACGCAGAGAGTGCAATTTATCAGTAGATGTAAATGAGTATTGTATTTTTATGCCTCTTTTCCCAAACATGTTTTGAGAAAACACTTAAAACATAAAATTAAAGGAAGAGTTAAAGCTGTCCAAAAGTATTTTAAGTTGGGCAATAATGTACGTTGCTTCTGTTTTGGGTCCAATTTTGTTGATCTGGATTAAAATCATACAGATTCCTCGAACCCCCAATAACAGCAACAACAGTAATAATAACAGAAATGACAACTATTATTTATGGAGTGATTACTCTGAGGCAGGCATATGCTAAGTGGTTTATGTGCATTTTTAAATATAATCCTTATAACAAATCTGTGTTGAGGGCATAATTTTGTTATTTTTCCTAATGAAGAGACTGAGGCTAAGGAATAGAATTCTCCCAAAGTTGCACAGCTTAGAAGTAGCAGAGCAGAATTCTAATCCAAACCTACTTCAATCCAGGACTATCTGCTAACACATTGCAAACTGCACCATGTAGATACATACAAGAACAAAATGTCATATGCTTTACAAAAATCTTTTGCTTATGCTCTTCCTAATTCGGGTCATACCCCAAAACTATTATAAATAACTGCATCATTAAAATCCCACACTGACCTGGTATTGTACCTCTGTGATCATGGCCCTGCACAGTACATCACATCCTGCTTGTCAGCCAAGACTCCTCAGAAATTAACAAGCGTGATTTAAAAGTCAGAGGCAGAACAGGCAAGAGAGTGGGTGGTAAGTTTTAAGAATGGTTTTCAGGTGCTCACCACATGAGTTAAGTACAGAAATACAAATGCTAAGGTTGATACATTGTGTGGTCTATGAGAGATGAGGTCAGTAACGTAACACTGTAGTGGTAAATTTCGAAGAGACATATGATATTTACATAATTCCTAAAAGGTGAAATTAAATAGGTCTGGATAAGAGCCACTATCTGTGCCAAGCATGATTATATGAAATTGAAGTCATTGCTTTACAATATTGCTATAAAATTGCTGGACTAAAAAACAAACTGTAGGCCCACAGTATTTGGAGACAATCATTTGAAACATATTGTTGTAAGCTCAGATGTGGTAGAAGAGTTGAATTTGGTCTTCTAGCCAATTTGGGAAGGTATACAGGATATTACAAAATGGAAGAAAGATCATGTTTACATTGCCCAATAGTAAGCTTAACTTGGCAAAAGAAATGGCGAGAAATAGATTGCATATATAAAGGGCAAAACAGCTTTATGGCCCCAGGGTGGTCTGTTGCATGATACAAATTTTATTTTCAGTCCTTAGTTTTAATACTTTGTTTTTAAAGGTTAAGCCAGCTATTCTTTAAAGACATTTCTAAATTCTGAGGTATGCATACATTTACATCATAAACATGGAATAAAGGATAACATTTAGAGATGTCATGCTAAATAAATACATAGATGGTTTTGGAACTTGGTGTAATAATTAGGTATCATGGATGATACAGTATACAGTCTAAAAGCATACGTTTTCTCCTGTGTTTGTTTCTGTCATATATGCATTAGAGATAAGGGAAATGTCACTATTATTTAAGATGAATATAGTTATTTCTAAAAGAACTCTATTTGAAAAAGTAAAACATTATGGAAATGTGTTTATTAAAATTTATACCACACTGTGGGGACAAAGCTAATTCATTAATAAATTAAAACATATTATTGAGAGAATTGTATATTGGGTACACCATTTGCTTTCCAGAAATCAGAAGTTTGATAAAATAATTATAAGGCAATTTAAATGATATAGGATTTATTGCTGTATTTAAATCTCACATGTGTTTCATGATGCAGAAAGTATCCAAAAAATTAAAGATGAAACTCTTTAAAAGTTTGGATACACTTAGACTCAAGATCATTGTTATAATATCCAAAGGCTCAATTGCTTCATTTCTTTCCTTTATCATCACGGGTAGGTAAAGACATAGTTACTCACATAAATAGTGTTGAGTGTGTTCCTGTGTGTGAAGACAAAATATTTAGAAACCAAATCAAGTAGAAAAAAAAAGGTTTAAAAAAATCAGGAAAGTCTCTGAGCATAGGTTCCTTCTTTACAAAACAAGAAATTATCTATTTACAAGATAGTTGTTGCTCAGGCAGGCATCAATATAACTCTTCTGTGAGGGTCTCACTGTAGTAGACATTATGGTTTGAATATAGTCTGCTCCCAGCAAGACTCAGGTTGAGGATTCGTCCTGAAGGCAGCAGTATACGGAGGTAGGGACTCATGGTAGGACTTTGGGTCATAGGGAAGTGCTCCCAGGAATGTTTTAAGGCCTTTCTTGTATGAATTTCAACTTTCATGGAGCTGAATTAGGGTGAAAGCAGATTGATATAAAGCAAGTTCACCCCTCTTACTTCTTTTCCTTGTGTCAGTCTGTCCTTCTACTTTCCCACCATATTCGTATGCAGCACAGAGTCCCCACTGTATGTGGCAGCCCTGATCCTGGACTTTGCAGCTTCCAGAGGTATGAGCCAAAATAAACCTTTCTTCATAAATTAACCAGTCTTGGCTGTACTATTATAGCAATGGAAAACAGATTAAAGGGGGGCTGCAGTTGTAGCTCAGAGTGCTTGCCTCGCACTTGTGAGGCACTGGGTTTGATCCTCAGCACCACATAAAAATAAAATAAAATAAAGGTACTGTGTTCACTTACAACTAAAGAAAGTGTTTTTTAAAAAAGAAAACATAGTAAAGTAGTGTTTGATAAATAAGAGTTAAATTTGAATTTGTCTTTATAATAAGGCTGACTTTAATGAGAATTCTTTTCCACTCTGACAATATGAACCCCCTTCTAACCTATTTATTTTTGTGTCTTTACAAATGAAACAGTGATGAAAATGATAATGAAGAAGAATAATAGTAAAGAATGGATTTTAGAGGCTGGGGCTGTGGCGTAGTGGTAGAGCTCTCGCCTAGGATGTGTGAGGCATTGGGTTAGATCCACAACACCACATAAAATAAATAAATAAAATAAAGATATTGTGTCCAACTACAACTAAAAAAATTTTTTAAAAAAATGGATTTGATTTTGTGTGTGTGTGGGGGAGGACTGGGGATTGAACTCAGGACCTTGTGCATGTGAAGCAAGCATTCTACCAACAGAACTATATTATCCCCAACCCCAAGAATGGATTTGATTTTATGTTTTGAGTTTACACATAGTTTCCTTTGTCTACAATAACTTTCTTTTAAAAAAATATTTATTTTTTAATTGCAGTTGGACACAATACTTTTATTTTACTTATTTAATTTTATGTGGTGCTGAGGATGGAACCCAGGGCCTTGCACGTGCTAAGCGAGCGCTCTCCCACTGAGCTACAACCCCAGCCCCAACAATTACTTTCTTGAGTGAAATCTAGTCATAAAAGTTGCCTTAAGCATATTTAAAAACTATAGATCTAGATTTAGATTTCTGTTCTACTACTGACTACCTATATGAAATGGACACATTTTATATCTTCTGAGACTTGGTTTTCTCTTCTATAAAATGGATTCAGTAACACTTTACAGATCTAGTAAAATAATGTATGTTAATTAAATCAACTATAATATCTAAAACAGGTAGGATACTGCTTGACACACAGAAAGTACTCAGAAAAATTCACCATGTCTCATATGAAAATAATTATGCTTTACTCAAGCCCGCCCTTTACTTGCGTTTTCTAGCTTGGTGAATAGCATTCCTAAGCAGAAATGTGGAAGGCATGCCTATATTTCTTTTATCCAACCTAACTCATCTAACTGGAAAAGAAATTTTAGTTGTTTTCATTTCAACATCTTTCAAATGCATCTGATCATCTTCCTTTTTCCTATTACTGTTTTACTTCAGGCTTTTCTGAGTGCTCTCTTGGATATAATGAGGAAATTTCTGAAGTGATCTTTTCTTTCTTTATGATCTTCCAGTTCATTCATCACATCATTGCTGGAAAGACTCTTCCAGAGTAAAACATAGTCACGTGTATAAGTTTGCACAAATCACATGATTTTGTAAGGTAAAGGTCCTATACTTTATCTTCTTTTTCACAGCTGTTAATGAGCTAGCCAAGACCCACCTCTTTTTCTTCTGCAATATGGTCATTGTGTTCCTACTCCTGCCATTACATCTGTCTAGAAGGCCCTCTATTTCCTAAACCCACCTCAGCTAAACTTTTTGAGGTTTGACAAATAATCATTCATCTTTGAAGACTCAAGAAATATTTATAGCATAAGTATAAATCTGTGGGACAGGACTGAAAGTACACAATAAATCCTTACGTTAGGGTGAAATAATTGTCTACAAGGGGACCAAGGGAATTTAATGGCGGGGGGGAAAGAATAGTCTTTACAACAAATGGTGCTGAGACACCACATATTCACAGGCAGAAAATTGAAGTAGGCCTCTACTTTACATCATATAAGAATTAACCCAAAGTGAGACATACACCTAAATGAAAAGCAAAATCTACATAACCCCTTGAAGAAAACATAGGAATAAGTCTTCATGATTTTGACTTAGGCAATGTTTTATTAGATGTAACACCAAAAACAAACAAACAAACAAACAAAAAATGTAGTGTCACCTTACCTGCTGATTTTTGGTTTTATTTCTTGAGCTTTAGGGATCTTGTTAAGGCACCACCATTTTGATGTTTGTGCCAATATGTTGGAGTGTTGGCCCTACATTTTTTTCTAGCAATTGCAAAATTTCTGGTCTAATTTCTAGGTGTTTGATCCACTTTGAGTTGATTTTTGTGCAGAGTGAAAGAGATCTAGTTTCATTCTTATTCATATGGATATTCAGTTTTCATAAAACCATTCATTAAAAGACTATCTTTTCTTCAACATATGTTTTTGGCATCTTTGTCGCCATATCTATGTGAATCTGTCCCTGTGTCTTCTATTCTATTACACGGGTCTTTGTGTCTGTTTTGATGCCCACACCATGCGGTTTTTGTTACTATAAATTTTGTAGTATAATTTGAGGTCAGGTATTGTGATGTCTCCAGCATCCATATAGAAGAATAAAATTATGGCATTTGCTGGTAAATAAATGGAACTGAAGAATCTCGTGCTAAGTAAAATGATCCAGACTTACAAAGTCAAGGGTTGAATGCTTTCTCTCATATGCAGAAGCCTGAGCAAAATAGACGGGAAAACATGGTGGAGACATCATGAAAATGGAAAGACTATCAGTGGAATGGAAAAGGGAAGTCCAGAGGGAGAGGGAGAGTGATAAGAAAGGAGAACAGAAGGTATGGCTGACCAAATTATGTTTTGAGCATGTACAAACGTACCACAGTGAATTCCACCTTCATGTATACCTATGGAGTACCGATTTACAAAACAATGAATAGATGGGGAAAGCCAATAGCCTACAGGAGAGGGGAAAAGAGAGAGGGAGAAATTATCAGGGACTGAAATGGAACAAATTATATTCCATGCATATGTAATTATGTCAAAATGAACCACACTATTGTGTAGAACTATAATGCATTAATAGAAACATAAAAAATACCAGGACAAGGAAAAATATATAGCTCAGACCTCATAAAAAACTTCCTGCTTTAAAGCATATGATTAAGAAAGGAGAAGACAACCCAGAGAATGGGAGAAAACCTTGGCAACTTCTATATTCTAATAAAAGGACTTAAATAAAAATTCTCACACTCAATAATAAAAAGAAAAATAAATAAAATAATGGGCAAAGGATTTCATAGTTATTTCTCTAAAGATGACATACAAAGCCAATAAAGACATGAAGAGATGCACAACATCATTACTCATTAGGTAAATGCAAATCAAATCCAAGATGGGCACCAATTAAAAACCACTAAGATGACTAAAATTACAAAGACAGACACTAACACATGTTATTAGGGATGTGGAAAATTTGGAGCCTTTACACATTGCTGGTGGTGCAGCAGTCACTTTGGCAAACAATTTGGCCTTTTTTCAAAATGCTAAGCATAGGGTTTCCATATGACCCAGCAACTTCAGTCCCAGATAGATATTTAAGAAGAATGAAAACATATGTTGACACAAAAGCTCATAGATGAATGTTTATAGCTACATTGTTCTTAGTAGCCCCAAAGTGGAAGCAATCTAAATGTCCATTAGTTAATTCATAGATGATAAATAAAATGTGATTCACTCACACAATAGAATATGATTTAGCAATAAAGACACATGAAGTACTGCTATCTGCTATACAACATGGATGAAGCTTGAAAACATTATGCTAAATGAAAGAAACCAGGCATATAGAATTACATGTTGTATCTGTTCATTTATATAAAATGTCCAGAATAACCAAATCCATAGAGAGAAAGCAGGTTAGCAATTTCCAGCAGATAGGGGTGAGATAGGGGTGGGAGGAATGGGACCTGAATGCTAATGAGCATAGAATTTCTTTTAAAGTGATGAAAACATTTAAAAATTAGATAGCGATGTGTTGCAAAACACTGTGAATATATACACTTTAAAAGCACAATTCAATGATGCATGAATTATATCTCAATAACTGACACTAATAAAGGGATTAACTTTAGGGAAAAATTTATAATTAAAAAAATTTTTTGTGGTACCGATGATTTAACTCAGGAGCACTCTGCTGTTGAGTTACATTCTTAACCCTTTAAATTTTTTTTTTTTAATTTTGAGACAGGATCTCACTAAATCACTGAGGCTGGCCTTGGAGTTATGATCCTCCTGCATCAGCCTCCTGAGTTGCTGGGATTACGGGCCTCCATCATTGTGTCAGGTGGAAAACATCATCATTTTTCTATTGATTTCAGTGCTCAAAAACACTCACCTCAGTGGAGCCTTTCTCACCTCCCTTCCAGCCCTTTGCAGACACTTGTGTCATGTGAGTTTTCTATTGTTTCCTTTGGAAAAACATAAACAGTTATTTAGACATTTAGAATTCATCTATCTGACTTTGTTCTTTATTTATTTCAGTACTGAGGATTGAACCCAAGGGTGCTCTACCACTGAGCTACATTCCTAGCAACCCCCGCTTTTTATAATTTTGAGCCAGAATCTCACTAAGGCTCCATGGCAGGCCTTGAACTTGCCATCCTCCCGCCTGAGCCTCTGGAATTGCTGGGATTACAGGCATGTGCTACTGTACGCCAGTGACTTTATTTTCTTTAAATGCAGGGCTGGTGTATTATAGATTTTCATGCTCATTTTAAAAATATTTTATTTTTGGTTAACATGTATTAGTTTACATAAAAATGAGGTTCAGTGTGCTATTTCAACACAAGCATAGAACATTCAACACAAGGCATAATATCTCTTGGAAGAACTTAATAAATGTTTGTTAAATAAGTGAAAATTAATCCCCACATTCCATTTCCCTTTCACATGGCTGTTAGTCTTTTCCCATCATGTCCTTTGATAAACTTGATCATTAATTATAGGCCTGTGTCACCTGAAATAACTTTCCACCAAAAGATCTTTTTTTACTATATGCAGTGAGTATTAATTGATTTGACTTTAGTGAAAAATATTAGACATGGTATATATATATATGCCTATATATATTTATATTCTCATATTTGTGAGAAAATTCAATAAAATTTCAATGGGTAGTGAACTATTGAATAGAAGCCCTGCATTTAAGAGTTACTCTTCCACTTCTAAGTTCTGTGACTTTGGGTAATGTACATAATATTGTATATAAGACCTTGATTTTCTCAACTATAAAATAAAAATAGGAATAATATACCTTATTGAGTTATGCTGTGGCAGTTAAATTAGTTGATTATTTACAGCACTGAACACAGTGACTTTATGCATAAATCTTCACAATTGTTATAAAAGATTTCACTAGTACACTACAGACACACCATACCACCTAAATATTTCTTGAATGCACATGCACATATATACCAACACACAAACACACATATGAATGTACTTGTCAAACATGAGAGTCATTTAGATTAATTTTATAGTTAAAAATTTTATCCTCTATAACATCTCCTTAGTTTTCTTTCCTTTTTCAAGTTCATTTGGGCAAACTGAGGATTTTGGTGCCACTGTTATACTACTGTGTATTACAAAGAATGATGCAATGAGTGGGAAGAACACTGTAGAGCAATGCTTCATACTGCAGGCGGCCTTCTTATCAGAGAGGTGTCCTGAATTTCTATTTAGATACAAGTGCAGCACCTAGAAATTTTCCTATAAGTTAATAATACCAGATAGCTAATCATTCCTTACACAATAACATTGAATCTTATAAAATCTGCACAGGCTATCCACTCTGCAAGGTAGTGGAGTACAGCTAGGTTATCTAGACCTATGTCTTCTGCATCTCTCATCCTGTGATCTGGAGATGTAAATGGTTCATTTCACCTGTTCTGAGAAAAGAAACTCAGACTTCTTGTTTTGTTTCCTTTGTTGTTGTGGTTTCTTATCAAGTAGTACCCAAGATAGGAGAATGAAGATCAGGACCTTCTTTTTCTTCTAATAGACACAGAGTCTTTGGTTTAATTTCTAGGTCCTTGATCCACTTTGAATTGAGTTTTACGCATGGTGAGAGATAGGGGTTTAATTTCATTTTGTTGCATATGGATTTCCAGTTTTCCCAGCACATTTGTTGAAGATGCTATCTTTTCTCCAATGCATGCAAGTTTTGGGCACCTTTGTCTAATATGAGATAATTGTAATTTTGTGGGTTAGTCTCTTGTCCTCTATTCTGCACCATTGGTCTACCAGTCTGTTTTGGTGCCAATACCATACTGTTTTTTGTTACTATTGTTCTGTAGTATAGTTTAAGGTGAGAATGATGCCTGGAATTGACTGTAGACTTAAATGTTGAGCCACTCTTAAGACATAAGCAGCTATAGGGTATCTCAGTTCTAAAGATGTGGACTTTCATCTGTTACTTGAAGCAACTCATAATCTAGTTTGGGACTTTGGTGGAGTAATTAGAAACAAAGATCTCAGAGAAAGGAGAGTAGAAATAAGGACTTCTTAGCTTTTTAAAGAGGGATTCTGAGGTCACATCAGAGCTCAGTGAGGACAAGTGTAGCAACCCATTACCGATGTTTGTAGTGGCCACGGTGAAGATAGCAGAGGCAGATGAACTATTTCCTTTTTTTCTTTTATCTTAGAAGTAGCTCTTAGATCTATACAAAATTTATGGCTTTGAAATCAACTGATTCGGGGGGATCCAACATGGCGGCGAGAGGGGAGGCAGCGCTTTCAGTACCTCCTCAACAACGGGGTCAGAGAGACGCATGGATACGCTTAGATTCGACCTGCTGAGAAACTCCTAGCAAAATTCCACTAAAGAGAGACCGGCCGGGAATTGGAAGGATTTTTGGAGGTGACAGTCTGCGCTAGATGAGTAAATCTCCGCCACGCAGCGCAGAGGTCCAGACCCGCCAGCCGCTGCCCGCGCGACTCGGCGACTGTCGGCTGCCTGCAC
>NW_026000057.1:36251999-36311943 GCF_001458135.2 Marmota marmota marmota
ACCCACTTGAAGCAAATTGTGAAAGATGATATATCAAGAACTATGTAATGTTTTGAACAACCAACAATAAAAAAAAAAGTGTAAGTGGGGTAGTTAGGGAAGGCTTCACTGAAATGTTGAAATTTGAGCAAAGACCTGAAGGGGTGGAGGGAGCTAGTCACTCAGAGCATAACTATGCAGAGGAAAGAGTAAGAGGGAAGAACCCGAGGTGGGAGCCTACCTGGCAAGATTGAGACAAAGCCAGTAGGACAAGGTAGCTAGAGAGGACTAGGCAAGGGCAGGGGAAGGAGAGGGAGGCAGAGTGTGCAAGTCTTATATGTCCTCAGAGAATTTGGCTTTGACACTGGGTGAATGGGAAGCTGCTGGAGGAGTTTGAGTGGAGGGATCAGATGCCTTGATTTGGATTTTCACAGGATTCTAGAGGCTCCTGTGTTTGCAATAGGAGAGGGCAGGGACAGCAGCACAGACAGTAGTCAGGAGGCCTCTGATAATCCAGGTTAGAGCTGGTGGAAGTGTAATCAGATCTCTGATGGTGGAGGTGGGGTAAAAGTGTTCAGTTACTTCTTTGTCCCCTTATCATACTTTAAATTATCCCAGAGTCTGTGCAGGTAGACATCGTTTTCTGTTCATGACTGTGGCATGTTTTTAAACTAATTTTCAGGGTGCATTTTCCACTTCCTGCTCTGCCTCTTCTCACCATCAAAGACAATTATCACCAAATCATACCAACTGAAGAGCTCAGCTTTCTCAGGCAGAGTGACACCAAAGAAAATTGTCTCATGATCAGAAGATGATGCAGGAGTATGATGATATATTATATCAAAGCTTACAATACCCAAATCTCTTTGATACTCCATTGGCATAATGGATGAGCACCCACCTGGCATCTTGCCCAACATCTAAAACCTGACTCTTACTCTAGCATGAAGGTAGCTCTGGATTTATACACTGAAATCACTTTAAAATCTCCAGCAATCTCATTTATTTTATGTGTTCTTTTAATATTGTGTGGGCAATCTCAATAGTGATCCCATGTATAGGAATCTTTTATTAATAGTGTTCTTTCATAATTCTTCTTGTTTCAGTGCTATCTTTGAGTCCATGACCCAATGAAAATAGAGATGAGATACGGCTATTAAAATGCAGGTTCTTTGAGGAAATAAAAGTATCTCTAATTATTACATTTAAAAAAAAAAAGAAATCAACTGATTCTTATTCAGTAATTCAGAGAAAGAGTTGGAGTAGAGGGAATGGGAAAAGGACTTCTATTTATTAAGCATCTATTTTCTTCCAGGCACTGTTAAGCTACTTTATATTTAATCTCAGAATAGCCTGCTGGAGCAGATATTATTGTTCCACTCAAAACTATAGCACTCTTATGAAGCTCCCCTCAGTTTATTTAATTAGTAAGTTTGAATCTATACCCTTTTATATGCAAATCTTACATTTATTCTACTCATTATATCAGAATTGTAGCAGGCAACAGATGACAAATGCAAATGGAGTAACTGAGGAGAATTAATTAAGGACTATTTATAAAAGCTGGGGCAGAGATATGGAACACTTGTAAATGATGGCATAGTATCCTGAGGTTATCAAGAGTGGGAAGCTAACTCATTAGAAGAGTTAAGGAAGGAAGTAGTCATTAGATCTCAAAGAGTCAGGGTTACCTGACAGGAACTGTGGCTTTCAGTAGAAAAATGAATATTTCAACCCACAGTGACCTTGAAGGAGGAGATAGGTATCTACTTCTCACTCTCTTTCTGCCCATGTTCTGTTGCTGATGACTTACATTGGCTGAAACAAACTGGAAGCTGAGGATAAAGGAGTCCATGAGGAGGTCCATAAGGGTCAGCCTTTTGGCAAATAGAGAAGACTGCAATAGAAGAGACAGGTGATCTGAAGGGCAAACAAACTACATAGCACAAGATTTCATTATTCCTAAGATAAACAGTGTCTTATAGGGCTGTTTGGTGTCTTCTTTGAACATTTATATGTGTAAATAATGGATTTGCAAAGCCTTTTTTTGATTCATTACAAAAAAATAAAAAATAAAGATGGGGGAGGGAGAAAAAGAGAGGAGAGAGAACATAAAACTTAACCAACGGTGGTTTAAGTACTAAATGTTACTATCTTAAATTTGAAGAAGTCTAAATGTCAGTAGTCAGGACTGACTGAGAAGCCTAGTGATGTCATCAGGGGTGTAATTTCCTGTCCGTCTCCTCTGGCTGCAGCCCCATTGGGTTGTTTCTTCTTATGTGTGATATCACTGACAGGTTACAGTATGTCCACTGTAGCTCCAAGTCACATGAATGTATTTATAGGAAGTTGGGTGTAAAAACCAAAGGCTTTCTCCTTATGAAATTTTACCTTCTTTTGCATGAAGCAAAATCCTGATCAGACCCCAAGGAAGACTGACCTTTACATCTTACTGGTCAGCACTGGGCCATGCAACGGAATCTGGGAAAGCAAGCATGTGATAGATAGGAATTGGAGCTTCATAACTGGCTAAGCCCAATCTTGAATCACACCCTGGAGCTGGGCACATTGCTACTTGAATCAAACCAAGGTGCCATGATCTGGGAATGAGGTAGGGAGGTAAGTTCTTAATGATATTTCTGTTGACTTGTCTTGGAGTTTGATATTATTTTTGCTTATAAAAAGTAAGGTAACTGTCTCCTATATTTCTAGTTTCTGTGGGAAAGTGCCCTCCCTTATGAAGGTCTTCAATCACATTTTATTAGTTTATTTTAATTACACATGATATCAGGGTTTATTTTAACATAATTATACAAGCATGGTGTATAAATTGCTCTAGTCTGGTCTCCAATACTTCCCATTTCCTTTTCTTTCCCTCTTCTCTACTGACTTTTCTGCTATTTATTTACTGTTTTTTAATTAGTGCCTTGTGCATATGCATGAAGGTGAGATCCACTGTGGTGTATTCACATACGTACATGGGAAAGTTAGGCCACCCATTACTTTTTATACCTCAATAGTCATACCAATTACTGTTCCCAGGACACAAGACTTGCACTTTCCACTTGATTACATCACAATTACCTTTTTCTTACTTCCATTTTATTCCTTATTTCTCTCTTACACCAAGTCACCATGGTGTCTATTCCTTCACCATGTACATGTTATTGTCACCTCTGTTGTGAAGATGTCTGTCTCCCGCAATGTTAACTTATTCTCTGCTCCTATGGTTCTTCGTGCGCATCTCTATTATAGCACATATCATGTGGTAAACTTTATATTTTGTGTTTGTCTCTAAATTAAAGTACTCATTCCTGAGGGCAAAAGGTGAGTCCTTTATTTGGGAGTAGGTTTCTTCTTTGTGCTTTGATATACTAATAGCTCTACTTCTTCATTCCTCCCTGTAACATCTTTTGCCATATACAATTTTGTAGGACCCTCTTCCTCTACCCAAGTCCTCCATTTTGGGTTCAAGGAGGTTTTTGGATTCAAGGAGTTTTTGGCCAATGGAATATGAGTATACAGACAGAGGCTGACTACCTTCTGGGGCTTCTCTCTTACACTTCTGTCCTTGCCTCGAGAAGAACATGATAGGGAGTAATTGCCTCAGTCATTACAAATCAGGACAGTCTAGATCAGCTGACACCCAGACAATCTGCAGAGACATGTGTAAACCTGGTTAAGATCAGCAGAACTTCTGAGATGACCAGCCCAGCAGCATAACAAATAATTGTTTAATATTATAGGCTGCTGAAGTTTTGTGGTGTTTGTTAGGCAGCATCATTGTGGTAATAGATGACTAATAACCTTCCCTAAACCCACAGCAACATTTATTAATTTATTTTTCTTTTTTATGCTTTTAGTGAAAAGGTTTTTAAAAATACAGACATTTTACTCTTTACAGATTGCAGATATAGATACTCCAAAAGAGTTCACTTTATTTTGTTGTTTTATGACACCTCTTGCCTCTGATATCATAAGCATTCCTCTCTTGTTGATATTTATAATTTCAAAAGGGGGGCATGGGAGCATGACCTGCTACTCATTCAATGTACAGAAGAACAAAGTGCTCAATTATAAGTTGTATATATTCTATACATTATTGCATTAGGGAGTCACAAAATTATGTAGCATCATTACAAAGAAGACAGGTTAAAAATTAGGAAAATTAGGTAGAAGAAATACATTTTCTTCTTGCAGAATGCTCAGGAAGTGCCAAAATGTCCCATGTGGGAAGCTTTTTTTGTGTGTTCATATATATTTGCTTAGCAGTTCAAAACAGCAAGGAAGGTACCAAATAAGTTAAAAATAGCAAACAAGTACTAATTATGGTATATGGGCTTTCTTTTTTGTTAAAATATCTCCAAATAAAATGTGAAATAGAGAAAATATATAATCTTTTATTCCCAGAGCAACATTTAACACAAAAAAATTATAAAGCTTTATACTCTAACACTTCTGAAAGTATTGACAGTCTGACGGGAGGCAACACAGGATACCAGGATAGTTTTATGTCATCTTTTAGGTGAACATGGAATATTCAGATATAAATATCTAGTACATGGTTAGAGTCACATAGATATGGTATACGTTGGGAAAAAGAAGACTTAGAGATATTATTTTGAAGCTATGTTCATAAGAATGAGGCCAAGATAATAATAATCATAACAACAATATTTATTGACCACATATTTTATGTCTGGACACTTGGAATATAAAGTTAAACAACATAGGCCAGGTCTCTTCTTTCACTGAAAGACATACAAAAAAAATCTAAGACATGAATAAAATGACTACAAATTACAATTAATGCCACAGAAGAAATGAATCAATGGCTGAATCAGAGAATAAATTTGCAAGAGATATTTTAGATATGATGGTCGGTCATTTTATCTAAGAAATCCTTAAAGAGAATGCTAAAGAAATATTTCTTCAATAAAGAAATATACCCAACACAAAGGGAGTGGACCATGCAAAGGCCCCAGAGTAGAGAAAAGCTGGAGAGACTTGAAAGTACCACAGGGAGCCATGCTCTGTGAGGCAGTACATGGGGAATGAATGGCAGTGAGTGCATCGCAGGCTGGAGGAGGAAGTCTAGATTCAGGTCCCAAGTCCAGCAGAAAGTTGACTTTTTGGTTCTAGGCAGGAGTGTGACAAGATGTGAGTTATGGTTTATATTTGAGGATGATTTAGGTAGGTATCATTGCTCACATGAACCAGAGTTTTGAGAGCTCTGACAGTTGTTTTCAACCACATTACCTTGAATCTTCTATTTCTGCTCATTATGTTCACTAATGATGATGGGCTGTGTTCGATAACTTGCTGATGGGGAAGTTGGGGTGGTACTTGGTGGTAGTCTGGCTGTTCTCCTATCTTACATAGGAGCCCTTTGGGGAGGTACCTGGTAGCTTATTAGTACTTATGAAAATGGGCCAATGGTGTGCTTTATCACCATCCTTGGGCCTTAGAATCTTAGAGATAGTAGAAAAAAATCCTACTCACTATTTTGTAACACATTTCATAAATAAAACGGAGACTGAGAAATGTGAAGCAAGTTACCCGGAGTCACATGAGAGATAATCAAAGAGTTAGTTTCAGTTCTATACTGTCTGACTTAGAAGCCTACATTTGGAACCACAATATTAGTACAGTGTATTCCAAGAATATGTGTTCTCTCAGTGGAGAGTGTAAAATAAAGAACAAAGCGTTGAGGGCTATATTGTTTTTCACACATGCTCAGTGTTCCATCTCTCTACTTTATCTGTCCATCAACTAAACTATTCATTTAGATTACCTGACCTCAAGACCCTGAAAACAATGCAAATGAGAGTCAGAAAATGAAGTAAAATATCTCATACATTTTTCACAGAAATCCTTTTTAAGACTCTTCAATCTTACCATGAAATCTGAAGGATACACAGGAAGTTTCCATTTTTCCAACAGGAAAAGCTGAGATTTTGAGTAATGCTGAGTTGGCAATGCAGAACAGAAGTCATAGTGCCTCCAGAGGAACTGAACTTCTTCAAAGGATCTCTAAGGCTGGGTGTCCTAGAATTCCCCTATTACATTTCCATCCATTTACTTTGAAAATCTACCTTTTCTCTAAAAGCAGGGAAGAGTCTAGCATCAAAAATCATTTAGTTGTTTTCTCTACTTTAAAAGTATAGTACTTTTTCTCTTAAGAAAAAGTATCATTCTATCTTATTTCTAGACCTATCCACATCTGTCTTTCTGGAAACAATGCTTTGTTTGCCCTAATTTGAGCAACTCATTAAAAAGAAAAGAAGAAAAGAGGTTGTAAGAGGAACTGATTGTAGTCAACATTCCCATAATTTGTAAGGTCTTGATTTCTAATCCCACTGCAGAAGGAAACAGTACTTTCTGTTTCAAATTTGGATAATTGAATAGTGACTTATGTGCAAATTGACAGTGATTGTCAAAAAATTTCCATCATATTGATGATTAAAGCAACAAGGCTGATTTTTTTTTAAATAATCTCTCCTTTGCATATTTGGCCAATCACATGAGCTTTTTTTTTTTTTTTGAATTATTTCCCCAGAAACAGGTGGGAAAGCTTTTGTCACCCCCCCCCCCATCCCTGCAACTGTTTGTTTTCATTCAAGTAGATTTTCATTGTGGCCATAGATTTAAAAGGCTGTTTAAAATAAAAGCTCTGTAAAATCATGTGAATTGTGATTAAAGTTTGGGCATGCTTATCATTCCTGTTATTAAATTACAATACCAACTAATAGATCTTACTATAGTAGCATAAGTACTGTTAGAATACCCATTAGCTAGCCTAAACCTCGTTCTTGAATTAGTTGTTCAAAGTGTTCATTTTGTTCAATTTTATACTGTAACAAATGCCAGAAGTCCTAGATTCTAGTCCTGGAGTTGCTACTAACTAAAGCAAATCACCTGACTTTTCTGGATTTGATTTCCCCAACAGGGAAATTAAGAGACAAAGACCAGATATTTTCAAGGTTGTTTCAAGGTTTAGAATTAAAATTCTAGTATTATAGAAAGAGTGATCATACAAGTTCAGGCTCAGAAATTACCAGAGTTTGGCTGGTTTTAGCTGTAGTAAATTGCAGTGTCTACGATTAATAAGCACATATATTGAATAGGTACATGAAGGAAATCCTGATTCCCACAAGGATGTAACTAGTTCGTTGCTGACTCTAGGTTGATACCAAGCCTACTAAATAGAAGGGGAAAGGGAGATGTCTTTCTCCATATTGGAAAATGATGGAAGGGGAAGAACCTCTAAACCGTTGCTTGGGTTTTATTTCCTCTGTTCCCCTTTTGTCTGTTTGGCCCTCTGTTTTCTGCCCCCATCCCATCAGCACCATACTGATGTAGGAGAACTGTCAGCTGCTGGGAGTTAGTGGCAAGGCTGGGGTTTGCAAATGACCTCACCTTGTTTTGAATTTCTGTTTTCCATCTGCTTTTGGCAAACATTGCTGCATTTTTAATAAGTCAATCTACTTTTAATATAATTGATGAGCATTCCATTCCCTTTCCAGTGCAATACAGAAATTGTTTTATATTGAGGAACAAGGAAGGCTGGCTTCCTTCCCCATTAGGTCCCACTGGTCCCTGCTGCCATTCATAACAAGAACTCTGTAATTTACTTTCTCCTTTATCCCTACTTGGGATCTTTTCCTCTGGCCTTTTTCTCTGGTTTGCAGAGTCAATTCCTCAGTCAACATCTCTCCATCTCTCTCTCTCTCTCTCTCTCTCTCTTTCTCTCCAATCTATTTCTGGTCAGTACTGTAGGATTAAAGATGTGTATGGGCCAGGGGCCCCTCACTGATTCTTCTCTGGAGGACAGATTATACACGGGGCTGGCATGGGCCAAGGAAGTCAGCCCTCCCATTTGAAGATCTTCCTCATTCCTCTGCTTCTCCTTCCAGTTAGGAGAGAGATAATCAGTTTTAGCTGATCTCAGGGATTCTCCCCATTTGTTTTCTAACTTTTAATTCAAAATCACTTTCTCCTATACTTTTATCTTCAGAAACCAAGCTTTTTAATTGTATTGAGAACTGAATCTAGGCTTAGCAGGGAAGAATGCTGGAACCTCTAAAAGTTGTGGGAAGGGAGGGGGCGGCATCTTGGACCAACAACTTTATTAGTCCTTATATTATACCCAGAGAGAATTGGTCCTGTCTTCCTTGTGTTCCAACTGTTTACTGGGAGAATCCAGCCCTGCCACATTTTATTGTGCTTGCATCTACAAAACCTCAGTGTCACCACTCCACCTAAACTTGAAGCTTTGAAGAACAGTGGCCATATAGTTTTCATATTTGTATTCTCCTTAGAACCTACTTAATATTTGGCCTGGAAGACAGCAAATGCTAATGAAGCTAATCATATGTGGAAAGTGAGAAGATTTGTTTCTCTTTATCTCTCCTTCTTCTTCCTCATCTGCCATATCCCACTTCATCTGCGAGCCTTATTTTACCTTCTAATAGCTCTCAAGATTGTCCCTACTTCTTTCTACCACCTGAAAGCCCTTTTTTTCTCTTCTCTGTCTGCTACTTATCCTTCCAGTAACCTTGGCTGGGAATACTTTTGCATCTTTTTGACCTTCCTCCATATCAGGACAATCCCTCCTGTGTGCTCCCCACTGAATCCAGGGTATAGATCTCTCAAAACCCTTACATATTGTGCTTCCATTTTAGGTTTTCCTCTCCAGCTTTCTCTCAATCCTGAGCTCCTTGAAAGGAGAAGTATAGTCCCTGGTAAGTAAAATACAATAGGCAGTCCATAAATGGATTTTAGATGAATGAATAAAATCATTAGATCTATGTTAAGAGGTAGAACTCAGTGCAAAACCTAGATAGTTCATTTCCCAGAGTGCATCTAAGAGTAAATTCTGTTTTGTGCTAAATTTATGGCCTGACAGTTCATTCAACAACGGTTCCCTAGAAAAGCACTGCCACGGGTTTGATTACTTGACATTCGATTTTCATTATCACTCCTGTCTTCATTGGAAATGTCATTCCTTCTGTTCTCTAGAGATCATGCACTAAGTAACTTTATGCCGTTCTGATAAACTCACACAGTTTACAGAGAAGAACTTCTAGTTAGAACCAGAACCAAGAAGTTCATAACCCTAAGGATAAAATTGCTCAGAGACCATATAATATGTTGCTATGTACTCATTAATTTCCCCACTCTAAAGAAAACTACTCTGAGTGATGATCGTTTTCTGTAAAATCATTTATGCGCAAGTGGAACAGATACGTACTTGAGAAAAGCAAAGAAAACCTGGGAACACTCCTTTCTTTATATAATTTTAGTCACTGTCCATGACAAGTTTTGCTTTACAAAGAATCTTATTTTGATCTTGTTAGAAATTACTTGGTTGAAAGATGTGAATATTTAAAGGCAAGCATATGTTGAAGAAATACAAAACAATTGTGTATGTGTTCTCACTTGTAGTTTCTTTCTTTTGTAAAGTGAGCATAAGAAACCAGTAGGGAAAACTCAGAGAAAAAAAAAATAGATGTATAGTTTGAGTCTTTGCTATGGTTCATTGGGTGTTCTTTTTATTTTTTTCTTCTTTCCCTTGATTAGACTCATATTTAAAACAAACGGCACTTCCCTGAACAACACATACACAAAAATCACTTACATGTGCTTGTATTCTTTTTCTTTATTCCTTATGCTTTGCCTAAAGGGAATATAAATAATGGTTTTGCTAATTTATGTTATGCATAGTATAAAAGTGACTTTTAAACTCATGTGTAATCTAATATGAGGCTATTTTAAATCACTATTTAGATTTCATTTTCTACACCCTCAAATGAAAACTAACATAACACATGCATTGTTGTGGTTTGAGTTTTATTTCTGCTTAAATTTAGAGACTAATAAATCATAGAAAATCTCAAAGAAGAATTGTTGATGTTCAAGATCCTTGAAGGAGTCCTTTTTCTTTTAATTTTTTATTATGGTAAAATACACATAAAATTTACCATCTTAACATAATTTTAAGTGTATAGTTCAGTGACATTATGTATATTCACATTGTTATGCAACCACTATCATCATCTATTTCAGAAACTCCTTTCATTTTGCAAAATTGAAACCATATATCAATTGAGTTGTGCCTATTCTCCTGCCCCACCCCAAGGCTCCAAAAATCACCATTCTACTTTCTATCTCAATGATTTTGATTACTTTAGGGATCCTAATGGTGTCTCAAAGGTCCATCAGATTCTTTTCACTTTTTTCAATCTTTTTTCTTTCAGTTTCTCAGATTTAGGTATTTCAATTATTCTAATGTCAATTTTTCTGACATTTTCTTCTGCCTGCCTAAATATACTCTTGAATACCTTTGTTGAAATTTTCATTTTAGTTATTGTACTTTTCAGCTCTATAATTATTATTATAATTTGGTTTCTTTTTGGATTTCTGTCTTTTTACAGGTATTTACATTTTGTTCATACATCATTTTCTTTATTTTTATGTCTTATTTTAATTAACTGAGTACTTTTAAGACTTGTTTTAAAATCTGTCAGATCTGCCATTTTGTCTTTTTCAGGGATCATCTGTTGGGTTTATTTTCTTTAAATGGGACATGTCTTTATGATTCTTTATATATTTTGTGAGTTTGTTGTTGAAAATAGAACATTTGAATCTAAAATTATGGTATCTCAGGAGAGCAAAGTATTCTCTTCCCCAGGGTTTGCTTTGGTTTAGTTCTGTGTTTGACTGTTGTAAGCTTTATCAAGATCAGTATAAACTTAAAATTCATCACGTACTTTTGCTCAGACTCTGTTTTCCATCATATAAGCATTTGCTTTTGAATATCCTAGTCTTTAATGTGTGACTCCCCAGAGTGGGGAGGGGGAGGACAAAATGAAGGGAAAGGAAAGAAAGCTGGCCCTTTAAGTCTCCCAGGGAGTCACTCCAGCTAGAGCGGGAGGGTGATGCAATAATGGGGAGGAGGCTGGTGCCTGCCTCTGTATCTGCATTTCAATGATCAGAAGGTCAATCACTGAGGAGAATACAGATCTCAGTATGTGGATAATAAGGTCTTATTGCCCACCCTGGTTCCCACAAACTGCTATGGTTGGGGTTTTGAGTTTGGGGAATGGGTATCTGCTACGGAGATAATTGTAATTTCCAAAAGAAGGTTCAATTAGTCACCATTAACTATCTGAACCTTCTTTTGGAAATTACAATTATAGAGTTAGAAAATTGTTACATCAGATAGATTCCGCTGTGCATTTGTTGTCTAAGCGGGGAAGCAAGATTCCTGGTATTTTCTACTCCTCCATCCTCTTCAAATCCTCCTGGAAAGATCTTTTAAATTAAGAAATGTATATAATGTTTCATTGGACAATTGCTTCAAGTTTTATTTCTCATAAATATTAATACATTATACTGAATTGATAGTTTCTTTTCATATTTAGCACCCAAAGAGATATTCCCTTCAAAACCTTTTCAGGATATAACTTTGTGAATTATTTTTCTTCAATTTTTGTCATTTCGATTTTGTTAACTGAAAATGACAAGTAAACTTTAAGAAGAATGTGAAAATGTGCACTATGAACTCATGAGCATATAAAGAGGGAAGACTATGAGGAAAACCTTATGCTTGCAACTCATCTAGGTGGTTAAATAAAAAGCAGTGACCAGTATGGTCTTGTAGCTAAGTAAGGCACAGTTTTAGTTTTGGAACATACTTCATTTCATAGGATTTAATATGTAATTATTGTTTGTATGTAAAATAATTTTTACTTTCTCCCACACATGCTAGAATTATGAACTTTTTTTCCCCTATAAAATAGAAAAAGACACAGCATTATGTAGCAGTTAAATAAAATGTGAATTTTTTTTCCCCCGGTATTGGGGATTGAACTCAGAGCATTCAACCACAGAGCCACATCCCCACATTCCCAGCCCTATTTTGTATTTTATTTAGAGACAGGGTCTCATTGAATTGCTTAGTGCCTCACCATTGCTGAGGCTGGCTCTGAACTCGAACAATCCTCCTGTCTCAGCCTCTAAAGCCACTGGGATTACAGGCATATGCCACTGCACCTGGTGTGTAATGAGAATCATTTCTAATTTAAAAACTCAGAAATAATTTTGTCCTAGACTACTAACAGAACAGAGGCATCAGATATTGGTGGTACATAGATTTATTAATGGTAAGACAATGTTTAATCCTAATTCATTTTATTGCTTTGTACTTATATTTAGCAAAGTGCTTTTTTTCTTTAAATGTTCTCTTAGTTATAGATGGACATGATACCTTTATTTTATTTATTTATTTTTGTATGGTGCAGAGGATTGAACCTCACATGTGCTAGGTGAGCACTCTACCACTGAGCTGCAACTCCAGCCCAGCAAAGTGCTTTTGATACATATATCTAATAGGCATTGTGCAAGGTAGTATGTGTGGTTGTGGGCTGAGGGATAAAATTGTGAATGGTTAAAACTTTATTTCCTGTATTCGACTTTCAAAAATCTACATTTTCAGGATGGGGATATAGCTCGGTTGGTACATGTTTGCCTCACATGCATAAGGCCCCAGGTTGAAAACCCAGCACCACACATACACACACCAAACAAACAAACAAACAAACAAAAAAAAACCCCCACAAACCTACATTTTCCTACATTATTCATTGACATTTCCAAGACATCATTCCAAAATGAATTAAGATTTTGGTTTACCAACTTAAAAACTAGTTCCACAATACATAAAGAAAGTTCAACATTTTCATTTTTAACTTCTGACATTTACAGGTATGAATTATTTATGAAAGCAGAAGATTTCTGTAAATTGAAGTTCTTCTGGTCCTTGTATTGTAGTTGGTATAGAAGATTGGTTTTGTATTCTGAGAATTGCAATGAACAGAAATGCATGGAAAAGTTCATGTAGGTTGAATAATGATAATGATAACTGATAGATGATAATAATAATAACTAACACCTATCTAGTGCATACTATATTTCAGGCACTCTTTTAAGCACATATGCATATAAAATATCCCTTAAAACAATCATTTGTGGTATTATTATTACTTTCACTGTACATACAAGAAAATTGAAACACAGAATGGTAAAGTAATTTGTCTGAAACTAAATGGCTAGGCTATCGCACAGTGGGGTTTCAATTTTAAGTTGTCTGGCTCTGGAATATGCAATTCATTTTCATGAGGATAACCAGAGACATTTTATAAAACATCAGGTGACTCTGAAATGTGTATTAGTCAGCCTTTCCTCACTATAAATGAAGTATGTGACCAAAGCAAATTAGAGGAGGAAAAGTTTATTTGGGACTCATGACTTCAGAGATTCAGTTCATTGCTATCTGACTCCATTGCTATAGGCCCAACCGGAAGCAGAACATCATGGCCAAAAGGATGCAGTAGAAGAAATCAGCTCATCTCATTGTGGCCAAGAAGAAGGGGTTGGTAAGAATAGTGGGTGGAGTGGGGAAGGATCCACAGGAAAAATGAGCCTTATGGGGCATGCCCCCAGTGAATCATATGTTGCAATCCTATCCCATCTGCCTATAGTTAAAACCAGTTAGTTCATTCAAACTAAGATGGACCGATTAGGTTACAGCTCTCACAATCCAATCATCTCACCTCTGACTATTCCTGTACTAACACAAGAGCTTTTGGGGGATACCACATATCCAAACCACAACAACTTAGAAACCCAAAACCAAAAAGACTTGACTTTTAAATTTTAATTAAATTTGTTTTATTTTGAAATAATTTTAGATTTATAGAAAAGCTGCAAAAATAGTCCAGAGAATTCCTATGTACCCTTCCTCTCAGCGTCCCCTGATGTTAACAATTTATATAACCACAGCACAGTTATCCATCCAGAAAACTGACATTGATACAACTCTATTCAATTTGAATTGAGTGAATTATTTCAATAATGTCTTTTTTTTTTTCTGGTTCAGGATTCTATCCAGTTTCTCACATTGCATTTAATATTTATGTTTCTTTCGTCTCCTCCAACTGCTATTGTTTTTCAGTCTTTATCTTTTGTGGTCTTGACACATTGTAAGAGTAATTTAGGTTCATTAGTTTTGTTACTTATTGAGTTTCTTGATTTAGATTTGTCTGATGTTTTATTAAAATTATATTAAAATTTCCTATGGTTTAGATATGATTATTCTCCCAGAGGTACATATGCTGGACTCTTGGTTCTCAAAGTGCAGATGCTGAGAAGTGGTGGAATATTTAAGAGGTGGGGCCTATCCCAGTGCAGTGGCACAAGTCTGTAATCCCAGCAGCTCTGGAGGCGGAGGCAGGAGGATCACAAGTTCAAAGTCAGCCTCAGCAACAGCGAGGTGCTAAGCAACTCAGTGAGGCCCTGTCTCTAAATAAAATACAAAATAGGGCTGGAGATGTGGCTCCGTGGTGGTGGTTGAGTGCCCCTGAGTTCAATCCTGGTACCCCCCCACACCACCACACACACACACACACACACACACACACACACAAAAGAGGTGGGGCCTATTAGAAGGGGATTCTGTCATTGGCTTGCTCTCCTCAGAAGGGACAGTGTAATTCTCCAGGATCACGGGTTCATTCCTATGAGAGCAGGTTGTTATAAAAAGAATGCTCCCGAATTCCCATGGCTTCCAGTCTTACCACATAATCTCTTCCTTTTCTACATGCTCCTGCCATCCCACTCTGTGCTATTGCCAAAGGCTCTCACCAGAGCTGAGCAGATGTTATCCCCACATGAATACAAGGGTTGGCTAGTACTTCCTATATGGAAGGAAATAAGACAGAGCGATTTCTGAGCAATAGTGGTATTCTCTACTGCTTTCTTACTTTAACCCAGCTATCCCATTGAAATTCTATACATGTAACCAAATTCAAATCAAATGCAAATTAAAGGCCATGAATAAGGAACACTTTTTACTATATCTTTAGTAGTGCTCAATCCATTCATAGGATATTAAAATATTAACATTTACTGAGTACTTTGAAGTGCTAGATGTTGTACCAGTTCTCTGCATTAACAAAGAATATATTTGAAAGAAGTTATTTGGAAAATTATATTTACTTAAAAAAAGGAATCATAAATAGTAGGTGTGCACAAAATGAAAAATAAGTAATTACTTTTTTAAGAGGCTCATAAGTAGAGAGTATAATAGATATATTACTTTTTAAAAAGTACATGAGGTAATACATATAAGTGATATAAAATTATAGAAATATTAATAAGGAACTGTGGAGTTTTGTGGAGGAGGAATGAAGTAATTCTGCCTATGAAGGACATGGCTGGTATGAGAGGAAGCCTCAGAAATGAGGTCTTGTTTCCATAAGTCAGAATCCATCTTCCTTGGTGAAAGGGACCTGTGAGGACTTCAAAGTTGAAGCTTAAGTTGATTAAGGACAGAGGTGTAAAAGAGAGTGATGGGATTTGGGAGGTACTGAGAGGCCAAAATCCAGGTTCCATTTTCGAGGGAAGAAGAGTGGGAAAAGCAGAATGATTGAAATGCTGAGGTCATTGGTGGGAACCAGAATATGATGTGTCTTATAGACCATTCTAAGGAATTTGCCTTTGTCTTGGACATTGGAAATTGTTCAGCAGTTAAACTCAGATTTTTTTTTTTTTTTTTTTTGGAAAGACAACTAGAGCAAATAAAAGATGGCATGATCCTCATTATTTTCCCCAAAAGGTTATTGAATCACTTGACACCAGCTTTGATCACAAATATTTAAACATACACAAACCCAAACATATAGATCTCATTTCTGGCTCTATTTATCTTAACTTTCTCATATTATTTTGTGGTATTTCTTGTTAGGAAAGAGGCTTTGGGAAAAGGGGGAAATTGAGTGAGTTTGAATATAATCAAAGACAGTATTCTCACATTCAATATTAAGGTTATATTTTCCCAAGTTTGACAGTGTTTTATAGAAGAAATGTACCTGGTTTTGGTATAAAATATACGCATGAGTCACACATAAACCCATATGCAACGTGCACTTAACTAATAGAAAACTGATTTGGAATCTCCTTTTCAATTAAATTTAATCTTAAATTCCTTATCAATGTCTTTGGAGAAAGTATAGGATACATTCTTATAAGAACTAACTACTGAACAAATTAGTGTATATATACATATATTTGCATATAGAATTTATTTTAAATATTTTAAGGATAGGATGAAGTTACACCATAATTTTAAAAAAAATACTTACAGAATTAGCAGATTTATATTGTGTACATTTCAGAGAACAGGGAACTGTTCTCACATTACATAAAATAAAATTAAAATAAAAAATGAATTCAAGCTTGAAAGATGAGTTTATTTACCTAGTTTTAAAATTGTGAACATGAAGAAGAATTGAACATTTGTAAACCACACAATAAGTAGTGTAAATCTGTTAAAAATATTTAGGAAATTCTTTTTTTTTTTTAATATTTATTTATTTATTTATTTTAAATCTTTGGTGGACACAACATCTTTGTTGGTATGTGGTGCTGAGGATCGAACCCGGGCCACACGCATGGCAGGCGAGCGCGCTACCACTTGAGCCACATCCCCAGCCCCTAGGAAATTCTTTTATTAAAAAAATTTCTTCTTTTTAATGTTAGAATAAAAATATTCAAATATGACTATAAAGTGTTTTAAAAAAAAAGAAACCAGAATGCTCATTTCACCACAAGGATATTAATGAGTAGATTTACCTTTAGGCATGGCTTGAACTAGTGGAAATACTTGAAATTTTTAAATACTTTGAAATGAATAGATCATTTCAACAATAACTGGAACATTAGAATAATGTGTTTATATTGTCTTGGATCTTCTATTGTAGTGGAATATTTGTATAAATGTAAAAGGCATAAGTATCTTATTTTTTACAGAAATTAATAAATCAAGGAGCTGAATGTATTAATGAAAATGCAGTATACATTTAAAACACTACTAATTTTATCTTTCTGTACAATTTTAATTAGCTCAAACTTTAATGAGTAGAAAATAAGGCAAAACATATCTCTGGAATAACTTTGAATTAAATTAGGATTCAATGTTATATATTTTTTAGAAGAATGAATAGAATTCTGATGAGAATAGTCCTTTGGATTAAGCAAATAAAAATTTAGTCAGATTGATGATTTCTGACGTATGAGATGAAATCTATGAGATATATATGTATCAATATGTAGGATTATTGGGGTGGAAATTCAATATTTAAAAATGTTTTTAGGCTGCTGCATTGATAGTTTTTTGGCAATTGAAGAGATGTTAGATCAACACTTTTTTATTCTGGGGTCTCAATCATTTGCTTGATTAGTGACTTTAAAGGAAATTTTTTTAATTAGCAGCTGTGAACAATTCTATAACTGAATTGTTTTAAATCAGTGAAATCATGCTTTGATGGAGGGAATGCTAATGCCTAGTGTTCTGAACCATTATGCAAATTACAGCTGGGGGAAATTTTAGAAAGATCAATGAAAACAATGAGTAGATTCTCTTGGACCCACTGAATGTAGGAGAGATAATACATATGTTAATTTTTTAAGTTATAGATTCTTAAACAGGGCAAACTTAATTGGATCACCCATTCGGTCAGTAATCACAATATTCTAAAGAGAGAATCCATGACATGCCTCTTTTGCTTACATTGATCCAAAAACTGTCTCTATGTAATTGTATGTAATTTTCACTGATATGGAATTCCATGAGTTTGAAAGGATTGAAATAGACATTGATTATGTTTCTTCTGATGTAATACATGTAAAAATGACATCTGAAACTCATCTTTATCTGTCCTTTTCCAAAAGAGGAGCAATGAGTCACAACATGTTGTATTGGAGAGCTCTGGTGCCGGCCTGGGATAAAGCCATTGACTCAGGAAATCACTGCCCAGAGATGTGGGATTGTCTGGGAGAACAATTCAAATATAAATACCTAAATACCATGAAGTGGAAAAAAGTGATATAGGAGAAGGTCATAAGGTGTTCTGTGCCATCATAATCCCAAACCTTGTGCCTGTCATCTTATGTTCCAGTGTTAACATGCATGCTGTAAAGTCTCATGTTTATTCTCACCAATAGAAAAGTGTCTCATATTGTTAACCTTAACTCCCACTACTATAATTTAGAACATTTTAAGCCAATTTCCTCTTATTTGGTTCCAAACATAGAAGAATAGCTAATTAAGAGTTTATGTGCAATAATTCATTAGATTTCCTTTTCCATGATACCTAAAAGAACATGACTTTGTTTTCATTTTGTTTTGACCAACACACATTTCCTGCCTATTTCTTAAGGATGTTGAAAGGATTCACTAATTAGTACGCATAAGATTTTTTTTTAATGTACCATAGAAGAAAGTTAATACATATAAACACATAATTTCACTGGGAATAGAAATTAGGAATTGAATGGCACTTATGTGTGAATATGATTACATTGTCCATTTTAGATATCAAAGCTGTGGGATATGGAGATTTATATAAGCAAGAGTGAGATAAAGCCTGTAATTCTCTGTGCCTTTAAAGGGTAACTCACATTTATTTCAAGGATATTTAAATGATACTTGGATTATTTTCCCCTCAGACACAATTCAGTCTTATTTTTTTAATATTGTTAGAATATTATCTCACATACACAAAATCAGAAACATGTGCTTTAGGGCTAATAGCATTGCAGTTTTGAAAGGTCAGCTACAAACTTTACATAAAGCTTGGTTAATTTAAAATGAAATAGAAACAGCTGTTGTAAGGAATGCAGTATATAAGCTCTCATTCAAGGTTATATTGTACTTCTCTTATTAATTTTAATTGTTTTTTAGAGAAAGAACTTATTTAAAAAATAAAATAAAACCCTTTTCTGTAACTGTTCTGTAACTAGAATAAAATAGTGTATAAAATCATAAAACTCATTAGTGGCTTTTTTCCTTCTCTTGTAGAAAAGAGTATAGATTGCTTTTTATGCAATAGGGTTATAAGCATATAGGAAAAACCAAACTGTTTTTCCTACTCTCCACTCTTTACACTCACACCCTCACTGAACACTCTTGACACCAAATATATGGCACCAAATGCTGTTTTATTCCCCACATACAAGCAATTCTCTGGTAGATACTCCAGTGGACACCAGCAGAGTGTCCTCGAGTTCTATTCAATTTTGACAGTCTCTACCTGGAGACAGGGTCAGATCCCATAGGTTGTAGGCTCTCCACTTCAAATACCAGTGACATACAGGTTATGACTTGTGTTTTTGATCTACTTGATATAGGTCAAGGTTCCCACGACACCCTTCTGTTTGGATTCTATTAATTGGCTAGAGGGGCTTTTACCACTCAGAGAAACACTGCACTTATGCTTAATAAGTTTATTGATAAAGGATATAATAAAAAATGTAGATGAAAAGTCAGATGAAGAAATACATAAGGTGAGGTCTGGAAGAGCCCCGAGTGCAGAGTGGCTGTCCCGGTGGCGTAGGGATTCACTGCTCTCCCTGGACACAGATGTTCACCATCCCCAAATCTCCCCAATTTTCATATTTCAAGGATTTTTATGGCGGCTTCCTAATGTAGGCATCATTAATTATTAACTCCATTTTTAGCTTCTTTCCCCTCACCGGAGAATGGAAGATTGGGCTGAATGCTTGAAGCTTATAATTATAACTTGGTCTTTCTGTTGACTCGTCCCAGCTAGGTGCTTATCAATAATTTAAAAAAATGTTTCTATCATCCTGGAAATTCCAAGGAATTTTGGAGCTCTGTGTTAGGAACTGGGGTCAAAAAGAAAAGATTAACATAAAACCCTGTGTCATCCTTAAAGAAAACAAGAACATTTTCCATGAAATACCCCTTTCTATTGCCAAAACCTTGCCAAATTAAGGGAAGAATTAGAGTGGACTTGGATCAGAATTTCTGGATAAATATTATATTGGGGGATGCTTTCTCTTTCTCATATGTTTGCAAATAGAGCAAATTAGTGTCAACTGTAGGAACTACTTTTTTGCACATGTGCCAGGACAGATTCTCCTTGGAATGTTGGTCATAGAAAGAACAAAGCAAACTAAGCAAACTAATGATGTCACTGCTTCTGTAGCCTATCTTACAAACCCTTCTCCCTGTAGCAACTGGTGCAGAATTGAGACCACTGTACAGAAGATAAGTGCCACTCATCTTGCAGGCCACCACTGTTCAATCTCAGGATGGAGAAGCATCATGCTTTGCTTTCATGGCAAAGCATCATGAAGGATGGAGGTGATACTTGTCCAGACCATTCTACTGGACATTCGCTATTAGCACCATTAAACTTAATGTCTTGTGTGCCATCTCTGGGTATTGTCTTTGATCTCCTGTCAACCAGTATCTCACTGCCCTAGCTCAACTGGCCTGTGACTCTGACACACAAACATAATCCTATCTACAAGAGGTCTCAGGAACTGGAACAGAAACCAAACATTAGAACAAAAGGTTCTCCTCTCCTAAACAAATTACCAAGAATTTTAGGAGCACTAAGCCAGTGACTCGAGGCAGAGACCAATATGTCTATTTCTTACTATTCCACAGCAGATTATTATAAATTCATTTATATATTCAATAATATGTTCTTCAGAATAGATAACAAAAAAATGACTGAGAATTGTATTTCAAACCTTAAGATTTCAGGATTGCTTTGAAAAAACTGAAGGAAGTTACATTGCTTTTTTTTTTTTCTGTTTAATACACTCTTTCTTACTACCTATAACTGGAGATTAATTACAAACACCTCCATTAGGAAAGATTGTATAGTATCAAGACAAGTATAACATGGTCTTCATTCTCTAGGTCCTTCCACAAGATGACAAATGGTCATTTCACTGTGGAAAGAGCTTGTTGGAAGAGCATACAATTTGATGCTGATACTTGTGAATCTGAAAGGTCTGAAAGGAAATATCTAAAGTAGTATGTGTTTTTTTTTCACTGACTGTGTTTTTTCACTGACTATGATTTCTTTTGTTTTTGTCTTTTGTTTCAGAATTTTTCTCCATAATGCAAATCATCATAATTTAGTTTGTGTGCATTTATCCTTGTTATAGACTGAATTTTTGGATTTCCCAAAATTCATATGTCAATGAATTCGGAGTCATGGTTTTGGGGAGATGATTAGGTCATAAAGGTGCAGAGGGCTTCTTAGCCTTTCCCATCTAATGAAAGGACAGCCATTCATGAAGCAGGGAGTGGGTCCTCACCAGACACCAAATCTGTTATGTCCTTTTTCTGGATTTCCTAGCTTCCAGAAATGTAAGAAATATATATTTTTCTTTATTAGCCACCCAATCTAGTATATTTTCATGTGGAAGACCGGAAGAACTAAGATAGTCCTGTTAGAGTTTCACAGACATTTTAAAATTATTTTATCAGTTTTTTAATATTTTATGACAACTGTTTTTCCAATATATTGTTATGGTTTAGATATGAGTTGTCCCCAACAGCATGTGAAAGACAATGCAAGAAGGCTCAGAAGGGAGATGATTAGATGCGAGAGTTGTAACCCAATCACTGGATTAATCCACAAGTAGGGATTATCTGGGTCATAATTGAAAGCAAGTAGGGTGTGACTGGAGGAGATAGGTCACTGGGGGCATGACTTGGGGGTTTTTATTCTGTCACTGGTGAGTAGAACTATCTGTCTCTGCTTCCTGGTGCCATGTCCTGAGTTGCTTTCAACCACCACACCCTTTTGCCATGATGTTCTGCCTTACCTTTTCCCAGAGCTATGGAATTGAATGTCTGTGCACAGACTGTTGATACCATGAGCCAAAGTAAATATTTCTTCCTTTTATTATTCTTGTCAGGTATTTCAGAGTGACAAAAAGCTGACTCAAACTGAAATTGGTACCAGAAGTGTGGTTGTTGGTGTGACTAACCTGATCATGTGGTTCAGAAGCTTTTGGAGCTACTTTGCTGGGGGAGAATTTTGAGAAATTCAGAGATGCAAGCTGGAAAAGCTTTATAATATTGTAAAGGGGCGATTCTGATGGGAGCTCAAAAGACAAGAATGCTGATAGGGACTGTGGGTGCGGTAAAGACTGGGCACATGAGGTTTCAGAGGAGGAGGGCAACTCTATTTAAAACTGGACTACAGGTGATTCATGTTATGTTTTGGCAAAGAAGTTGTTTTGCCTGTGTCCTGAGACTTTGTGTAAGACTGAATTTAAAGATGATGGACTAATAAATCTAGCAGAAGAAATTTCAAGGCAGCCTAGCCTTCAGGGGGTGGAATGGATATTACAGATAGCTTTTAGCCAAGTTTACTGTGTTAATCAGGAGTAGAAAGGTATGAAAAACTTGCAGTCTGGCCAGACAGGTACAAGTAAAACTGAGACTAAGGAAGGTGTGGTGCTGTTTCTGCAAGATTGAAGAATGCTGGAATTAGGGATACAAGAAGGTTTCCACTGAGATTTCAAAGAAGGCTTGGAAGGCCAGGATTAATGTAGCAAGGATGGAGTCTCTGTGGTTGCCACTGAGAGGGTGATGCATGAAGAAGTGAGATGGAAGCTGAAGCTGCAATAGAGACTCCCAAGATTAAAAAGAGATGCTGGTAACATGGGATGTCTGCCAAAGAAAGTTGCAGGAATTGAACAGAAACAAGCCAAGAGAGAGTTATGTGGACTGTATTCAGCAAGATCATAGGGGTGGAGCTACATAAGTCTTTTGGAGAAAACATCATGATGCCATGTACCCCAGATATTGGATGTGAAGCTACAGAACTTATTTGCCCAACTGGATTTCAGTCTTGCTTTGGTCCCATGTCTTCTTTCTATGTTCCTATTTAACCCTTGTATAATTAAAATATTTACTCTATGCCATTATATATTGGATGTATTTAACTTGTTTTTGATTTTTATAGGAGCTGACACTGAGAGTTTGCCTTGAGGCTTTGGACTTGGACTTTCAGGCAATGCTGGAACTGTTAAGACTATAGGAACTCTTGGAAATGAACTAAATGAATTTTGCATCATGAAATTGGCATGAGCTTTTGAGGATCAGGGGTATTATGTTACAGTTCAGATATGAGATGTCCTCCAAAAGCTCATGTATGAGCCAATGAAAGAAGGTTCAGAGGTGAAATGATTAGATATGAGACTTGTAACCCAATCAGTAGATTAATCCACTGTCAAGGATTAACTGAGTAGTAATTGAAGTCCAGTTGGGTGTGGCTGGAGGTGGTAGGTCACTGGAAGTGTGACTTCAGAGTTTATATTTTGTCCCTGATGAATGGAGCACTTTTTCTGCTTCTTGGTGCCATGTTTTGAGCTGATTTCTTCCACTGTATATACCCTTTAACCATAATGTTCTATCTCACCATGGACCCAGAGCTAGTATATACTAGGAATGATATTGAATTAATTTTAAAAAAGGAAAAGTAGCATAAATCTGTTTTTATCATGTGATTGTGGCGACATTTGCTATTACTATTATTCTTATTAATTTTGTTTATTTTTGTGGCTCTGATGATCCAACCCAGGACCTTGTACATGGCTAGGTAAGTGTTCAACCACTGAGCTATAGTCCCAGCTCAGCTTTGCACTCTTATTTTTAAAACATTATACTTAAAATTGTGATATAAGCACATATTTCTCTTTTGTTAGGCTTAATATAATAATTTAATAAAATGGTCAGTTATAAGACAGCATATAATACTATTTGGATTAACAGAAAGAACAAATAGCAAAAATTTCTTTTAAGATACCTTTAACAAAGGCAAAAAATACTGATACACTTATGAATATACCTAACTAAAATTGTATAAATTGTATAAAACCTACCTATGAAAAATTTCTAAGATGACAAAATAAGATTCAACATTGCAAAGATGTCAAATCTCCCCAAAATTTGTCTTAAATTCATTACACTTTCTATTTAAATCCCAAAAGTATTTTTTTTTCAGATTGTATTAGATTTATTTTTGGTGATATGGGCAGCCAGGAAAGGATTTTTAATTTTTAATTTGTTTCTTTTTTAGATCTACATGACAGTAGAATCATTGACATATTTATACAACTATGGAGTATATATAAGCACATATTCCAGCATCCATTCTTCGCCTGAGCAATGTAAATGCTTTAATTTTGAGCAAAAATGTCTTAGGCACACAAAACCTAAATTTGACTAGAATTTTAATTCCAATTGAGTTAACAAAGTTCACAAGAAGATTAGACTGGTCATTGAAAAATAACTTTGGGGCAGTATGAATAAACCTTAACCAAAGGTAAAATATAACTATGTGAAAAGTAGAAAGCCAATTTTATGTGATATCTGTGATAGTGACACATTTTTTTTTTTTCCCATGTTAGGCAGAACATTAGATAATCCTGATTGGATGAAAAAACTTTTGCGTATATCTGGCTTTCTCCCCTGTATACATTTGTGAACTAACCAAGCCAAGTCCTAAAGCTCAGCTATATTTCTAGATCACTTGACACGGCTGTTTTAGAAAGGATCAAGTACAAAGATACTATTTTAAAAAGTAGAAACAGAATAAAATAAAATCAAAATGAAAGAGGAAAAAAAAGAAAATAAAAGAAAGGTAAAGAAAAAAAATTTTCAATTGGCTATTTAGGGATAAAGGGTATGTGGTACATGGAATGAATACTAGCCTAAAGGTATACCCAGGTTCTAACCTCTGAAATCTATAAATGCTGCCTTATAATGCAAAACAAATAAGTAACAACAACAACAACAAAGATTTGTAGATATGATTAAGATGAGGATTTAGGATCAGATTATTCTAGATTATCTAAAAGCCTTTATAAGAGGGATGCTAAAAGAAATTTTACTCAAAAGAAATTTATATGGCAGAAACCAAGGACAGAGAACCAGAGAAGTCCCCCGTTTGAAAACAGAGGAAGTAGCCATGAGGCAAAGAAAGCAAAGGATGCAGTTCTAGATAGCAGAGTAAAGAAAGAATGGACTACTTCCTACAGTCTTTAGTGGGAGTTTAACCCTGCCAACACCTTGATTTTAACCTTGTTGGGCTTGTTTTGGACTTCTGGCCTCCAGGACTCTAACTTCTAATGTTTTACGTGATTAAGTTTGTGGTATTTTGTTATAGCGATAATAGAAAATGAATGCCTAGAGGTTTCTAACTGCATTAAATATTTTCTAAGAAAAATTGTGTTTATGTACTGCTACAAGATATTTAATGAAATATTTTTTGATATACATATAAAATATAAAATCTTTTCTGGAACTTCCTTCAATAAATACTCAATGTTTTGTTTCTTCTTTATTTTTTTCCCCTGGTACTGATTAAACCTAGGGGTACTTTTCCACCAAGCTACAGCCCCAGATATTTTCATCTTTTAAAAAAATTCTGAGACAGGATCTCCTTGCTGAGGCTGTCTTCGAACTTGCACTTGGGGTACTCCTTCCTGAGCCTCTGGTTTACAGGCATGGGCCGCCACACTGGCTCCCTCCACTTCTTTCTTCTACTTCTCTTTCATCATTGACTTTTTTTTTTTTTCAGTGGTGGGGATTGAATCCCGGTGCTTTACCACTGAGCTACATCCAAGACCTTTTTAGTTTTTGAGAAAGGGTCTTAGTAAATTGCTAAAGCTGCTTCAATCCTCCTGCCTCAGTCTCCCCCATACCCAGGGCTTTGTGCATACTAGGTAAGTGCTCTACCACTGAGAAATATATTCAATGCCAAGTAGTTTTTTATTTAAATAGTTCTAAGCTTATTCTTTTTATTCCATGTCCAATTTACAAGAAGAATCCTTGCTGTTGATATCTATGATCCATAATCCATTTTGCTTTAAAATATTGTAGTAATAGACTTTGGGGCTGAAAATAGCTATATCATTCTACACAGATCCTTGTAAAAGAGTAATGAAAGATTTTTAAGGAAGACTAAACATTAGTTACATAGTTTTCTTAAGGATGGAAAGATCACCTTGAAATTCAGCCAAGTCACATAATACTCTGTCCTTACAATGTAAAAAAAAAAAAAAGATTTTGCATTAGTTTTAAAAGATCAAGTACAAATGCTTCACATTCAAATGGGAACTCTAGGTAATAATAATCTTTATACTTCTAAGACAAAAATTACTTTTAGAAAGTTGTAATGAACAAAATGTAGTTTATAGAGTCCTATGAAATGCCACTTTATAGGTGAGCAAGTCATTTATGAACAAGTTTATGAACAAGTCATTCATCTACCCATCCATCTATCTATCCACCTATCTATGCATTCAATTATATAGTCATTTCTCAAATAACTCACTTTTCAAAGTATTAGTAGGTAAACGTGTATTATGTGTCTTCAAAAATACCCTTTCTTGAGTAGAATTTATAAGCATATTTGATCTCAGAACCTCCATTGATGAAGCATGTTTGATCACCAAGATTCTGGTAATAGAAATGTAACCGATCCTGTATTTGTAAGACTCACTAATATCATAACTCCAATCAGATTTTGGACTGATTAACTATTCTTAGTTTCTTTAATTCCTTCCAATGTTTTCAATATGGCTGTTAAACTTTTAATCCTCGCCCAAATCCTATTCATTTCATGGTGAATGCTAGAATATTTCTCAAAAGTTTCAGAAAAAATAAACACACACACACACACACACAAGAGATTGGATTAAATTCCTAAACTGTCTAACTAAGGATTCAAAATCTTTTCCACACATAGAGATTGCTTAGGATAAGCACTATGAAGCCTATCAGATTTCCCCTCCTAATTTTTTTAAAAATAATACACATTCACTATACTTATTAATAATTTAAGCATAATTTTTTCATATATGCATACAGCATGAACTGATAATATCTAATTACTATCTCCCTTTTCAATTCCTAAGAATCACTATTCTACTTTCAGGTTGACATTTTTTAGCTTCTACATTAAAGAGAGAATATGTGATACTTGCCCTTACGATCCTGGCTTGTTTCCCTTAACATAATGATCAGTTCCATCCATTTTGCTACAAATGATAGGATTTCATTCTTCTTTATGGCTAAGTAATATTCTATTATATAAATATATCATATTTTTATTTATCCATTTGTCTGTTGATAGATACCAATGCTTATTCCATAACTTAGTTATTGTAAATAGTGCCACTATCAACATGTCCATACAGGTATCTCTTTGGTATACTAATTTTATTTCTTTTGGATGTAGACCCAGAAGAGGGAGACCTGTAACATATAGTAGATCTAATTTCAGCTTTTTATTTTGTTTTTGTGGGGCTGGAGATCAAACCCAGGGCTTTGTGTATGCTTGGCAAGTACTCTAAAATTGAGTTACATTCTAACCCCCCCCCCCTTTTTTTTTGGTTTCCATTCTGTTGTCTATAGGGCTGTACTAATTTACATTCCCATGAATAGTGTATAGGAATTCCATTGTGTCCACATCCTCACCAACATTTATGTTTTGTTTTTGGAAATAGCCATTCTAACTCAAGTGTCTTATTGTCATTTGGATTTGCATTTCCCTGTCTGTCTGATTTTTAAAGAATCGTGCAGTATTGACAGCAGGATGTGTATTAAATCTGGAGAACAGTGGGTAGATGAGGTCCAAAAAATTTTCTTGGGAAATCAGTTGTCTGCAAATTGTATTTGGAGCTGAAAAACCGAATGAAATCATCTAGGGAGGACATATAAAAAGAACAAGAAAGTCATGGGTCACAGCACATTTGGTTGTTGAGCAGAAGAGTAGAAGCCAGGAAAGGAGCCTGGGCAGTTGTGAGCACTGAGGTAGGAGGAGAATGAGCAGGGTGTAGTATCACAGGAGCCAGGATATGAGTTCTGTAATGAGTGTTTGGTCAACTGTTTCAAATCCTGCTGAGAATGCAAATAACATAAACATATTTGGATAATTGATAGTGGTGGCAAAAACAACTTTATTTCCTTTGTTTCTCGTAGGCACACAATTATTTGTTTTCCAGCTTCCATTGTGGTTAGATATGATAGGGCAACTCAGTTTGGCCCAGTGGAACTCATACATGTAGTCCTCCATTATGCTTACCAGATGAGTGAAGGGAACTCTGAGAACCTCTAGATGGGTGTTTGGTCAGTGAGTCTCTGGAGGAGAGAGATTTGGGATAGATTTTGGCAAGGGACATCTGCTCTAGACTGCCTTATGAACAAGAAGCAGACTTTTGTTAAACCTGCTAAGATTTGCCAACAATTAGTCAACAGGAAGAGACACTATTTAGAAGAGAATCATTTTCTTCCCTCTTTTGTGTTTTAGGATTTGTAATATTCCAAATCTCACAAAAAAGAATGGGAGAGGAAAAAAGTTTCTCAACACATTTTATGAACTAAAATTCAAGAGAAAAAGATAGACCTACTATAGTTCCTTCTGTTTTTTCACATTTTAACAGAAATAAAATTGAGATGCTTCATATTTAATGTAGTTAGAAAGCATTATGTTATAATGCATTTGGCACAAAAGTTTTCCTTTTTTTAGTAGTACTTAGAATAGTGGTTTTTCAATTGAGAGTGTTTTTCTTTTTTTAGTTGTACTTAAACCAATGGTTTGTCTTACAATTGACAATGTCTTTGATTTGATGAAATGTAGTCATCAATATAGTCAATGATAACAACTTGTTATTTTTCTTTACATAGTGAACAAGATTTGCTGTTCCCTTTTTTGTTATTCTAATATGTCTGAGCCACATTATTCAACATTATATCTTGTTCAACACTGAGTTGACCTCTATACCTTTGAAGTTCTGGCATTTTCCTTGCAGCAGTATAGCCACTCCAGTGATTATAAAATAGCATCATTAGTACTGAGGGTGGCATTTGGACTTCCAAATCTGTCATATGTATTCAAAAAATGCCTCACTCAACCTCACACAGACCATTTAATTCTTTTCTCCAAGAAGAAACAGATTTCCCATTGTTGTTTCCTGGAAAACTAGTTTGGCATTCGACAATGTGATGATGTGACAAAAAGGGAAAACAGTCTTCCCCCAAAGCTAAGACATTTGAAGTTCATCAGACAGCCTTAACAACAATGTTTTTAACTTTGCGGCAAGGTGAGGAGGGATAGTTCCTTTTTCTCCTTTGTAACTCTGTTTTATTATGACTTCTCAGCCCAACTGTGTTTTGTCCCATTTGCGGTGTGACATTTTGTTCCAACCAACTCTTTCATTTTGTGCTTCACCCTTAACATCTGAGATGAGCCGTATGAAACTGCACAGAGGCCTGTTCATGGTCCAGTTATAATCAACGGTGGACTAAGTACCTTTTTCTGGTACTCGTATCACCTCTCTTTTGAATATGAGAAGAAAAATCATTCTACTGAGAGATAAAGCAGATTTCTCTAAAATTATACAACAAACCAATGGCAAAGCAACATGAGGAACATATCATTTTTACTTTCTCCTACTTCATCAATCATGCTTCTTGTAAACAAATCTTCTTCCATCAAAAGTAGGACTCATATGATCACCTATAATGCTATTTTAGCTTAACTCTTTCAGGAAAGTCTAATTAAAATGGTTACAAGGAGATAAAAGAGGACATTCAATTTATCAAGAAATCACTGGTGAAATAACATTAGACAGCCAGTGTTTCTGACTTGAAAGACAGAAATGCTGGCATGGCAAGGGAGTTTACAATACTGATTGGAAGGAGGAGGTATTAACCTAAATATCTGAGTTTAGTTAAATTGGATTCATTTAAACTCAGCATCAGCCTATGGAGTAGTTGGAGAAAAAAAAAAGTCACCATCATGTTTCCTGTTAGTTATGGTTTCCCTAAAATGTTTTAGAATTTTGGCAGATTAGTCTTTTTAAAAGTCCATGGGTTTGCAGACCTTAGTAGAACCAGTCATGAGGAGGGGTAAAGAGAATGGAGACAGGAAAAAGAGGAGACAGGATACAAGAACCAAAACACATGTCTGAACTTAATAAAATCAAGCAGATATCACAAAGAGAACAGGGCACCAAAACGGAAACTGCTTTGTGCCAAAAGTTTGCAAATTTAGTTCTGGATTAAAGAGTTTCAATGTGTATTGACGTGAAAATGGAATTTTGCACGAGAAGGACAACGTATCCCTGTCTAATAAGGAAATATAACTTTACTTTTTCTGAAACACTCAAGAGTGTTTCTTAAAGAACTTCATCACTTTGAAATAGAACAAAATAGAACACACATTTTCATGCTGCTTAATGAATTATTTCTCATCATTGCTCAGCCAAACGCATTTCCTCCTTTCAATAGATGAGTTAGAAATGAACATAGTTAGGGCATGTACTGGAGCAGGGTTTTCCAGCTTCAGCACTGTAGATATTTTGAGTTGAACGGTTCCTCGTTGGGGCAAGCTCTACTGATAGTGTGCTTACCCACTAGATGTTGATAGCAGCCTTCCAATAAAATGTCTCTCGCTCCTTGTTGAGGATCCTATGCTAGATGGGAGTCCCTTGAAATGGCCATTCATGGTAGGGGCTGAGGTTGTAGGGTGGGAGTTAGGGAGTGGAGCATGAGAATAAAAGGCTTAAAAGAATGGATGTAACTTGAAAAGGGGGTGGGGATGAGGAAAGGAGTTGGCATTAGTTTTTTCTAGGGTTGTAACAAATGACCTCCAACTATAGAAATTTATTCTGTCACAGCTCTGGAGGCTAGAAGGAGGAAAATAATGTGTGAGCGGGACCAGTCTTCCTCTGAAGGACCTTGGGGAGCATCTGTTCCATGCCATTCTTTTAGCTTCTGGTATTGTCAGCAATCCTTGGCATTCCTTGATTTGCAGACACGTCACTCTGTTTTCTGTTACAGCTTGTCTCTCTGCCACCAGTCAGATTGGGTTAAGTCCCACTGTAATTGAGAACTTGATTACATCTAGGTAGACTTTATTTCCAAATAAGGTCACATACGCAGGTACTGGAGGTTAGGACTTCAGCATATCTTTTTGGTAAACACAGTTCGACTCACAACAGAATCCAAAGAACAGAGTTTCATTCCCAAGTGGTTCCAACAGAAATAGCCACCAGGGAAATTTCAGAAAAATGCAAATGAGCCCACATTAAAGGATATTGTTAAAAGTTTAAAAATAGCCTGTCTTCTAAAACCAGTTACCAAGAACTGTAGAAAACAAGTGAGGAAAGCTCTGGCAGATGTTTCCATCATCTTTTACGTGGGGGCATGAGTTGTGGTAGACAAAACCAATAGGCCTTTGTTACCATCACCTACTGGTCTAATGGGAAGGAGTGGTTATTAGAGAAAGAGAGAGAGAAGAGACACAGAAGAGCACAGTCTTTTGAGTTAGAAGCCTGAGAGAAGATTTGGGTTAATGGATGCAGAAATCCCATAGAGACCCTGCACGGAGTCAGCCAGAGCTAATAAACTTCCTGATCTTTCCTTCCTCCTAACAGTGCTGCTCAACTGGGCAACCACAACCAAAAGCCAAAGGGCAATCTATTGATGTGGTTTATAGAATTCAGACCTCTGCCACTAGCTACCCTGTCCCCCTCATACCCTGACCAAGCATATGCATAAAAACAAACCGAAGGGGGACAAGTAGCTGTGAAAGTCCAAATTAAATGTAGGTAACATACATAAGAAAATTAAAAGAAATAAATTTCCTTCTCTATATTGTTACTATTAAAAAGTAAAATTCGATATTATTAATCGGGGCATAATTAAACCTTATTTGACAGGGATTTCCTACTTGGTTGATTTAGTTTATTTATTCATTTTTGAATAAAAAAATTACACAGAATTGCATAGTGGATCAGACTCACAGTCAATATACAACAATGTCTGTCTTAGAGTTTGAAGCCAGGGGGATATTTTATAGAATAATGTGGTGGCATTTCATGATGTTTCTGTAATATTTGAGGGTTGCATCCCAAATAAGGACAAGAACATACAGGGAAAAGAGTGAAGGAGTAAGTCAGGAGAATGTGGTTCCAGTCCTAGCCATACTGAGAGCTAGAGGGATGATATTCATATGAATTACTTGATTTCTTTGCCTTTTAATTGCAAAACTATAGAGTTGGGCATTTCTTCTAGGTAGAGATTTTATAACTTCTTTCTTTGAGTTTTTTATTTATGATCATTATCCCCTTCATCAATATACTTGTCCAGAGTACATATTTTCTAAGAGATAAGATATGTAAAATATATTTCTAAAGAGACATATTATGAATAATAAAATAATAAGAATAAAATGATACAATAATAAAATAAATATGACTTTACAACATTTATCATCGTAAACCAGGGCTCCTCAAAGTCTTTGCATTGTTGACATTATTTTGGACTCAATAACTCTTTGTTGGGTTGAGTTGTCCTGTGCATTGTAAGATATTTGGCAGTATCCATGGATTTTGCTCAGTGGAATCCAGGAACATCCCTGGATTTTCACCTAGTCGTCAAATGTCAGTTGGGAGACAAAATTATACTCACTGAGAACTGCTGCACCTCAGAACTGATGATCAAAAAAGTCAAACTAAACTAAACAAAAACAAGAAATAGAAACGTGTATGCAGCACATTGTTTCGTTTTGCTATCCCAAGAACCTAAAAAATCTCATAGGGCAGGTTAGTGTTGTCTTCATTTCACATATAAAGAAAAGCAAATGGGACAAAGTATGGAATCACTTCAATGCCACATAGCAAGAGGCAGAGTGAGGACTCTAAATCTTATCCTTTGATTACCAAGTTTGAGTCATTTCTATGAATCTATTTTGTTTTCTTAGTAAAAACTGGGAGTGATCCAGAACAGAGAGGAGCTCTGCTGTGACTCCACACTGTCATTCCCAGGGCTAAGTGTCCCCTCTACTGATCCCAGGGGCCTGAGGCCTAATTCAGGCCTCAGGCCATCCCTGGTGGCTGTCATCAGAGCCCTCTCAACTGTACATTCTCAAGCCTGAAAAGAGAACGTCCAGATCTTCCTTAACTCCTTTTATGGGCGACACCTAGGAGAAATTATTTCCATTCAGCTTTCCTTTTCAGTATTCATTTGTACTGACACTGCAGCTTTGGAGGGCATTATTGATAATATCATCAGTGGTTGATGTGGTTTTAGAAAACTTAAATTTGTTTTATTTTTCTGTTAAGTCAGGCAGGGACTGGAGATGGGGCAGGAAGGGAGAAATGGGGTCACATGAAGAGGAATACACAGTCACCAAACAGGAGAAACTGAAAGGAAGTCAGGAAGAGACAGACAGAAAGACAGAGGGATGCTCTGAGATATACAGATGGATGTATGGAGAGTGGGACAAGACAGAAGCACATAGAGACATGGATAGACAAACACACAGATACACTGTGAGTCAGAAGGGAAATGAGAGCAAGGCGTGGTGGTACATGACTATAATCCCACCGGCTCTGGGGGCTGAGGCAGGAGGATCGAAAGTTCAAAGCCAGCCTCAGCAACTTAGTGAGGCCTTAAGCAACTTAGCAAGATCCTGTCTTGGAATTGAAAAAAAAAAAAAAGTGCTGGGCATGTGGCTCAGTGGGTAAGCAGCCTCGGGTTCAATTCCCAGTAAACGTACCTTCACACATACACACACACACACACAGAGGGAGAGAGAGAGAGAGAGAGAGAGAGAGAGAGAGAGAGAGAGAGAGAGAAANCAAAACACATTGTGACAGTGCCCAGTTATATGGAGAGCTCATGTAGAACCAAAAGGACCTTTGTGGTTTTCCAGCCTAACCGTTTACTTTGCGAAGAGGAAACCCAGGACCACATGGGTTGAAAGACTTGTATAATCCCCCAACACTTTGATGGCAGAATCCTGAGTAAAATATTCTTAAACCTGTGTTATTTCCACCTAGGGCACATAAATAAATAGTAATATTTAAAATAGAAATCAATTATCTTTGAAGATTTCCAGTCATAATCAAAGGGATATTAATGCATAAAGTGAATATTTAATAAACAGGATTAGCAAAAGAATTCCAAATTATCTAGCCTAATATGTGCACAATAAATATTTGTTGGATGAATGAATGGAATGAAATTATGAGCATTCTTAGGAGGTTACTGTTACATGAAGCAATCACAAAATTATTTGCCTTAGTGAAGGATGAAGGGCTCACAACTCAAAAGGTGCCATTTTGGAAGGATGTTTTTCTTGTATAATTAAAACTAATTGGAAAATTCACTAAGCAGTGAAAGGCTAAAGATATAGGATGCTCAAGAGATTAACAGATGCAAAACATATGTAACTACTTAAGAAAGTACACTCTCAGCAAATGTGAAGCTCCTCTGTTGTCCCTGCAGAGTGAAGCAAGTCCTGTTTCCCAAGTCTCTTTATTTTGGATTTTCTCCCAAAGTAAAAACTCCTCTATTCTGTAAAATTCAACAGCAATGACTTTATAGAATATAAAGCCAGGAATTCATAGAACTAACAGGTTATTTGAGGGGGAATTACCCTACCTCAGCCCATCAGCTTTAAATAGTACATTTCATCAAATATTACCGTCAGCAAAATGGGGTAGGGGGACAGTATTTCTCCTAGAAATTGGATTAGTTTTGATAGGTAGAATGAACCAGATGGCAGATTACATTTTTCTGATAACTAGATTCTCTGGGGATTGAAGAGTGGTAAAGTTTTCGTAAGATCTCAATGAATCTCTTAGGCTTCCTTGTACTTGATTGTATTCTACCCAGGAATGGTGCAAAAGTTCATCAGATTCACTCATTTCTCAGCTGTGTTTTGTGTCATTAGGCTTTTGCTCTTGTTTGGCACATGTGTGTGTGATGATCTGTCTGTGGTTCCAGGTCACCTGAGCGTTTAGGCTGCTGTTCTGTTTACAGCTCCCAAGTGTCTCCTTTTCCCAAAGGCTACATCATCCTGGCCCTTAGATTTGTTGGAAGGACAGAGATATTGCAAAACAGTTCTTAGAACATCTCTATTCTGGGATATAAATTGCTATGTGAACATAGAAGGCCAAGGATTTCCCTTTACAATTGCTCCCTGTAATAGAACAAGCCAAAATAATGCTTACCAAGGTCATTTTTGGCTACTTTTAATGAATGATAATTTCAATTCAACAAACATTTTACTATCAACAACAAAAAAAGTTTAAGACAGTCCAAACAAGCTAAGTTAGCCATTATGTTTAACAGAGAGTGAAAATTTTAATTTGCTGATAAAAAAGTTAATGATTCCTCAGGGAATGTTGTAATATATTGGCAATGTGTATTTCAAAGATCTTATGCTATATGGTTCTGAAAGAACACTTATTAAAGCATATGACCAATCTAAATTTTTAAAAGCTATCTCTTGTTCTTTTAGCACACAAACTAAACTTTACCAAGACTTCTCCATGCATCATCCCATCTATGCTCACAGTCTTTTTATAAAAGTCTGATTATATGAAGATTATCAGTAAGGAGTATGTCTCAGGAAGATTAAGAGACTTGTCTCAAGACATACAACACAAAAGAGTCAGAGTGGGGCTTAAATTTAATTTAAAAACTCAACTGAAAGTATTTAAAATATATTCTCTAGCATATTGCCTCTTTTAAAAAAGATTGATAAGCAAAAATATAAAAGTTGTACATATTCATGGGGTTCAGTGCAATGTTTGAAACATGTACATTGCATAATACTGAAGTCAGATTAAACATGTTTATCTCCTCAAATATTTATCAGTTCTTTGTGGTGAAGCATATTATCTCTTAAATGCTTGATTCTTTAGCAACCACCTTATGCTTTATAAAATTATATTGGACTAAGAAATAAACATTTTTATAAAAATTTCATTTTTGAACTCAGACTGAGACCAAAGGTAGACTTGAAGCTAATGTGTCTCTGCTATTTGACTGGATTGCTTTTATATCATTCCTGGAGATGAAAATTGATTTTTAAGGTCTCTAAAAAAACAAGAAATTAAAAAAATATGTACATCTTATTTATGTAAACTATTTCAATTACTTAACAATATAACTAAAATTCATTATTATAATTTCAAACTATTCATCTGGGGAGAACTATTTTGATTACTAAATTCTAGAATTTGTTAAGAAAAACTGTTCTTTAGGTTCTCTTAATTTTTGCTTTTAATGCTTAGAATTTATGTAGCTAGGTGTCTAAATAAGTAAAATATAATGCTTCTTTTTAATTTTAGAACTTTACTTCTTACTCAATATTAAAGTAGAATTTCAAGAATTAATAAATGCTGTAAGACCCAGGTTTTATAGATCAGGTTGGATACATATTTAAAGATCATGATTTAAAAATATTATTTTATTAGTCAATCTACCGTCTGTAACTGTATTATTCCATCTTTTTGTTAGTGCCTTTTTTCCCCCCAAATCCTCTCCATCTGGCAAGCATTTGTCTTCACCAATTAGCATACTCTGCCTTGTCTTTAGTTTACAGTAGTGGTTCTCAAATTTTATAGCAAGTTTCAGAAACACCTGGATGGTTTGAGAAAACACAGGTTGCTTGGCTTCTCCCTAAAATTTCTAATACAATAGGTCTGGAGAGGCCTAAGAATTTGCATTGTGAACTAGTTTCCTGGTGATGATGATAATAGTGATGGCTATGTTGATACTTTAGATACAGGGCTGGCACTTTGAGAACAAATCTGTGTGTTTCTGATTATTTCAATTTCTTCTGTTTGCCATTTATTACATTGGAAAGAAAAAAAAATTAAAACAACTCTTTTTTTTCCTCAGTTTTAATTAATTATTAAAGTAACCAAGTTTTCATTTAGCCATTTTGACCCAAAGCAACATCATAATCTAGCACAGCTGTAGTATCCATTTGCAGAAGAAAAAATTCTCCCTTGGTCCTTTTATAATATATGTTGTCTTCTCCCAAGATTTGTGCTCTGCCTTATTGGATCAAGAAAGATATGGAAAAAAAAGTCATCATCCCTCTTTGAAGAATAGCTCCTATACAAAATGAGGTGAGAAAGCCAGAAATGTATAGGGCTTTTGATGCTCTGCCTGACTTTTGCTTCTATATATTCAAAGAAATGTGATGAATTAATTTTTTATTTCCTCCATGGCCAGACTAAATGTTATGTGGAGGCAGACAGCAGTTAGAATTATTGAAGTGATACTTCTTAATGTCTACACTCATACTGATTTAGCCTCTTTGGAAATAAATGATAATTTCAAGCCATGACACTACCCAGTGAAACAACAGAAGAAATATATGAAGACAAGTCAGGCTTGAACTGCCCTCGGTGGAGCTGGAGTGAGCCTCTATTTAATATCTAAAAAACCAGTCAAGTCATATTTTCTTTGGTTGTCATAAGTCTTATTAACTTTTTTTTTATTAAAAATCCTCTTGGATTCTCAATTTGCCTGTTACCTTTTGAATTTTGTAAAATGAGAGTTTATATAACAGGCAGTTTACTCGACTCCATTAACCGAGAACTGAGCATCTTCCATGTACCAGATAAGTCAATACTTAAAAGACATGGCTCCTGCCCTCTGGGAACTTACATAACATAATTGGAGCTTGTATAGAAAGTGTATTTCATTGCAGGCTACAGAAGATTCTTTGGCTGGGGACCCTTCATAAGGGATTGACCTTCACCTGTGTTCTCCTTCCCCAACCCTATGAGCTGTTTCTCTTGCAAAGGCTGTCAAATTATTCAAATATTTATGCAGTGAAATAACACCTTTGCAACAGAGAATCCTCTGTGTGTTCCAAGGTTTGGTTTTTCTATGAGACACCTTATTACAGGCAGTTAATATCCGTATGTTTCTGTGGATGGTTAGAGTTCTGTGAAAGAGGCAAATGGGGACCATAATGCAGGACAGGCAGCAGGTCCGGTCAAAAGTGAGTAAATAGAAACACAGACAAAATAGTTCATTCTTCCAGCCCTTGCATTGCTGAATTGTCAGCTGTGTTCTCCATATACTGGTCTTGAGCTCATTAATCTTTAAACACATTAATTATCACTGTGTTGACTGACTCCTTGGGATATTTACACGCTGTAAACAGTTCTGGTATTCTTTGCAAACACGTATTATGAAGGACCCCTTGGGTTCTAGTGCACTGCTTTTCCTTACCAAACATTTGTTCTTTTGCAAACCATGAAAATGACCATTTTCCTTATACCATTCTCCTGTGTATGACAAAATAAAGATATAGCTCTTGGGGAAAATAAATGAGAGGGCCTTCCCATCATTCAGTGTTATACTGTCCTGGGCAAACTGTAGCTCTCTTTTGCACACCATTGAGAGAGTCTTATTATCTCTCAGGAAGGAAACACTTTGGACTTATTTATTCCTCTAATTAATATTGTATCTGCAGTGCACATGTCCACTTTTTGCCACAGTTGCAACCACTTAAGTCCTCAATGTATTAAAAACCAACTCTACTGGCTCTGGCCACATTGAGGATGTTTCTTCTATGTCACTGTATCTGAAACTCACAATGTACATCTACGGGCAAGCAGCCTGAAAGTGGAAGTGCGGGGGATGCTAACATGGTCCATATTTGTTAACAGGAACCTCCTTCTGGTGAACGAGGGAAGTCTAATCCCATGGAAGTATGGTTTCAATTTTTCATTGAAATTACAATCAAACAAATTGCCAGCACACATTTTTCTCTGTCAGATGTTTCCCTTATGGTAGATTTGGAGTACCCTTGGGCCAGCTTATAAACCTTGTCCTCTGCCAGTGTTGCTACAGACTCTTCTCTTTGTTTTCAAATTAATTTCATCTTTTTCTCTGAGAGGTGGATACATTTGATATACAGTAGTACCTGACAGGAAAACGTCTCTTCCACACTGACTTTTTTGCAGGGCTTTGATGGAAAGGATGACATGTTACTGGCTCATCTTGGGCTCTCTGTAGGGAACGCGGGATGATAAAAATCACAAAAGCCAAGAGCCTGCAATTTCCTGATTTTCTAGTACTTATTAAAATCGTATTTATCAAGGTTGACTCTTGGCTGATGGTTGAACTGGCTCTCCTGGAAGGAATGGCTTTTAGAGGATTGCTGTGGGAGCAGGGGATCCTGTGACCACTGTGGACAAAGCAGTGTGGGGAATGATTGTACAGTTTTCAGGCTCATGAAACCACAAGCGTCTCAGGAGAGCTGAACCCAAGTTGGAAATCATCCACCTCCTTTTCTTTCAGCAAGCGGTGTCAGAGGGAACAAGCAAACAATCATAAAAACCAGTTGTTTTGATCTCTGGTTCTACTACAATGTCCATAGTGGATGAGAATCTATATTAAAGAAACTATAAAGGCCTTGGGAATTGACCATGTTTTTGTTTTCAGCCCATCTCCAGGCAAAGGTGTGATGGAACTGATTTGGCCTAAAGCTGTGGCCATGTAAATCTTTTGGCAACTGCCAAATATTACCATCTGGACCAAATCATTTCTTTCTGCATCTTTGCAGGTGCTATTTTCCAAGGTGACTGCCTCTGATTTAGTTGGAAAGGAGGTGACTCCTAAAACCAGAAATAGTTGAACTACTATTAAGTCTGTCTTACCGAAGGAGGATTGTTGTGTTAAATGCTTTCTACTGCATAAAAAAAGACAGAAGAAGAGACAGAACTGAAATCACAGAAAGCTAATATACTTGTGAAAGGAGCCATAGAAAAGGGATAATGAGGCCTGGGCTCATCTAGGTTTCTGCTCCTTAAATAAGTGTGACTGAAGTAAGACATCCTTGGATATCAATATTTTTTCTCCCCTATGACTTATACCAGCCTCACACCACTGAAGTTCAGGAATGGAAGAAATCTTGTAATATTAATATTTCTACCCATTTCCATGTTGTTTTGTGAATCAAATGAATATTCAAGCTATTTTAAAAACTTTCCTTTTATTAGGTACCCATTGTGCAGACAACACTGGGGGAGGAGCAGAGAGAAAAATCACAAAGAGGAGAAATATGTGATCTTTTCCCTCAAAGAAGCCCATCATCTTATAGAGACATTCACTCTGACTTTCCTACAGGTATTCAACGTTTGTTTCACGCTCTGTGGGATATGTTGGGAATACAAAGACAAAAAGGCATAGTTTTGTCTGTTTTCAGGGATCTCTCTTATTTTACTAGAGAGATAAATAAGTGTTCATAACTGTGATAAATACTCAGAAGCCATGGAAACTATGATAGGGACACTGTGAAGGGGGCTTTCCAGGGGAAATGGCAGTTGGTTTGTTTTAGACAAATAATGCAAAGGGTAAATGAAAGGTGATATGTGCGGTCTGAGGGTGAGGAGACAGGGGCAGATGCCACATGGCATCCAAGAAGAAATTATTCTGAAGGACCTAGGCACATTTTTGGACACCCTATTACCTAAGTCTAAATGGAAGACTTTTTTCTCTTAGTACTTATTGATATCTCAGTTTCTCTTGGATATTCATGGAGAAGAGTTATCAGTATCTTGTTTAAAGCTGCCCTTTACAATTTTGTGCAGAGTTTCTAAAGTAAGAGCACCATAGCTATTGCCAACACCATCAAAACCAGAATTAAAACACAAATGCCACCACTGTCACCCCACCACTATTGTAACCCCACCACCATCATAACTACTACAATCACCACCAGTGACAATGTTACTACAGCTATTAGCATCAACAACCAACTACTAATCCATTATCATCACTGCCAACACCCATCATTACCATTATCACCATCACCATCGCTATTACTACTACCACCCACCATGACCTCAGTCACTAGCACTAGCACATGGCCATTACCACCAACAGCAACCACAAACATTGTCACCACCACAAACCATCACCATTGTCACTGCTGTGACCTCAACACCATCACTGCCACCATCACTAGCATTACTATCACCACTCCCATTTTCATTCCTGAAATATTTTTCTAGACCTTCTCAGGCATCTTATGCACCCCAGGTTAGAGTTCTCACATGTAGGGAGTGAGTGATATTGATAGCCATGTTTAAATTTCAACTAAAGGGGCCCTTTAATAAAAGTCCTTTTTCAAATGACTAAAGAGAATCCTCCAGGTTCCCAAAGGAAAACTGAATTTTAAATAAATTCTTCCTCAAAGGAACAGAGATTGAACATTCTGCTACCTTTATTTAAGGAATATTAACCACATGGATCTATAATCTGTGGAAAGCTATTTGAAATTTCTCCCTTGGAGAAATGGGTTAGATAGTATGGCCTAACACTCCCCCTGGATGATGAACTTGTGTGATGGCAATGCTTAATTTTCTCCTGGGAAGCTTATTCTTTCTAAGGAATTGAGGATTAAGTCTGAGAATGAGAATAAGGCTATTAATAAGAAGATAAGAGTTCTGTGGTTGAGAATATCTCATTCTTTCTTGTCAGTTCTTATATACTATATTTGAAAGTTGTAGAAGCAACTTGAGCCAGGTAGAAGTGTGCCAAGGAGAGCACTAGCAATGTACAAAAAAAAAAAAAAATCCTAACAACCTCAGAAATAAACAGAGATTGTATTTTTAAAAAATTTGTTCATGTGGATGAGTTCCAGGAAGTCATGTTTTAGGTTACATTTGGAGCAATTTTTCTAGGAAATAAAGAATCATACAATTTATGTGTATTATAAAAATCACAATCACAGGCATCTATGGGAAGAGAAGCTATTGAATTAACATGATCAAGTCTTTCCAACTTTTTCTTTAAGAATCATTCACAGTTTCTTTAGTTGTTTTGACATGCTAGCACTCATTTGTGTCACTTAATAAACATCTCTTAAATGACCACCATGTCATGTGGTTGAATGAATATGTTCCATGAGTAGCTCTTGAGGACACCATACCTCAGTAGCTGTCTTGGAGCTCATCACATATTGAAAATAATAGTGAGAAGGAGGTGATGTTACAGAAGGGTAAAGCTCTGATATACACATGAACCTGGTCCAATGAAAGTATCTGAGACAAATTGTTAGATGAGGCTTGGGGTGATAAAGGACATGGTCAGAAAAGGAAGCTGAGATTAAATATCTAGTCTGTCACTTGAAAGGTCAAGAGAATTTTGATAGAACAAGAGAGAGTAGGAAGATAAGGAAAGAAAAGAGGAATTTTAGGAAAAGAAAACAGAGTGTGCAAATCAAAGCAAATATAGCTTGTTCTAGAATTGCTTAAGAGAACAGTAGATTAGAAATATTACAGTAATAAATAGTAGGCTCCAAAAGTATATAATATGCATTGGAGGAAAACTAAACTTTGAGAAAATAATGTTTATTAGCAGCACCCCCCCAACAACTCTCTGAACAACAACAACAAAAAATTATGACTTGCTGATGCCTTTGGATCCACTTAGTGGATGAAGCACCAACATTTCATGTTGGTATATAACCAAACTACTAGTTAAAAACCAAGATGGTCATATCTGATTTTCAAACAAAGTCTAACATGGAATTAAGGGTGGCAGAATGATAGTGGGTTCTGAACACATTTTGGAGGATTTGTGAATGCACACTCCCTGTTTGTGTCCTCTGCTCTCAAGGGATTCAGATCCATTAAGCTTGTGCAAAATGAAAGGCAGATATTCATAATGAGTTTCTCATATCTGTTCAAGGGTAATGGCAGAACCCTGATCTGTATGAAAAGCAAAAGCGTGGAAGGAAAGGAAAAGAATCACAGAAATTCATGGTGGGGAAGTAGGGCCCTAACTAATGAGCTCTGACAGTCATTTTTAAAAGCCCCCCCTTTTATTTTTTTAGATTTTTAACACTAAGTAGTCATGCTTTCATTTATCCTAAAGAGAATTACAATTTTCCTGACAGAATAAGGAAGTAGAATTCCTTGCACAAAAAAATCTGATATGAAATTATTTTTTTGAGACAATTTTAAAATATTTTGGTAACTTTCTTAAAAACAAATAGTAAATACTTTCTTAGTTAAAAAGTTATTTTGATTTCTTTCATTTTTCATTTTTAAAAGTTGTCTTGCCTTGAGAAAGCCAAGATTCTCTGAACATATTTAACTACCAGAGGGACATGACCCAGAAGTCCAAGTGTAAGCTAAAACACACGTTAAATTCCCTGAAGCAAGGCTTCCAATCCAAAATAAGGTCAAGAAATCCACAAAATGTCTCTACAGCTGTTTTTTTTTCTCTTTCTCTTTTTTTTCTCTCTCCCTTCCTCTCCCAATTTTTTATTATTTTTGATGTCTGTACTGGTATTTTCAAAAGTCTAAAAATTAATAATTCTTTCCTGTAATATAAAAAAAGGCAAAGGTCAATCAGTAGTTTTTGGCTCAAATGATAGTTGTTACTGGTTTTATTACTGCTTCTTATTTTCCACTATAAAACAAAATGAATAAAATGCAAATTCAAATTGAACAGGCATGTAAAATATGGATTGGAAGCATGACAGTCACTTTGAAAAGCCAGTTGGTTCCTCCTTCCTGAAACATAAACTAAAATACTCTGCCAGTTAGTTTAAGAGTGGTAGTAGTGGGCTGGGGTTGTGGCTCAGCAGTAGGGTGCTCACCTCGAACGTGTGAGACCTTAGGTTCAATCCTCAGCACCACATAAAAATAAGTAAGTGAAATAAAGTTATTGTATCCAACTACAACTAAAAAATAAATATTAAAAAATCAAATCTATTTAAAGAAAAAAAGAGTGGTAATAAAAAAATTGGTATTGACTACATGGCAATATTTTAGTCAATTAATGTCAAAACAAGAAAAAATGGCACGTGGTGTATTTGTTGCTGTTTTTAGTTTGTTTCTGTTAATCATTTTTTTAATTAGGAAATTTAATTCTCAATGCATGAGTTATTGTAAATTGTTTTAATGGTAGGCACTATGCTACATGACCTAAATAGCCTTTCATTTGTATAATAATAACATAAAATATATAGTATCAAACACATTTTATTGATGAAGAAAGATAGGCTCACATTAATTTACTAAATTATCTTGAAATAGATTTTGAGAATTGATTAGGTTTGAGGTTTGTAATTGCATTTCTTTAACTCCCATCAACTTTGATAGATTCATTATATAATATTACAAGCAAAAATGATAGTACATTTTCTGAAGTTTAACATAGGAAAAAATATCTTTTATTTATATATATAAATATTTAAAGTATTTCCAGTTGTATACGGATACAATATCTTTATTTTTTATTTTTATTTTTTTAATGTGGTGATGGGGAAAGAACCCAGTGCCTCATGAATGCTAGGCAAGCACTCTACCAGTGAGCCACAACCCCAGCCCTCTTTTATATATTTTAAAGGAGATTTAAATAAATAAAACTCGAAGTTGAATCTTCTTTGTAATTATGAAGAATGTGAAATTTAAAAAGTTCTCAACTGGGATCTTGGTGGTGATGTTCTAATAACAATTGAGTTTTGAGAGAAGACTTTTTTATTTTTATTTTAACACTAGCCATTAGTTCTGACAGGATTCAGAGGGTACAGAATATGTTCCCTTCAGTAACATTTTCCTGCTTATGGAATTTGATCACAAGGAACTCTCAAGTCACATCCAACTTTAATAAGAATTTTTTTTATCCTTTGTACTTTCTAATTAAAAGGATGCTTTTTATTTTTTTTAGAAGGAGAAACTTGGAAAGTGACTAATTTATATTATGTTCCAATTATTTTAAGGTAAGTGGGAATGAAATGTAGACAAAGGAGAAGTTACAACTTAACACTTGTCTCACACTGTGTCCTGGGGAGGAGGAGTTTGTTTTGTGCATAGGTTGCATCCTATTGCTTTCTCTATGGTGTGTGTCTTGGCAAATTAACATTGGGATCCACTGAAACCAATCTGATTCATGACAGAAGCCATAGAGAGGATGCAGGTGCAGTTGTTAGGTCTAAAGGTAGATGTGGAAAAAAAAAAAACGAAAGAAAATTTCCCTAATACTTGATTTGTTGGTTCTAGATTGCCCCTTGAATTTATGCATGCATTCATTCAAAAATCAGGTTTTGAAGCAGGTATAAAACCATGAGCAAGAGTTCTTAGACAAGTGGAAGAACTTTGGGTCACTCTCTTTTTAAATAACAAGCCTGCTATATCTGAAAGCATTCAGAGTAGAAAGGTCTACCAAGCTCTGCCTAAAGACAGAGGGCCAAAGAAGGTGGCAAAGAGGTGAAGCCTCAGCTAAATATTTTCCCTCAATTTTTTATTGATGCATTATTATTATATTCAATATTGAGATTCATTATACCATATGTATACATGTACATAAAAATAATTTGTTCAATCTTATTCCCTGGTACCTTCCCTTTTCCTCCCACTGATCATCTTGCTCTACTCTACTGATCTCTCTTCTATTACCATATTATTTTATCATTTTAATTAGTGAATTAAATATGTGTGTATGTATGTGTGTGTGTATAAAATATGGTGTCTCTATGTTCTGCAGACACCAGACAGCAATAATTGCAAGACTTTTCTAAAAAGTTTTTAATGATAATGTCTTTTAAAATCATAAATAATAAGCAACTGAAAACTAAATAGTCTGTTTAATTAGAGACCTTGCTTTTTGGAGACCTTGGAGCCTGTCCTGTCCTTATGTATTCCAAGGACAGTGCATATGTGGAGTTTCAGTCTTTTGATTCTAAGCTTCAGTAAAATCTTCGTTAATCCTTTAGCTGTGTTCAGCTGTCCTAGAGGAATAAAGAAAGTGTGCTATGTTCAAGTTTGCAAAAGAGTAGTATTCTCTGCCAACATGGGATTCCAACATAATATTCTATTGCTGGTGTGATGGTTTTAGGGTGAAAACAACTTCTTTCAGTCTGCCTGGGACTGTCCCAGTTTTTTCCTCCACTTTGAAAAATTGTGGCAAAAATATATAACATTGTTTAGCATCTTAACCATTTTAAAGAACTCCTCACAGTTTTTAAACAATTAATAAAAATCTAACAACTGTGTGTTTCTGTAATCACAGTCCCAGTTTTAAGAAAGAAAGTGCCACATTCTGGAAAATCCTCAGTTTTGGGCAAAGTGAGAAGGCTGCTCATTAAGTGCTGGTGATATAGTGGCACACAAGTAGAGACTTTTGGTAGCGAGACATTGCTTATTACAGATATAAAGAAAAACTATTTTTTTTGTACTGAGGATTAAACCCAGGGAACTTTATCACTGAGCTATATCCCCAGTGCTTTTTTATTTTTAAATTTTGAGACAGGGTCTTGCTAAGTTGCTGAGGGATCTCACTAATCTGTTGAGGCTGGCCTTGAACTTGTGATCTTCCTGCCTCAGCCTCCTTAGTTGCTGGGATAACAGCTGTGTGTCACTATGCCCAGTTACAAATAAACTTTATTGAGAAATTTGTAGGTACTCATGAAATTGTAAAAAATAATTCTTAGCAAAACCTTATACTCTTTACCAGTGATAACATCTTGTAAAATTATGATGTTATTAAAACCTGTATATAGATATTGATATAATCATTCATTTTATTCAGATTTCACCATTTTTTAAAAGAATATACTTTTAAATGGATACAATATAATTATTTATTTTTTAATTGTAGATGGACACAATACCATTATTTTATTTATTTATTTTTATGTGATGCTGAGGATTGAACTCAGTGCCTCACATGGACCAGGCAAGTGCTCTACCACTGAGCTACAGCCCCAGCCCCTTAGATTTCACCAGTTTTACTTGTAGGGGTGTGTGTGTGTGTGTGTGCCTTTGAATGCATGGGTAGGTCTATGTAATTTTATTACCTGTGTAGTATCATATAATCCTCATCACAGTAAAAATACACTACTGTTTTATTACTATTAGGATCCCTCCACTTGGTTTCACTGTACTAATCACACTCCCACTGTCTTATCCTTTATGACTCCTCTCCAACCCCCACCATCCCTCATCCTATCTCTAAACCATGGCAACTATTACTTCTCCTTCTCTAAATTTTATCACACACATGTATACATGCATACAGACATGCATATGCATGTGTTTGTAATTGGAATCATATGATATATAATATTTGAGGACTGACTTCTTTTCACTCAATATAAACTTGGAAGAGTTACTAAGTCATATCAGTAGTCCACCCCTTTCTATTGCTGAGTATTGCAAGGTATGACTGCACAGTTTGTTGAACCACAGTACAATTATATGAAGGTTTCCCCCTTACTTTTTGGATATTACAAATTGTTGAGAGCCACAGCCGAAGGGGCCCCAGCAAACTTCCAGCTGCCAGCAAACTTCCAGCTGCCGGCTGATGATTGGCTCACAGCGGCCCCAGCAACATCTAGCTGATTGGCTCCTCTGCGGTGATGCTCATTGGGCTGTTTCCCTGCCCTTTCAGACCACGGAGCTGCTCATTGGGGGACTTTTTTGGCTCCGCCCACGCGACCCAGCCAATCGGCCTCAAGAGCAGGAGGATGGTGGGAGGTGGTGAGGCTTGTGGTTGGGAGAAAGGCTTGTGGGAAGCCAGTGGTGGCAGTTGGGCTCTGAGGGTTTTTCCTGAGGAGCTGTTTTGTTTGGTGTGTGTGGTTCTAAAAATAAAGTTAGTTTCTTTTGACAAGTGGCTCCTGATTGTGCCCAGCCAGACTGTGGCATTTGGTGGCTCGCACGGGGAGCGACTGAGGGTAAGTGATAAGGTAAACTGCTCGCCCGTGAGGGCAGGGCAAGAGGATGGGTAGCCATTTTAAGATTCCTCTTTTGTTTTGCTTCACTTTTGTTTTAAGTTGCCTGTCCCTGGAGATGAGTGAGACGGAAGAAAAACCACTCACATCTGAGGAAAAACTATTTGCGTCTGAGGAACAGATAGGGAGAAAGGACGGATGGACATTTCAGGAGGCTATTATAATGATTTTGTGTTGTTCCAATTTTGTTTCACTCTGTTTCAGTTTTGTTAGGCGTTATCTTGTTGGGTTGTATTATAGTAGAAATACGGGATCAGAAATTAGTAAAAAACAAACTGAAAGAGTGTTAAGTAAATTGTTAGAGGAAGGAGGCATCTCAGTAAAATCAAGAACAATCAGGGCATACGTTGATACAATACAAAAATGTAGCCCATGGCTTTTTAAGGAGGAGTTGTTAAATATATCACAATGGAACCATCATGGTGAAGATTTAAAAAGAATAGAAAAGAAAAGCCCAGGGACTCTGCCAGTTGGCACATTGCCATTGTGGACGTTCATATCTTGTTTGCTTAGTCCAAAGCCTTCAGTTCAGACAATGGTAGAGGAAGAAGAAGACATAATGATTCAAGTAAAAGAGAAGGTCTCTCAAGTTAGTCAGACAGAGGAAAAGATTCAAGTAAAAGAGAAGGCCTCTCAAGCTAGTCAGACAGAGAAAGAAAGTGTAAAACAGAAAAAGCCATCAGGGGGAAAGTTACAACAGGAGACTGCTACTAACACCTTTCTATCACCAGAGGACGTAAGTGTCCAACTAACAAGGCCACCTCCATATGCTGGGAGGTCCCCAACCCCCGCAGTTGATAGTTGGGATCCTGAGACAAGATCTCAAATATTAACATGCCCTGTATTTGAGGCAGGAGGGCAGCGATTTTACCAAGTTTTAAATTTCAAAACAGTGAAGCAGCTAAAAGAGGCTGTAACAACCTATGGTCCTCAAGCACCCTTCACTGTAAGCATGGTCGAATCCATTAACAACTTGAACATGACGCCAGCAGATTGGGCTAATATGTGTAAAGCTGTGCTAAATGGAGGACAATACCTGTTATGGAAGGTTGCCAATGAGGAATTTTGCAAGGAGACGGCTAGGCGAAATGCAGCAGCTGGTTATCCTCAGAGAAATCTAGATATGTTGTTAGGAAAGGGACCTTATGAGGATCAGCAGCAACAAATTGCATATGATCCTGGTGTATACGCACAAATTGCTGCAGATGCAATTAAGGCATGGAAGACTTTACAAGGACATGGAGGTTTACAAGGTCAATTATCTAAGGTAATACAAGGAGCTAATGAACCTTATGCTGAATTTGTAGATAGGCTTATTCAAACAGCTACCAGAGTTTTTGGGAATACAGAACAAGCAATGCCATTACTAAAACACCTGGCTTATGAGCAAGCGAATCGTTGGTGCAGAGATATCATTAGACCATGGAAACATGAAGATTTAAACACATATATTAAATTATGTAGAGACATTAATGAACAAGAGCAAGTCGTGGCAGCTGCAGTAAAACAGGCTTTAGATGCCAGAGACATTAATGAACAAGGGCAAATTGTGGCAGCTGCAGTAAAACAGGCTTTAGATGCCAGGCCAAGAACATGCTACAATTGTGAACAAACAGGACATTTTAAAAGGAATTGCCCCATTGGAGGAGGGTTTAACAAAACTAGGTATCAAAGGAGTAGAATACCAGGTATTTGCCCACGATGCCGTAGAGGGAGACATTGGGCTAATGAATGCCGTTCTCAAACCACCATAGAGGGTACTCCATTATCAAAAAACGAACAAGGACCAGGTGTTTATCCACGATATCGTGGAGAAAGGCATCGGGCTCCATTGCCAAAAAATGGACAGGGGGGCCCAATGCTCCGGGGCCCAAAACCACAAATATACGGAGCACTGGAGGAACCCAGCAACCCCATCAGGGTAGTGCCCAGGACACATTGTCCATCAGATCCCTCATCAGACAAACCAGAGGGAGCGCAGGGTTGGACATCTGCGCCTCCGCCAGAGCAGTACTAACTCCAGAGATGGGAGTTCAAATCATTCCCACAGGGGTGAAAGGACCTCTTCCCAAAGGAACAGTAGGCTTATTATTGGGACGCAGCTCTTCTACTCTAAAAGGACTTATGATAAGTCCTGGGGTAATTGATCCCGATTATGAAGGTGAAATAAAAATTATAGCCAGTTCTCCAAAGGGTATATCAGTAATTTCACCAGGAGATAGAATAGCACAGTTACTAATAATACCCAGCCTACATGATAAATTTTCCAGTCGTACTGTAGAAAGAGGTTCCAAGGGATTAGGCTCCACAGGTGTAGATTGGGCTATGCTTTCTTTAAATTTAGATTCTCGCCCCATGCTAAAACTAAATATTCAAGGACATGAATTTAATGGGCTACTGGATACAGGTGCAGACCTTAGCATCATCTCTCGTCAAGAATGGCCAAAACATTGGCCATTACAACAAGCCACTCAAACGCTTCGAGGCCTAGGAGTGGCGACTAATCCCCATAGAAGTGCAATGGTATTAGATTGGAAGGATCCTGAAGGATGTGAAGGAACTATACAGCCATATGTATTGGATCATCTTCCCGTAAATTTATGGGGACGAGATGTCCTAGATCAATTAGGTTTGACATTAACAAATAACATCAACCAAAATGCACCCACTATTATGACTAGACAAGGTTTTAGGAAAGGAAAAAGATTAGAAAAACAAGAACAAGGTATAGCAGCACCAATACAAATAGATCAAGGAACAGACAGACATGGGTTGGATTTTCAGAAAGGGCCACTGAGACAATAAAAATTACTTGGAAATCAGAAAGACCAGTATGGGTTCCTCAGTGGCCCCTGACTAAAGAAAAGATACAAGCAGCCCATGACCTGGTCAAACAACAATTAGCAGAAGGACATATACAACCTTCTGTATCTCCCCATAATACTCCCATTTTTGTCATCAAAAAGAAATCTGGTAAATGGAGATTATTGCAAGATTTAAGAGCCATTAATAATGAGATGGTTATTATGGGACCTGCTCAATCAGGGATTCCTCAATTGTCTGCTTTGCCAAAAACCTGGTATGTTTTAGTTATAGATATTAAAGATTGTTTTTTTTCAATTCCAATTCATCCTGAGGATAGTCCACGTTTTGCATTTACTATCCCTGCACTGAATCATGAAGGTCCTGATCAGAGATATGAATGGAAAGTACTCCCTCAAGGGATGGCTAACAGCCCAACTATGTGTCAAATTTATGTTAACAAAGTAATCCAGCCACTTAGAAATCAAAATCCTGAACTACAAATATTTCACTATATGGATGATGTATTATTAGCACACAAAGATAAAAACACATTGCTAGAATGTTATGCCACACTTACAAACTTATTAAAAAATTATAATCTAGAGATAGCAATAGATAAAGTACAATTAAATTTTCCAATTAATTATTTAGGAGTTCTATTATCCTCAACCATGGTCCGTCCACCAAAAATTCAAATACGAGTAGATCAACTCAAATCACTTAATGACTTTCAAAAGTTATTAGGAGACATAAATTGGATAAGGCCTTATTTAGGTATACCAACAGGAGAGTTGGGACCTTTATTTGATATCCTAAAAGGTCCATCAGATCCAAATTCACCCCGAATGTTAACGCCTGAAGCAAGAAAGGCATTAAAAATCATTGAAACATATATGGAAAATATGCATTTGGATAGAATTGATATAAGTTTGCCTTTATTATTTATTGTACTACCAACAAAAAATATTCCTACAGGAGTATTTTGGCAAGAAGGTCCATTATTATGGATACATTTATCTTATTCTCCTAACACTATTCTTACTAGGTATCCTGAGGCTGTAGGACAATTAATACTCAAAGGAATAAAAGCAGCAAAGGGAGTGTTTGGAATTTCTCCCAATAAAATTATTACTCCATATACTATGAATCAAATTGATGAGTTAGCTAATGAGTTAAATACTTGGGCAATAATCATGTGCAAATCTAATGTTTCATTTGATAACCACTTACCATCTAATCCTTTATTGTCTTTTTGGTCATTGCATCCTGTAATTTTTCCAAAAATGACAAGAAAAACACCTATCATGAATGCTCCAAATATATTCACTGATGGGTCAAATAATGGTACAGCAGCAGTAGTTACCCCTGATCAAACTTTTACATTTTTAGTACCCAAACAATCAGCTCAAAAGGTAGAGCTTAATGCAGTTTTACAAGCTTTTGTGATGTTTAAAGATTCTGTATTTAATTTATTTTCTGATAGTCAGTATGTAGTTAATGCTATAGTATCTCTTGAAGATGCTGGTAGGATTTCCCCTTCTTCTACTGTTTTCTCTTTGCTTTCCACTATACAAAGTCTAATCTGGGACAGAAAAGATCCATTCTTTATAGGACATATCAGGGCACATACAGGATTGCCTGGAGCCCTTAGTTTGGGCAATGATTTAGCAGATAAAACTACACATGACATACATATTTTCTCTACACTAGAAGAAGCTATAAATTTTCATAAAAAGTTCCATGTCAATGCTAATACTTTACAAAAGCGTTTTAAAATAACTAAGGAACAAGCTAGACAAATAATAAAACAATGTCAAAATTGTGTGACCTTTTTACCACAAGTTAATCTTGGAGTCAATCCTAGAGGATTGATACCTAACCATATTTGGCAGATGGACGTCACACACTTGCCAGAATTTGGAAAATTAAAATATTTGCATGTTACAGTTGATACTTCTTCTGGATTTTTGATGGGCTCCCTTCATGCCGGAGAAAAAACTAAAGATGTTATAGCTCATTGCTTACAAAATTTTGCCACTGTGGGTGTTCCAAAACAGTTAAAAACAGATAATGCCCCTGGTTATACTTCTACCTCTTTTAAACAATTTTGCTCAACATTTGGCATTACTCATATAACAGGAATCCCATACAATCCACAGGGACAAGGCATAGTTGAAAGAGCTCATCAAACTATTAAAATGTACTTATTAAAGCAAAAAGAAGGAATTGGGAAGGGGTATATATTCCCCAAAGATAAACTTAAAATAACCCTTTTTACTCTAAACTTTTTAAATTTGGATTCATCAGGACTTAGTGCTGCGGAAAGGCATATGTGTCCAAAAAATGTACATAAGCCCAAGGTACTTTGGAAGGATATTCTAACAGGACAATGGAAAGGTCCTGACCCAGTAATTGTCTGGAGTCGGGGGTCTGTTTGTGTGTTTCCACAGGGAGAACAGCAGCCGATTTGGATTCCAGAGAGATTAACCAAGGTCCTGACCCAGTGATTGTCTGGAGTCGGGGGTCTGTTTATGTGTTTCCACAGGGAGAACAGCAGCCGATTTGGATTCCAGAAAGATTAACTAAAGCGATTTCTACAGACCAAAAAGAAGATGATTTGGCTCAAATCCATAACAACTGATATCCAAAACTCCAGTTTGGCTATTCTTACATCTGCAACAGAACCAGGATGCTTTTTTCAATATCTATTTTATTATTGCCCTTTGCCATATCATGAAGTTCTATTTTGTTTTTTGAGCTCATACAGACCTAGGTTAATGTTTTGCTGATCAGTTCTATTTTTTGACTATAGAGTTTTTAAACATTGCAATGGAGATTTCACCTGTAAAAAGTTATAAGGCCTTTACTATAATGTTATGTGTTGTATGTATTATATTATGTGTGCACACTTGTGTTTTGTGTTATATGTTTGAATGTATGTATGTCCATATATCATATATGATGAGCGCTCATGATAAAATGGATCCAAATATTTTTTTTTAATTCACGTGATTTAAATGGTTTAATTTAATTGGGTAAACAGCTGTTAAAGATTGTTTTAATATGTGAACACAAAAGAAGGTTAACAGATCTGTTTGTTTACTTTCACCTTTCCTTTTCATTATATTTAATAATTCTCTTAAAGATAATGTAAATTGTTAAGAAAATTGTTTTCTTTTAGTGCCTTCTGTAATGTTACATAATTTTTTCTTTAGCCATTATTGCCAGAATTCCTATCTTCATCCCAGTGCTGGTGAAGTCAAAGATAAAACCAATCTACAGCTTCTACAATAGCCATCACTGAACTGCTTGCAGAACTTGCCTGGACACATTGTGAGCTCACCTGTATGCATTGTGAACTATCTGTTGGTGCAGCGACTTGTGGTAGTGTTGGGGTATTTTTGCTGATGATGTCATCGGTGGTACAATTTTTCCAAAAGGAGCCGTCAATTGGCTTGGTGTATCTTCCTCCCTTTTGCTTGTCATGATCGTTCAGCTAAACTTTGGGGGCCAAGAGAGGTGAGGCAAAGAACCTCACCCCGCCGCTGGTACAAAGACCTCTCCACAGGTGTGGCTGTATACTGGACCGGTAGTCAGTGACGGGTAAGATCCAATTGCAATGGTACCAACCTAACGGGTAAGGACCATATGTACTATTGGACAACCTAAGGCAGGCACGGTCCCTAAACCACATGCTTGTTGTTTAAACAGAGAGGGGGAGATGTTGAGAGCCACAGCCAAAGGGGCCCCAGCAAACTTCCAGCTGCCAGCAAACTTCCAGCTGCCGGCTGATGATTGGCTCACAGAGGCCCCAGCAACATCTAGCTGATTGGCTCCTCTGCGGTGATGCTCATTGGGCTGTTTCCCTGCCCTTTCAGACCACGGAGCTGCTCATTGGGGGACTTTTTTGGCTCTGCCCACGCGACCCAGCCAATCGGCCTCAAGAGCAGGAGGATGGTGGGAGGTGGTGAGGCTTGTGGTTGGGAGAGAGGCTTGTGGGAAGCCGGTGGTGGCAGTTGGGCTCTGAGGGTTTTTCCTGAGGAGCTGTTTTGTTTGGCGTGTGTGGTTCTAAAAATAAAGTTAGTTTCTTTTGACAAGTGGCTCCTGATTGTGCCCAGCCAGACTGCGTAGGTGTAGCTGTGTAGGTTTTCTGTGTGAACATAGATTTTAATACCCTGGAATAAATATCTAAGATTGAAAATTTGGGTCATATGGTAATTGTATATTTAATTCTCTAAGAAATTGTTCAAGTTTTTAAGAATAACTGTAGCATTTTACATTCTTATTAACAACTTTTGAGTAATCCAGATCCTTAGGATCTTTGCCAGAATTTCCTTTTGTCATTATTTTTTATTGTGGTCATTCTAATTGGTATGTAGTGATATTTCATTGTAGTTTTAAAAAATATTTTTAGTTGTAGATGGACACAATACCTTTATTTTGTTTATTTAGGTTGTTGTTGTTGTCGTCGTTGTTTTTTAATGTGGTGCTGGAGATTGATCCCAGTGCCTCATGTGTGCTAGGCAAGTGCTGTACTACTAAGCCACAACCCTAGTCCTCATTGTAGTTTTAATTAGCATTTCTTTCATGGTTATTGATGTTGAGCATCTTTCCGTGTATCTATTGTTATCTATATATCTTCTTTGGTGAAATGTCTGTTCATGTCTTTTACCTATTCTCTAACTGTATTTTTTTTTTTTGTATTTTAGCAATTGCGTTTTCAGAATTATTTATATAGTCCAGAAATTGATCCTTTGTCAGAGATGTAATTTAAAAATATTTTCTCCCAGTTTGTACCTTGTCTTTTTATCTTTTTTATGTGGATTTTAATAAGTCAAGCATTTTTTAATTTTGACAAGTTCCCATTTATCAGTATTTCTTTTTTTGAATTGTGTTTTGTTGTAAAGTCTAAGAAGTCTGTCTGGCCCTGTATTCTAAAGGTTTTCCAATGATTTTTTTTAAAAAGCTTTATAGTTTTTTAAAATTTTGAATAGTGGACTACTTTCTACTTTTCATTAATTTTTAATAGGTGTGAAGTTTAAGTTGGGATTCATTTTTCTGTTTATGTATGTTCAATTGTTCCAGATCTATTTGTGGAAAAGGCTGTCCTTCCTCCATTGAATTGTTTTCGCATTTTTTTTTAAAGCAATTGAAAATGTCTGTGTGGGTTTGTATCTGGGTTCTTCATTCTGTTTCATTGCACTATGTATTTATCCATCCACTAATACCTCAATGTCATGGTTACTATAGCTAAACAGCAAATTGCCGCAGTCTGGCTGGGCATAAATCACGAGCCACTGAAGCAGGAACAAACTTTATTTCTGAACTCCACCAGCACGCTCCACACACACTCCCGGGAACTCCTCCTGAACACCACGCAGCTCGTCCAGGAACCAGCAGCCGGAAATATCCTCCGGAAATCCCTCCTCCTGCACTTCCCCAACCAATGGGAACTCTCCAGGAATCCCCGGGAATCCCCATGAGAACTCCAAAGTAGCGGGAGAACTGCAAAGTAGCAGCCAAGGCGGATAGTAATGCCTTGCCTGTCAATCAATACTATTGGCAAAATGCCAGGGGCCATTCTGACTCAGCTGTGGCTCTCAGCAGCAAATCTCAAAGTCAGAGGAATTCCTTCCACTTTTTTCTTCTTTATTGAAATTGAGAATAAGCTTAATTATACCTAAAAAAACCTTGCTGTGACTTTGATAGGAATTGAATTAAATTTTGAGGAGAATTGACATTTTTACTATGTTATATCTTTGAATCCATAAATATGGTATGAGACATTAATTTATTTGGATCTTTCTTTGATTTATCAGTGCTTTACATTTTCAGAATATTGTTTCTGTACATGTTTGTTAAGTTTATCCCTAAGTTTTTTATTTTCATTGATATGATTGTAATTAATATTCTGTTTTAAATTTTGGTTTCTTTATGTTCATTGTTAGTGTATAGAACTGTGAATTTTTGTATGTTGGTCTTGTATCCTTTATGTACTGTAACCTTTATAAATGGGTCTTTTATTTTGTATGGAGTTCTTGGAATTTTCTATATAAATAACCATGTCATGGGTAAATGAGGACAGTTTCATTTCTTTCTTTTCAATCTACAAGCCTCTTGAGCATTATTACTTCCCCCGACCCTGCCCCGCTTTTCTGCAGTGGTTTGAATTTTCAGTATTATGTTGGAAAAGAATGATGAAGAGATATTCCTCCTTTGTCTCTGATTTTGGAGGAAAAGCATTTAGTCACTCACCACTAAGTATGACTGATATAGGTTTTTTGTTGTTGTTATTAAGATCTTCTTTAGAAAATTTAGGAAGATTTCCTTTATTCCTAACTTGCTGGAATTAAAAAAAAATTCTTAATAGGAATGCATTTTGTCAAATGCTTTTTTTGGTATCAACTGACATGATTATATGAATTTTCCCATTTACTCTGTAATGGTATATTACTCTGATTAATTTTTAAATGCCAAGCCAGCCTTGCATACTTGGAGTAAATCTCATTTAGTCACTGTATATATTGTTTATATATACATTATTGGATTCAATTTGCTAATAATTATTGAAACTTTTCATGAGTAGGTTTCTTTCTTTCTTTTTTCTTTCTTTATTTTCTGTTTTTTATATTGTGGCAATACTGCCCTCAAAAAAACAAGTTGAAAGTGTTCTATTTTTTATTTCCTGAAAGATATTATGTAAAATAGGTTTTTTTTTCCTGAGTGTTTGATAGAAAATTCTCTAGTGAAACTATCTGAACTGTAAGTTCCTTTATTTTTAATAATTCATTTATCTAATACATAATTCATTTATCTAATTGCAATAGGGTTATCCAGATTATATTTCTAATGTTGGTTGAATTTTAGTAGTTTGTGATTTTTTTTAAGGAATTAACCCATTTATTCTAAGTTGTCAAATTTATGAGCATAAAATTATTTATTCCTTATTATTCTCTTAGTAGCTGCAAAATCTGATATCTCCTGTTTCATTTTTTATATTGGTGATTTGCGTCTTTTGATTTTGTGAGTCTCGGAAGAGGCTTACCAATTTTATTATTATTTTTTAAAACCTAGCTCTTTGTTTTATTGATTATCTCTGATTATTTTACTTTAATTAATTTATTTCTGCTTTTATCATTAGTGTTTCTTTTCCTATTCTTGTTTCAACTTTACTAAGCACTTTCTTTTCTAGTTCTTAGATTATTGACTTTGTGATCTGTTTTTAATGTAAGTATTTAATGCTGTTCATACCCCCTCAGTACTGTGCTAGGTGCACTCCACATGCTTTCATGGGTTGCATTTTCATGTTCATTTGGTGTTACACATTGAAAAAAATTATCTGTTAACACTTCCTCTTTGACTCATGGATTATTAAGGTGTATGTTGCTTAATTTTTACACGTTTAGAGATTTTCCTGTTTACCTTCAGTTTTGGCTTTTCCATTTGATTCAATTATGGTTGAAGGATATATCTAATAAGATTTGAATTCTTTTAAATTTATTGTGGTTTGTTTTATGGCCTAGGGCAAAATCTGTCTTGGTGATAGAAGACATAGGTTTGCATTCTGGTATTAGCTATTAAAGTTATAACTTACCTTGCTGCTATGAATATGGTCAAACCTCAGTTGAAGAGACCTGAGCCATACATGGAGCCAAAATTGATAGTGAATGGCCATAGAGGACTCTATGGTTCCTATCAACCAATGATTTGAAGGAGAAATTTAAAAGGAGCAGAAATCATTGCACATTATTGCACAGTGGAGTTTTGTCACCACAATTCAGCACTAGGAAGTTGTACTAGAGAAAGGCAGAATAAGACACAACTACAAAAGAGGCAATGGGATATGATGGGTGCATGAGGGATGTGTGCGGGAGGAGGGCTTAGCTTGCTTTACAAAGGAAATCAAAGAGTCAAGGAAAATTCAATCAGTTAAGGAAGAGTAACATACTCAAAATCTGATACGTGGATGCTAACACATAATAAGGGTGAGAGAAGAAGAGAAGTTTATTGGATTGGACAAAGGGGAATGAAGAGAAGGGACAAGGGATTGGAATAGGAAAGACAGTAGAATGAATTGGACATGACTTTCCTATGTGCATATATGAATACACCACTAGTGTAACTCCACATCATGTACAACTGCAAGAATGGAAAGTTATAATCCACGTATGTAGGATATGTCAAAATACACTCCACTGTCATATATCTAAAAAGAACAAATAAAAACAAATAAAAAAGTTAAGTGGCCAGTATGCAGCCAGCCAGAATGAAAGACTTTATCATTCTACATTCATTGATTTTTTTCTCATTGCTTCTTTAAAAATAAGGTAAATAAATGAAAATATAGAGCATCATAGAAGAATCATGGGGAAAAAAAGCCATGTTGTAAAGTTTAAAATGAATTTATCCAAATTTAGTAAGTCTACAGTTTGGAATTGGCAAAACAACCCCATGTCCTTCTTTTGTAACTAATGTAGATGCTGTAAACGTAATGTAAGTAAATATGAAATCTCAGTAACTTAATACAGTCATTTCTTTCTTCTTCATGTGAAGTCCAATTCAGCTGTGGTGGTAGAGAGCTTCATGTAGAATTAGAGGGAACAGGGAGGAGGAAGACGCCCGGCGCGCGCCAAGCCAGACCAGAGGAGGAAGTCCGGCCCTGCCCTGTGTGCTAGTCCAGAGGAAGCCCATCAACTCCCCCACCCTTAGCTGGGATAACTCAAAATATTTCCCACAAGCTTTTGGGGGTTGTAGCTATCAACGCAAAATAACAACTGTACAGCCACCTGGTTTCTACCTCAGAGACTAGAGTAGGGAAGATTCAGGTGGAAGCTCATTTCCTTTCACACTGGCTATACCCACCACCCTGAATACAGAGGCTCAAGCTAGGAATAGACAACACCACCTACTGGAAGCAAGGAAAACAGTGTTCTGAGAGACTTTTTTTTTTCTTTTTCTTTCTCTCTTTTCTTCTCTCTCTTCCACAACTTCAACATATGTGAAACCAAGAACTGTGCATGAACAACCAAATTACCAAGTAATATAATATAGAGGAATTGCATATACCCCACCTTCCCCCATTTTTTTCTTTATTTCTATCTTACTTTCCTTTTCCTTCTCTTATTTCTCTTTTCTTGTTATTTTTTTCTTTTTTTTCATTTGTATTCTCTCTATCCCACTTTCAATCTCCTAACTTTTAAAATCTATACATAGGGTAACTATCTAAATACAGATAGGAGGTTGAGTCTATACATTCTTCCATAAATTACTAGTCTATTGGTTAGAGTTCTCCAAAGGTGCCAAGTTAGTTTAACCACATACCCTCACTCCTTTCCCTCTAAGTATAACATCCTTCGTCTGAAATTAAGTTTTCTATATGCCACCAGATATAGTACGCCTTTTATGAAACTAATAAATATATTCTTAAGTAATAATTAAAACCAATATCTATAGACTTAGAATCTAACTATAAATGTATTAATAACAAAAACTTGTGCTTAGATAATGTACTGTTGATATTGGGAACTGTTAACATTGTCTTTCTCCGCAAAAGAGGGATTTTGGAGCTATACAAGAACAATACAAATATATAAGGGGAAAAACATTAACACAACAGTTTCACAAAGCTAGAAAGAATCATGAGCAGTATGAAAAGACAAGGAAAGAAAGGACCACAAACAATA
>NW_026000057.1:36318052-36344865 GCF_001458135.2 Marmota marmota marmota
GGCGGCGGCCCGCCGTCTGTAGCCGCGGGGCGGGCCTCACGGATCAGTCAGCCTGGATCTCCGGTCGCACAGTTGGCTCGTGTTTGAGACTCAATTACCGGACCTCGGTGCTGGAAATCCTTCCTCTAGGTTTCGGTGCACCCCAATTTTGCTGTAAATTCCTAACAAGATAGTTTTTTGTCATTCTAACTCGTTGTTCACCTGCGCAGTGACGCGGTACACAGGGTATGATGCACTCTATTCGCGGCCATCTTGGAGTCTATTAAATATTTTAAATAATCCTGCCATAAAGAAACCCTTTGGTTGTAACCTCATCTTTTCTTACACTTGTCACAGATCTCTGTATTTTAGTACCATAGACTGTTGTGATACATATGTATGCAGACGCCCTCCTCAATTGAGCACCCTGGCCTTGAATGTTACTTTCCATACTGAATGATTTTAATTAATGACTTAATGACTAGAAAAGCACTTTCATATTAATAATGTTATCTCCAAGAATATTAACAATAGGATGAAAAGTATTTAGTCTTTCTTACTCTCTTCTGCAGTTATCAGCAATCTTAGCACTAAAAGGGTGAGCATCAATTTGTGCAGTTTTTCCTCCTTCTGACGTAAAAGGATCTGCCCTGGTGAAGAGTTTAGTTTAGTTTCCCCTTAGGCTGCCAAATTCACCTTATGAATTTTGGACACACTTTTTCCTACTACCAATATTTCTTTAATTCCATGGGAAAATTTTCTCTCACTGATGTTAATCGTTCTTGAGGAGAATAATCTCAGGCCCTTCCTTTTGTCTTCAGTTATTCCATTTTATTTACATTTTCCTTTCTATATTTTGAAACTAAACCAGGGACCAAATCTATGAGGGTACTTGAGCTTGAAGTCAGATCATTGCTACCGAGGATGGCTAAATCTTTTTCTGGAAGGTGGCACCAATTTATAGTGTCATGCAGGAGTGGTAGAGATATCACAAGGTGTCATTCATTTGTTTTTAGTTTATAATTCAATGAATAATTTATAATTTTTATGATGGCATGAAAAGCAAAAATAGAGCTTTAGCATATTTTTTTAAATGACCATTTTTACTTGATACACTGTTGCCTCTTATTTGTTATTATTGTTTTTTTGCCCATAAAAATGATTTTCTACTGGATTTGGGGGATATAATATTGTGAAAGTGTGTTTTCCAAAAATAACATTTGGAGTAAGTTGAAATTTATAATCCATTTCATTAAAAATTTTTTATGGGAAAAATTATTGCTCTTGTCTTTTCTTCCTTTTTTCTTTTCCAGCATAACTACCAGTAACGGTGAAGATATGTGAACTAATATTTACACATTGAGATTCACTGTCTGATTTGGTGCCAGTATATTCCTGGTTTTACAAAATGACAGGCTGTTCCTTTCCCTGAATGTTCTCAATGTGTACCATTGTACACATGAACCACTGCCAATCTCCACATGCCAGGGTATTGGGTGTTTTTTTTTCTTCCTTTTTTTGGTAACAGGGATTAAACCCAGGGGCATTTAACCACTGAGCCACACCCCCAGCCCTTTTATTTTTTATTTTGATACAGGGTCTTGCTAAGTTGTTTGGAGCCTCACTACATTGCTGAGGCTCCGTTTGAACTTGCAATCCATCTGCCTCAGTCTCCTGAGCCACTGGGATTACATGTGCATTCCACTGTGCCATCCAGAGTGGTGGTGTTGTTGCTGTTTTTGTTTTTAATTTTTTTTTAAAGTTTAGTAATAATACTATTTGTTTTTAAACTTTTAAATTCCTTCTTTTTGGTTATAGTTGACAATAGAATGTATTTTGACATATCATACTTAGATGGAGGATAACTTCCCGTTCTTGTGGTTGTACATGATGTGGAGTTACACTGGTCTTGTATTCAGACAGGTACACAGGAAAGTTATGTCTGATTCATTCTACTGTCTTTCCCACATCCATCCCCCACTCCCTTTCCTTAATTCCCCTTTATCTACTCCAGTGAACTTCTATTCCCCGCCCCTTATTGTAAGTTAGCATCGCATATCAGAAAGAACATTCGGTTTTTGGTTTTTTGAGATTGGCTTATTTCACTTAGTATGATAGTCTCCAGTTCCATTCATTTACTGGCAAATGCCACAATTTCATTCCTATTTATGGCTGAGTAATATTCTATTGTGTATGTGTACCACACCAGGGTATTTTTTTAAAATGACTCCTCACCAAACAAAACAAAAATAAAAAAACCAACAACAACTACCACTACAACAAAAACATAGTGATGGAGCATCCTGCTTTCTTTGTTTTGGGCAAACCTTATAAATTTGGATTGAGATCATAAGAAATCAAAATATTTGTGGGACCATAGTATGGTATTGGTTTGGCTTTCAGGAAATCAAAAGATAGTTCTGGTTTTCCAAGTGCTGTTAAGACTATGGGTCTCAGTGTAGTTTAAAGAAGTAAAAGTCTTAAATTTTCTGTGACGGGGCTTCCAATATGTAGCTATTAGCTACATGTAACTATTGAAATTAAAATGGAACAAAATTAAGTATTTAGTTCCTCAATTACCCCAGCCATATTTCACATGCTTAGTGTTACATGATGCTAGTGGTTACTGTAATGGAAAATGCAGATTTTAGATTTTAGAACATTTCTGTCATTGCTGAATGTTATAATGAAAAGAACTAATCTTGGGGGTAACTTTTACTTTCAGTTCATATATAGAAGACCAAAAAGTAAGGACTGCATCTGATTATTAGTCACTTTTATTTGTTTAAATCAGTCTTAATTATTCAGATATGAGATACTTTTCTAAATGACCATATAATCTACTAGAAAGAATATTGGGTAAGCAAGCTAGGATGACAAGAGTTCATCCTCAGCATAAACTTATGAGAAAGTGATTGCATTTCTTTATTTTGAAAAGCAAGCTATAGGCACATGAAGAAAAGAGTTAACAACAAATCTGACTGCTATTACTAAAAGGGTCTGTTTACAAGGTTGGCTTTTGGCTGGCATCTGGGAACTTAGAGTTTAGGAGAATTCTCATCATTTCCTCATAAGAATGGCTCATGGTGCCAAAAATGCTTGTACAAACAACATGGTTTATACTGAACACCTGCTTTTCCTCTGGGAGTCTGGAATTTGTGTAAGTGCAAGGGAAAGGGTGCCTACATCACTAGCCCTTAGTGAAAAACCTTAGCCCTGGGTTTGGTAATAAGCTTCCCTTGTAGACATCTTACACTTATAATTATAACTACAGATGTGGGAATTAAGAATATCCTGTGTTTTCCACTGGGACAAGACTATAGAAACTCATGCCTGATTTACCTTGAAATTTGCCCCATATACCTTTATCCATTGCTGATTTTGTTTGTATCTTTTTTGAAATAGTATATCACTACATACTGAGTTCTATGAGCCTGTCTAGCATCACTACACCTATGGCTAGTCTTGTGGATCCTCAACAAACATCATAATTATGTTGAAAGGGTAATAGGAAGTCTAAAGCTTGAGTACAAGTTGGAATCCAAACACAGTGCCATATAGTTGCAAATCATTGTTAATAATTATAATGAATTTGGAAAGGAAGAAAAATGTTAGACAAAAATTTATTTTAAAAATGCACAAATAAAATAGTTTAAGATGAAAATAAGAGCTATAACAGATTATGTCTAGAATATTTAAGGCATAATCATGTGATATTGTTTATATTAACTAAGAACACTTTGAATCCCTACAGTATAGAGATTAGAGGGAAGATATAAAGTGGTGGAAATACAGGACTCTGTGCCTTTGAATATCCACAGGAAAACTTCCAACACAGTCTGGAAATGTGAGCTGGAATGGTTTAAGATAAGAATTTCAGTGAAACAAAATAGCAGTCATCTCTCCTTGGACAAAGTTTAAAGAAACTGAGGAGTCCTCTTAACACAAGTCCCTGGATGTGAATCCATCTTTCCACAGCAGGTTTAAGTGACTGAAGATCTTAGACCTGACACATTTGGGTGGATCTTGGCAGCAGCCAAAAAATATGGCCTTGGCTCCCACTGTTTGGAGTGGGAGCTGAGCGCTCTCTCTCCTTTTGTTTTAGAAATCACTTACATAAAGTATCTTCTTGCAGGGAATGCTTTCCTAGATCAAACACATAATCTTTACATAAACATGAAAAATCTGTATTTCTCTTTGTTGTGAAATTCGGCCATTTCCAAATTCCAAATGTCAACCTTCTCTCTCCTCTTATTTTTATCATCCATTTTCTATATCGTAGCCCCGAGAGGGCATATGCTTGGTTACTGATAATAGTGTCTGATGATTGTATTTGAACCTTCCCTTTTCCTTTTCCTTTCCCCCCATCTACCAACCTTTATCCACATGATCAATTTTGGAAGATTTGGACCAAAATATTGAGAGCATCAGAGAATGTGGGGACCTAAGTTTGGGTATAAGTTGTTTCTCGGGAATGCCCCCAAATTATCCTTGAGACTACAGGATTACTTAAAGGAGTACCAAAGTGGGGAGAAGGAAAACAAGTATCAAACTTCAGGGAGTCTAAAATAGTATAGGGTTTAAGACTATTGATGTATGGAAGCAAAATTCTTGGGTTCAAATTTCATCCTCTTTTTAAATTTCTGTTAGGTCTCATGCAATTTACTTAACCATTCTGAGCCTTAATTTCCTCATCAGTATAATGGGATGACAACAGCACCGAACTTGAAGTGTTGTGAAAATTAAATGAATTATCACATGAACATTACACAGGACACATAATAAATGCTATATAAATATGGTGATATCTAATTTTTGATCCAAACTGGGGTTCATTTGAAGATGAAGGAAGGTCATTGTTTATCATTATGGCAGGACAAAAGATATAACAGTAAATATTCATTATTATTATTTTAAAAATTTACTTGAAGGAAAACTTTTTTAAAAAAATTTTTAAGAAGCCAGGTCTTCTACAGATGATATATGCATCAGTATAGAATTCCCTGCTGATAAAAAGTGCAGGATATGGGGGATAAAAATGAAATTACATGCCTAAGTGATAGAAGTTGGGGAGGAAGAATTCAGTTGGGTCACATGATTACACATACATTTAAATGTCAGTCTTTCTCTGTGATCAGAAATACAATGTTTACTGAGGATAAGAGTACCTATTCATTTCTCTGTGTAGCTACATGTTCCAAAGCATGGAGAATAGAGGCCCAGAAAACTCTATTTGAAGGTGAAGTTCCATCAGATCCACAATTGATCAGCCAGGTATCAAAGCCACCAATGAGAGCAGAGGAGGCATGAAACAGCACAATTTTTTTTTCAGGTGTTCTAGTCTTTCTGCCTTTTATGTAAGTGGTTATGATTTCCCAAAATTATTTAAAAAACTGTGTGAGTCAGCTTTCTGTCATTATAACAAATTCCTTAGGTAATCAATTTATAAAGAGAAAAGGTTTATTTTGGCTCATGGTCCTCAGAAATTTCAACCTATGATTTACTGGCCCTAATGCTTTGGGGTCTGTGGAAAGGCAGCACATCACAGCAGAAGAATGTGGTAGAACAAAACTGTTTACCTCATGGCTTGGTAGAAAAAAGAGGGAAAAAGGAAGGCAATACGTACCCCTGCGTGGGCACACCTGTAGTGACATGAAGACTTAATTAATATGGGACCCTACCTTCCAGTAGTGCCATGGGCTGGGCAAAAAGCCTGTAACACATGGCACTTTGGGAGACAATATCACATCCAAACTCTAACAAAAAATATCAAGTGGTTGATGATAACTCAAATGATCTCACCTGTTAATTGGTAAATGGTTTCCTTTAGAGCAGTTCAAACCTAGTTGTCATTTACATATTGTCATCCCAATTATCATTTAACAAGGACAGCAAATATTTCTCTCCTTTCCATCTGGCATATGGATTCTTTCTTGGCACTTAAGAGGAAGAGTGACATTTTCCTCAAAGAGTTTCAGGGAAGGATGGTGGGTGGTAATGAGGTAGGCAGGAAATCAACAGTCCCAGAACTGAAAAAGGACTCAACACATGTATCAAAATGTTTGATCAAAACATGTCCAGGCTCTGCCAAATAAAGTCTGCATGAGCAGAGCCAGTAAAGTCTTTGGTGTTTCTTTCTTTCATAGTTTTTGCTTTGAATATGAGAAATGACCTGTAGAAGAAAACAAAAACAAGACAAAACTGAGGACAAAGGAACGGCTTAAATGTTGCTAATGTTTGAAGATAAATATCAAATGGGGAGGTTGAGTTCCAGAAAATAGTAGAGAAAAAAAGTACTGTTATACTTCAAAAACCAAAATTTAAAAAGCTGTTAGTTGAAAAGATGGAAAATTAATGCTCATTTATTAGCATTAATTAAATTAAAAATTCTGATGTTAATTGGATAGTGTAAACCATTTCTACCTATGAACTACCATTCCTTATGGCACAGATCCAATTGTATTTCAGGTCAAATTTTGTCCCATTCTTAGAAACTATTGAATTAGAAGCCTAACATGACAGTCCATGACATTAGTCATGCTCTGTAACTCAATGTTGATTTTGTCCTTACTGTATGCAGATTGTGTAATATATGCTTCTCTACATGCTTTATACATGTTTTTGCTTTTGATCCTCACAACAGCTCTATGAAGCATTTATCGTTATTGTCTCTGAGGTACAAGGAATTGGATTTGCTTGCTCTGAGTCTCATAGCTAGTAAGCGAAGGAGCAAAAGTTCAAACTGCAGACCTCATGTCCATAACTCTTGTTCGTTCTGACCTTGACACCATTACCAGAAAGAAGTTTGATTCTGAACATATAACTTAGATGAATGCTAAATGCTTAGTGATTTAATACATGGCACAATAAAAGCATTTAAGGGCAGGATGCCACAAAATGTTGCTTTTGTTGAACTAATTCACAGGTCTAATGTGGATTTAAAATAACTTGTGTGCATTTATGAGTGTTTATATATTATTTGTGTCAGCCAGAAATAGAACCAAGTATTAAGTATCAGGGCCAAAGCCAAGTAAATTGAAGATGTCAGAAATAACTAAAAGCTTAGGATGAATTACACCGATTCTTTAGGGCACTCTAGGGTATTTAAGAGGATGTTTCCAGTCCAGCTCTCAAGGCAATAAACTCTATGTAAGTCATCAAGTAAATAAATGTAGCACTGCATGTTTAAGTTGTCTGAGAAATAGTTTTCTTTCAGAGAAATGAACCTTTTACATTTGACATCAGTTGTGTAGTCTTCTGCTTTAAAATCGGTCTGTACTGTATAGACTTCAAATAAAAGGTATTTTCTTAGATCAGAAGACATTTTAGCTGATTACACAGTTTTAATATGTAAATTTAGAACCATATTTAAGGCAATCTTATCCTTCAGCCCACCGTCTATCAGAGCTGCTCTGGGTGAGGAGAGGAAGAGGTGGGGGTCTGGAGCTCTAGCAGGTCCTGTGCACGTGGGTAACCCTGAAGGCATGTGCATTATAAAATTAAGGAGAAAAACCTTTAACTTGACTTTATTTAGGACTCAACTGGATTTCCACTTACTCCCAAATTGGAGTTCTATGTTGCTAAATGGGGAGTCAAATTTTGTCCATTAAAAAAAAGTCTCTTGTTATTGTAACCTCTTTTTGAAGAAATACTACTCCTATACTAATCGGATAAGCATAATTTAAGCTAATCTTCAGTATCACTAAGGTGTCAGATCTCCATCTGCATCTTATGGAAGGTCAAATAAGGAGATTAAGTAGAAATCCTATGGAAGTACAACTCCATCTCTGACTCTATGAGACTTTGAACTGTAGACAATTTAAAACCTTCTAGGACTTTGGTTTCCTAATGTAATCATAGAAAATCATATCTCTTTTTGTTTAAAATTTATGAGTTCTTATGCTTTTTAGGAAAGGGATTATTTAAAATGAATTTGAATCAACGAGTGTATCAAGTTTTCAAAGGCTTAAAAGTGAATCCAATTGTGGCTGGTTTTAATTTCTATGAGAAGCAGGTGGAGATGGTGCAAATTTAGTTGTAAAGAAAGTCTTTGTTCTTTAGTTGTAATGAGGCAAGACCATAACTATGAAAAACTTATCACAATTCAAAATATTGTACCAGGTTGTTGTTAGAAACAATTGGATGTCATTGTCTCAGATTTGTGATTAAAAATCTGTAGATGAGAAAAAAATACTAGTATTCTGTGTTTTTAATTCAGAGAGCTGCCCTTAAGAACATGCTTAAGCAGACTAACCTCTATGCTCAGATTCTTACCTATACGATTGTATTCGATTGTATGCACTTCATCAGTTTATTGTAAGGATTAAATTAAGAATAAAGTGCTTAGAATGATAGATGGCACATAAGAACTCAATAAATGTAGTCATCATTATTATTACTAATATTGGTTTTCCTGAGGTTCTTATGGACTGCTAACTGAGAAGAAAACTGTGTGATAGCTTGGTGACATCAGGGACTTGTGTGATGTTTCTGATATTTTCTCTAGTACTTAATAACATGCTTTACAAAGTGCTGGCCCAGTACATCTTTCTTGCAAACTAAGTACTTTTGATATTTGATAATCTGTGTTTTAAGATATAAATAATCATTAAAAATCATGTTTCATAAAAATAAGCAGTTATAAACACTATGTAGTAGCACAAATGACAAGTTTAATGATACATATAGATGACATATGTGAACATATATATGTGTGTGCATGTGTGTGTGTGTTTATATATATTTAACAAAACACATATACAACATGTGGATTATACATTCATATATTCACACATCAGAAAATGAAACCACTCTTTTCAGGCATATATGACATATTTATAAAAGTTGATTTTAATCAGATGCAGTGGTGCATGTCCATAATCCCAGTAACTCAGGAAGCTGAGGCAGAGGACTGCAAGTTCAAGCCCAGCCTGGGCAACTTAGTGAAGTCCTGTCTCCAAAAATGAAAAGGCTTGAGTTATAGCTCAGTGGTAAAGTGCCCTGGGGCTCAATCTTTAGTACCTGAAAAAAAAAGTTGATCTTACATTAGGTTAAAGGAAATTCTCAACAAATTCCAAATAACTAATAAAATAAAATTCTACTTTGCTAAGCATAATGCAACAAAATGGAAACTAATCAGAAAACAATTGCAGAGACTCCCATATATTTACAAAGTAAAAAAAAAACTTAAATAATTAACTGATTAAAGAAGAACTCATGAAAATTATAAAAAAATAATGTACTATATATCAACAATTATGAGGCTTAAAGTATTTGGAGGAATTTGTGCAATGGCATAGTGTATTAGTCAGAAGTGAATTTAGTATATAAAATCAAATAAGAAGATTAAAGATCAGTAAGACAAATTTCAGTGTATATAGCCTAGTAAAAGAAAAAGTCAACCTGATAAAAATGGAAAGAAGAAATAAAACAGGAGCAGAAATTAAGCCAATATCATTGTGAATGGAAAAACATGAAAACAATTTCCTTCAAATTCAGGAGCAAGAAAATGATGTTGACTCTCACTACTTCTACTCAATATAGTTGTTGAAACTCTAACTAGAGCAATCAGATAAGAGAAGAAAATAAAAGGATAAAAATGGGAGAGAAAGAAGTCATATTATCATTGATTGATGATGATAGGTTTCTATATCTAGAAGTTCCAAAAAGTTCCACCAAAAGACTACTAGAGCTAATAAACAAATCAGAAAGGTTGCAGGATACAAAATCAACATAAAAAATCAATAGCTTTTCTATATAATGAACTTGCTGAAAAAGAAATTAGGAAAACAATCCCATTCACAATAGCCTAAAGAAATGCCTAGTAATGAATCTAACCAAGGAGATGAAAGACCTCTACAATGAAATTATAGAATGCCAAAGAAAAAACCAGAGGACAACACTAGAAGATGGAAAGGCCTCCCATGTTCATGGATAGGCAGAATTAATATTGTTAAAATGGCCATATTACTAAAAGCAACATAGAGATGTAATGCAATCTCCATCAAAATTCCAATGACATTCTCCACAGAACTAGAAAAAAAACTGTTTTATAATTTATTTGGAAGAATAAAAATACTCATAATAGCTAATGCAATCCTGATCAATAAAAGTGATGCAGGAGGCACCATGATACCCCATTTAAAATTATACTACAGAGCTGTAGTAACAAAACTGCATGGTACTGGCATAAAAACAGACAAATAGACCAATGGAGCAAAATAGAAGATAATAGGCAAACTCATACAGAGTTATGGTTTAGATATGAAGTGTCCACAAAAACTCACGTGTGAGACAATGCAAGAAAGTTTAGAGATGAAATGTTTGAGTTGTGGGAGTTTTAACTTCATAAGTGCATTAATCTCCTGGTGAGTATTACTTGGGTGGTAACTATAGCAAGTAGGGTGTGACTGGAGGTGGGTCACTGGGGGTGTGGCTTTGGGGTATATATTTTGTCCTTGTTGAGTGGAGCTCTCTCTTTCTGCTTTCTGGTGCCAGATCCTGAGCTGTATTCCTCTGCCACACCCTTCCACCATGATGTTCTGCCTTATCTGGGTCCCTGGACAATGGAGTCAGCTGTCAACTGAGACCTCTGAAATTATGAGCTCCAAAATAAACTTTTTCTCCTCTAACTGTTCTTGTTAAGTCCTTTGGTCACAGCAGCAAAAAAGCTGACTAAAGTAGACAATCATCTGATTCTTAACAAAGGTGCTAAAAATATATGTTGGAGAAAAGTCAGCTTTTTAATTTTGGTTTAAGGGATTGAACCCAGGGGTGCTTAACCACTGAGCAACATCACTATCCCTTTTTTGTTTTTCATTTATTTTTTTTTAAGAGAGGGTCTTACCAAATTGCTTAGGGCCTCACTAAGTTGCTGAGGCTGCCTTTGAACTTCTGATCCTCCTGCCTTAGCCTCCCTAGCCACTGGGAATACAGGCATGCACCATTATGCCTGGATAAAAAAAGACAGCCTTTTAACAAATGGTGCTAGGAAAACTGATCTGATTCTAGATGAATAACAACAGAATAATAATAGAATCCCTGTCTGTCACTTTGCCTACAAGTCAACTCAAAATGGATCATTTTGAGGAATTAGACCAGAAACTTTTCAACTTTAAAAGAAAATGTAGGCTTAATACATCAACATATAGCCTCAGTAAATACTTTCTTCAATAGTACTCCAAAATAACATCAAGAATGAATGGTACTCAAGAAATACTACCAAGAATTAATAAACGAGTTGGCATCAAATTAAAAAGGATCTGCACAGCAAAGGAAATAAGAGCCTAAAGAGAGAACTTACAGAAAGGCAGAGAATCTTTGCTAGCTACTCTTATGAGAGAAGATCAATAACCAGAGTACATGAAGGACTCAAAAAACTTAACACCCTCCCAAATAAAACAATTAATAAATGGAATAATGAACTAAAACCAATACTTCTTGAAAGAGGGAGTACAAATTACCAAGAAAAACATGAAAACATGTTCAACACCTTTAGCAATCAGGGAAATGCAAATTAAAATTACACTGAGATTTCATTTTACTCCAGTTAGAATGGCAGCAATCAAGAATTCAAAACAAAAAATACTGGTAAAAACATGGGGAAAAAGGAACATTTGACTAGATATGGAACCAGCAAATGATCCAGCGATACCACTTCTCAGTATTTATCCTAAAGAATTAAAGTCAGCATGCATACCCGTGTTTAGAGCAGCATAGTTCACAAATCATGCAACCAGTCTAAGTGTTCATCTATGGATGAATGGATAAATAAAATGTGACAGACACACACACACACACACACACACACACATGATGGAGTTTTATTCAGCCATGAAGAAGAATGAAATTATGACATTTGCTGTTAAATGAATGGAACTAATGAATAGCAGGCTAAGTGAAATATACCAAACTCAGAAAGTCTAGGGTCCTACATTTTTCTCTTGTATGTGGAGGCTAGAAAGAAAACAAGGGGGGAAAATGGTGATGGTGGTGGAAGAGTCTCTTAAAATAGAAGGAAAACCAGCAGAGTTGAGAAAGGCCATCAGGGGAGGGAAGAGAGAAGAGAAGGGGGAAGTTCTGGAAAATAAAATTAACTTAATTATACTGTAATATTGTGTTTATGTATAAATATGTAACAACAAATTCCACTGTTGTGTATACTTAGAATGCATCAATAAAAATAAATAAAACAAAAAGAAAAAATTGGGGATCAGTCAATTATTTTTTACTAATTAGTATTTGTTTTTATTTTTAATGAGTCTGTCAATTAATAGAATGTCTTTCTATTTGGTGTAAATCCTGTCTATAATTATTTCTGATACAAATCTTAAAAGGGTAAAAAAGGAATTAAAGAGGTAGGAAGGAATTATGATGATTGACAATACCAATAAATGGTACAAAGAAAACAAAGCATTAATAAATTAGATAACCATCTGGAAAACTGGTCTGAAAAGACAGATAGAGCCAAAATAAATATTACGAGGAAAACAGGATCAAAGTATACATGCCATTTTTTTTTATTGGTGCTGTGGATCAAATCCAGGACCTTCTAGATACTGATCATGTACTGTATCACTGAGCTATACCTACCCCCAGTCAGAAGCCATTCTGTTTTATCCCTAAGTTCAAAAAGAGTACTATGATCAATCTTATAATAAATTTAGATAAATTAGATTACTTAAATTAAAATGAGTCAAAATTGATGCAAGAAAAAAATAGTAAATTTTGGGTAGATTAATAATCATTAAAAATATTTATTTGGTTAGCACAATTCATACTACCTGTCTTATCCTCACAAAATACCATAGAGTTCTACCTGAGAATATTAGTGTAGCTTAATCTGCAGAAAATTATGGCTTTTAGAAACATCTAGCATAGTTTAATGATTTTGCTACTCAACCTGTACAAGTAGAGTACCATAAAAGAGGTTAATTTCATTTATAAATGTAGATGCAAATTTGCAGTACTATTTTATCTCTCTTTTTGGTCCAATCTTCTTAGAGAACTTTTAGGCAAAATTAATCCAGCAGCAACATTACCAAATGGTATTTGTTTTAGTACAATTAATTCTCCAACAATATGTTTGTATGTGCATGATGTTAGTAGATCAAAAGTGATGAAGGCATACAATCATCTCAGTAAATTCAAGAAGATCATTCAACGAAATTCATTACCTTTCAAAATAAAAGCCCTTAGTAAGTTGTTAGTAAACTCAGAATGGCAAGAAGATGTAGGTCTTCTTCAAAAAAGTTATTATTACCACTGGTACTATTTATATTGTGTCAGTGGTTTTAATAATTACAAGAAGAGATGAAAAGGACATGCATGGATTAAGTAGAAAAAGAGAATATTTTAGTTTTCAGACAAGATAATTTTCCATTAAAAATATGCAAAAGAATTTCCAGACAAATTATTAGAAATAATATAAGAGTTAAGCTGGGATAAAAGAGATACAATTTATATATAAAACCCCTAATATTCTTCTGTGACAGCAATAAATAATTGTAAAATGTTATAGAATTTTTTTAAAAAAATTTGCAACATAACAAATTATATAAGACATCTAGGAATAAATTGAAAACAGATATTCAAGTTCTACATGAGTAAAAATATGAGATAGTTTTGAAACATATAAAAGGAGACTTAATTAAATGGAGATGTACACTATTCTTACATGCAAGAAGACTCAATGTCTTAAAGATTTCAGCTCACCCAAAAATATGTATAAATTCAATGTGATTCCAATAAAAATTTCAACAGTCTTTTTCAAGGGATTAGAGAAAGTTATTAACAATTAATATCTTAGAAATAAGTCCAAAAATAACTGAATTAATTTTGCAGAGGAAGAAAAAGTGAAGGAGAAAGTGACCCTTGTCATACTAGTTATCAAGACTCATTTGTATACCAAAAGATTGTAAATTACTATGGTGTTAGCTTATGGAGGAGAAAGTATATCAAAGGACAAAGGAAAGAAAAAACAAGTGAACAAACAAACAAACAAACAAACAAAAAACCCAAAGTCATATACACTTTAACATACATGGAATTTTAGTTCATGAGGAAAGTGTCAACATAATTTATTCACTGTAATAAATGGTGAGAAAAAATAAATTGTGTTGGGATAACCACATACCCAAATGTGGGAAAATATACATAGACATTTAATTCCATTTGATTAAAGACTATGGTATTTTGAAGAATATAAAGAATATCTTTATTAAGTTGAGGTAGAGAAGATATCTTAAGTCACACAAAACAAATAAATCATCAAGGAGTATATTGATACATGAAGCTATATCTAAATGAATTTCTGTGCAACAAGTGAACAAGAATGAAAGGTTTATGACATGGAGAGCAAAGGATTAATATCTAGTATATATATAGAAATCCTAGAAACCAATAGGGAAACTGCATCCTCTCCCCGCCCCCCCAAAAAAGGGAGATTCTGTGGATGTGTACCTGCTTACTTTGTTGGATTAAAATCACATATACACTATGATAAACTATTCTAATACACTGGACCTGCTTATGTCTAACATTTGTATCTCCACAAAGAGAAGTAATTTAAAAATGTAGAGAAAGCATTTACAGAATCAAATACACTGAACAAATAAACAATTTACCTTTTTTTAAAGTTGTAGTTGGACACAGTGCCCTTATTTTATTTGTTTATTTTTATGTGGTGCTGAGGAACAAACCCAGGGCTTTGGACGCGCGAGGTGAGCGCTCTACCGCTGAGCCACAATCCTAGCCCCCAATTTACTTTTTTAAAAGATATGGTTGTAGAAACTGTCATTAGAGAATATGAAAATGACATTGCATATCTGAAATAGCCTTTTTTTTCACTCCTTTCTCAGGAGCCCACAAATCTATGTTTTTGAAAGGGTCAGAGAAGTCAACTGTCGACTCTGAAAGACAAAGGGAATATGACTGTCATTCTTCTGGGTGGTATAGCAATCTTCCTATTTCCTCTGGACATATGGAGGACAGAGAAGACTAAACAAACTTACAAAAGGCATTTGGTCATATTTAGTTTAAGAATATCCATATTAAAATTTAACATATGCATCTGATTATATTTAATTTATTTATAATAACCGATCACCACTATTTCAGTTCATAGTCCCAGCCTGTTCTGTACATAAACTTCTTCTTAGCCCCATAGCAATGGACAAAGGATATGAAAATTCATTTCAAGAAAGAGGAAATCAAATGGCTAGGAAACTTTGAAAATTTAGTAACAAATAATATGCAAGTTGAAATAATAATAAAATATAATCATGCCCAATGGATGAGCAACATTTTAAAATTTGAAACTACTAAATGTTTAAAGTCTGAAAATATGAAGTAAGGAGTTGAAAATATAGGAACTTTCATATAGTACTGGTAAGAGTGTAACTTTTGGAAAACAATTTGACTGCAGTATTATTAACAATATGCTTACCTGACAATCTAGCAATTCCATTTTGTGGTATATATCCCCAAGAAACTGTGATACATATGTATAAGGAGAGGTTTGTAAGGATCCCTGATTTTAATAGTGGAAACTGGAAACAATCTAAAAACATAAATAGACCTTGACATATCATACATTTGAATCAGATGGGATATAATTTCTCATTTTTCTGAGTATACAGGTTGTAGAATCACATTGGTCATGCAGTCACGTATATACACACAGTAATAATAATGTCAGGTCATTGTACTGTCATGTGTAACTAATTAAAACAAATAAAAAATAAAAACATAAATAGAGAAGTGGATAAATAAGTTGTGGTATATTTGTGTAATGAAATAGATGTTCATAATTAAAATAAAAGAGTTATATTTATATGTAGTAACATTACTATATGCGAAAGAGCTAATGAGTTAAAAATAAGAAGCACATATATACTATGATAAACCATTCTAATACATTGGACATGCTTATGTCTATAACATTTGTAATAAAAAAAATTGTAGAGAAAGAATTTACCACAAAGATGAGATAGCAATTTCCAAAGGATTTGGAGATGGAGGTAGCAGAATATTTGTCATATTTAGGTAAAGATAAAAATAAAATCTAAATTTTAATAGTAACATGTTATTTTACAATATAAAGCAAACAATAAACAAAAAACTTATACCAACAGAACTAAAGTAATCTACTGAACTATTAATATTTGTTAATTATATATGGTGGACACAGAGGTGTTTATTATTCTTTGTAATTTTTTATATTAAAAGTCAATGATGACAAAGTATGTATATAGGTTAAGCAATGAGACTTTGTCTGTGAGTGAGATGTGGAGGGATCTCCTTGGCCTGACAATATCATCGATTTTGCAGCACATATCCTAGGTAGTCAGTGTGTTTTCCTCTCCTGATATATTTCTCTGGAAGAAATTACTTGCAGTGGTCAATCCAGCACAAAGTATGGGGATTTCTGGCCTCAGAGTAGTTGTTTACTTAGCATATCATCACCATATGAATTTTTACATTAAAATGCTAAGCAAAAAGAGCATTTTTATGTCAGGCTTAAACTGTGATGATAATTATATGACCTCATTGGTATAAGTAAAACTGTTTCTAATAAAGTTTGAAGGATGTAAACATTGACCAAAATATTTTGATATTCATAGATATGGAATCCTTACAGATTATGAATAAATTTGGGGGGCCAAGTATTATTGTTGAGCAATTTTAGAGTACTTTAAGATGTTTAATTTTCCAACTATGATATTTTCTTAACATTGTGTGTGCATTCATACACTTGATATGTTGATGTGAATAAGCATTAAAATGAAATGTATAAATCTAATAAATTTCTATGAAACTTTTCCAATCTCTTATGCTTTGTTTAGTTTTTTAGGTCTAAGTAAAATTCAGAATAAAATATTTAAACCGTATGGTGTTTTAGACTGAGTCTTGACAAGCAGGACAATAGTGGATTTATTTTAAAAGAAATCAAAAGGAACTGAAACAAAATCAATTTGCAATGCATTAATGATCTTATGATTAAATTGTTCCATGTTTCACAAAAACATTTGATGTACTGAGCAATTTGTTGTGTAATAGAAAGTGCTTTCCAAATATCACAGTGTTTTAATTAAGACTTTTTGTGCTTTTTCCTTTATACATATTAGAATTTTTATGTCCCTTCATTCTCTTTTGGACAGGACTCTGTTATGTCTTGAATATGGTTATTTTCAGTAGAACGGAGAGGAATATGCTCTGACAAATCAAAATCTCAAAAGCTGAGTCCTTGACAGTTGTCTTCCAAATGAGGATTTTGCAATCTGGAAAGATGCCAAACAACCCTAACTTTGGAGAGCCGCTCCTAGGATTTACCTAACACCTGCTGAATTGTTGACAATACATTGCTCCTCTTGGGATGGTTCATGTGTGACTTCTGTGCTGATGGGATGTCTACACAAATGGATTTCAAGGGAGGATAGAAGGTCATTTGCAATTTTAATCTTCCAGGCTTAAAGGATGACCCTATGATATCAGTGGCTAACTTGAGGCCTAGAAGGTGATGACCCTTCTCTGCTGAAAGCTTAATGTGTCTCCAGCTACTTCCCAATCGTTTGGCTTTCATCTTACTTCAATGATCATTCATGGGTCTTGGATCTTTGCAGGGGCAGTGATTTACCACTCTCTGAGGGATTTGCTCTAAACATCCATGCCAAAATTTCTCAGATGTGAAGGATAAGGATGGCTGCCAAGAGAATAATGTTGGGTTGTAAATAAGCATGGCAACCTCCAAGTTGTTACTCTAAAGATTTAGATAGATAGTATTAGGGCCACAGGGAAGTTCCTTTTGTTAGTAATATGCTGGGACCTGCTGTATTCTCTGGGATGTTCCTTGTATTTCAACTACTTCTGCCAGGAGCAAATTCTTTCTTCTTTTGCAGGATGAACTAGTTCATTGACTCAGTTCTCAAGTAAACAAGTGTAATCATTTCTTTTTATTTTTTCTTAGATTCTGATGCTAAGTGAAATGGGATAGGAATATTGATAATAAAAATGCATATTTTACCATTATAAATATTTGTTAACTCTAAGCAGGAGACAGAGATAAGGACAGAGGTAAAGACACACAGAAACAGACAAAAAGTGAGATCAAGAGACATGAAGGATAGAGGGAGGGAGAAAGGGAGCAGAGTGGGGTGGGGGAGAGAGAGAGAGAGAGAGAGAGAGAGAGAGAGAGAATATGAATATGAGAACCTGAGAGATACCACTGGTGCTTGTGTGGACATGTGGACGTGTCTAAGAGATTCCACAACTTAGTTTTGCAGTTAAATTGGGTATTTTAGTCTTCACTATAGTTCACTGAGTCATTTTAAGTCTTAAGTAGAGAGTCTACTTCAGTTGTTTTAACACCCTACATCTAAATCATTGGACAGTTAAAGCTATCCAACTGGTCAACCATTTGGCAATCCCAGGAATTTACCAAGTGACTGATGTGGTATGCTAGGCAGACTGAAACTATAATTTGTAACTTCAGAGAAAGCAAGCTAACAAATTCTTTTGGGAAACCCAAGAAAGATTGGATAATCTTGTGTTATGTGATAGGACAATAATATTACCTTACTGGGTGGTAGTTCTAAGGAGAGTCTACCACACATGGAGGGAATAAAAGACTATGAAAGTTGGTCTGCCTAAGTATATTCCCAGTTCTGTCTTTTTGAAAGAGTCAAACAACCTCTATATGTTAGACCTGATGAAATTAATCCCATTCTTTACCGCTGAAATGGCACCTGTTGAACATCTAGCTATAGAAATTAGAAAGTTGAAATGTTAGCTTCATTGAAAGCAAAGATAGGATGGGTAAATGTAGCTTGAATTTGGTCTACTTGGACTTCCTATGTTTTTTATTCCAGAGTTATATTTGAATTCACATGAGGAGGAAGACCTCCAGAACAATTACTTATCCACTCAATAGTGTCTCACCATCTCAAGCCAGAAAGTCCAAGATTAGAGACCCAAGCACCTATGTGCAGTGACTTATCATATTATCAATGACTATTAGAGAAATATGAATCAATCAATATCAGGTTTTTAATATGTCAATCAAACTTATATCTGTGTTCTTCCTGTGGAGAGGAACAAATGAGATCTAGAAGGTAGATGTTTCTATCCAACACTTCTGAGAGAGAAATTCTATTTTGTGGACAAGCAGAAAAAGATGTGAAATAATTGACTTATAGTGTTGGTTAAAGAATCCATTTTAATATGAGAAGTTTTGTGTGGAGGTTGATAAGAGGCTCTGAGTTTATTACAGAGAAGGATGAGAGACAATGGAGGGCAATGGATTGAGAATTTACAGTCATGGAACATCAAATGGGTCAATGCTGCTTGCAGCTCTTAACACCATCACGTTGAGGTTATTCGTCCAAGTCATTTTAATATCAAGACTGATGATCTTTTCATTCTATCACCCTATTACTATGAATGCCACCACCTCTTTGAAAACCTCCTAGAAGAAAGCACCTGACCTCCATTGTATAAGGATGGATAGCTCTGCTAGAAATGATTCATAATAGCCAAATTCCAGAAACAGCCCAAATTCTCATCAATTGACTACTAAACAAGAATGTGGTATTTCCACACACTGGAATAATATTTAACAATCAAATGGCATGAACTACTGATAAATTCCACAACACAAATTTACCTCTAAAAAACCATACTGAGAAAAGCCAGTCATGAAACATCACATTTTTATTGTCTGATTCCATTTATACAAAATACTCAAAAAGGCAAACTTATAGAAGCAGAAAGCAGGCTAGTGTTTGCCTGGGGCTGGTTGTGGGGAGGCGGGGACAGCTGCAAATGGGCATGAAAGAACTTTTTGGCAGATGGAAATGTTCTAAAATTGGATTGTGGTGCTTTATAAAACTCTATAAATTTACTAAAATTCATTGAATTTTACACTTGAAATGGGCAAATTTTATGGTGCGCAAGATCAGCTTTCCTCCAAACGGGCAGAAGTCTCTGAATTGGATAGTGGAGGAAACAACTGTGGGTGTGGTTTTCTCCTTCCCTTGTGCATCCCTGCATTAATAATCACCTGGTCCCAGGATTCTGTGGGGAAGTGCTTCACAAATGTTTTCTTGTTCAATAACCCAATCATCCTCTGATAGAGACTAAGAGTGGCAAAGATTGATCAGCTGCTCACCACAAAACCATGACTTCTTTTTCCCAGGCACAGAATGAGACCCTTCCAGTTAGGGGGACTGTGAGAGTGAGTGCTGAGTTATCTCTCAGGAATATAAGGATAGGAATGATTGTGCTGCTTCCAGGCCCCATACACTAAAAGCTTTCCACAAATGAGCCTGCTGTTTTATTTCAATTTGCTAGTTGGAAATCCATGCCCAGGGAGACCTCAGAAATAAGTATTGAAAAATGACAGATCCAAGAGTTGGGAGAAGTTGGAGCTTCTGAATCACTTCTTATGGGAGAGATTTCAGTGATCAGAAATACCCACATTAGACTCTACATGGATCTATAAATAAATTTCTCTCATGTCAGCACCATTTTGAACTTTGGAATCAGTTAGAATATCTAGCAGGAATTTAACTAATATACTTCTATTTTCTCCTAACAAAAAGTAAGTCAAGATGTATAAATCAGGATAATCATAACTTGTATGAATTCAAGCATCAGGCAGGTGTCAAAGTCAGGCTCTGAACCCCAAGTCATCTGATGTTGGCAATTATGCTTTTACCCTTCATGGTATGTTGCTACTTCTTTTTATGAGAGTAGAGTGGTATATCACCAAACATCCAGGTGAGACTCCTCTGTGGCTTCATCAGCACCAAATCATCTCTACAGAGAGAGGGCAGGTTAGCTCAGGTCTGAGGTTTGCTGAGTAGGGCAATGTTTATTTATTCAAGACAGCAGGGTTAAGATGACACCTGTCATTAATTGCTTCTTTCTTTGGTCTTATTTCAGGAATTGCTCAGTCTCTTTTGTAAATAAATACTTTTAAAAAACTTATCAAATATTTACTTAGCACCAACTTTGGCAGGCACTTATCTGAATGCTGGGAACATAGCTACAGATGAGAAAAGGTCCTTGTTTTTGTGGAGCCTACATTCAAGTGGAGGGAGACAGGTGATAAATACAATGAAATAAGTAGTAATATTCTAGATATTGATATGTTTCATGAAAAAGAAGTGATGACGGAGTGATGGGGATGGGAGGATAGAAGCAACAGGAACAGGGGGTCTTTAGCCTCAGCATGTTAGCAAGGCCTTCTCTGAAAACAATCCATTTGGAACCAAGACCTAAGGGATGAGAAGGGGCAGCCACATGAAGGTATGAAGAAAGACATTCCAGAGTAGGGAAAGGTTCAAAGGTGCCACAGTCTGGCTGGGCAAATAACTGAGAGGTGACAAGCAACTTGAAGGTTGAAGTGAGAACTATTTTATTGCGAGTGAACTCAGCAGGAACTGAGCGAGAACTCAAAGTAGCGGGCACCCGAGGTAGCAGGAGCCGCTTTATTGCGGGACAGCAGAGGTATATATACCTAACTGATTACACACAGCTTGACTCAATTAACATCATCTAGATACAGCAGTCAGCCAATAAGGAATCCTCACCATCTTAATGGCTCACTGGCGTTGCTTCACAAACCACTCCTCCTGGCAATCTGCCAGGCACCATCTTGACTTGATTTGCATCCCCAACACAAAGGCCCTGACCTGGGAATGAGCTTAGCAAGGACAAGGAACAGAAAAAAAGTGTGCATGACTGGTGGGAAAAGGGCAAACAGGTCAGAGGTGCCAGGATGTGGTGTCTCTGGGCATTGGTGAAAGGTTGTGTTTCATTATAATGGCAGTGGGAATCTTTGGAAATTTCCAATGCAGAACTCCTGAAAAATATATATATATTGTACTATGTACCCCAGCAACCTCTGTTGGAGGTTGCCTTACATATCAGTCCAAATTGTCTGCAAATTCCAACATTTAGAATCAGGAGAGAAGTACCAAAATCCAGTTTAGGCCCTAAATTTGTACCCTAGTGGGGAGAAGTGCTTAACACAACTTTGTGTCAGACATGCTAGGAAACTCTGGATCATGATTGTATCAACTAGTTATTTAAATGGTGTAGGAAATGAATGTCTCATTTTTAAAAATCATTTTCTTAAAGAGCACCTACAATATAGTCAAATGACTCAACTGACATGCAACATTTTCTATTAAATGGGTTTCCTTTTAAAACTCAGCACTTTAATGAGTCACAGAAAATAATCAAACATTCCAAAGAAGACAGTCTCTGTTGAGGGAGGCAAGTTGAATTGGCACCATGCAATAGATAAAAGACAATGAGTTATCTGACAAAAAGCCTTGGCTCTGTGATAGAACAAGGTAAGGTAATCAAGGGAGGAACATTAACAAAATAGCCGATTAAGCTTCCAATTAATCATATGTCCCTTGACTTGGAGGAAGTGGGAGAATGATCAGTGCTCTGAAGGTGAAATGCCAAAAGGAATTTACAAATTGCTTTATCTCTTGGTCTCCAAGGAAGCAGTGCTGCCTGGGATACTCCAAAAAACACAACAGTGGTTCTTGTATGAGTAGCTTAATAGCATACCTAGAAAGATTTCTTCATAAGGTTTCAAAATTGAGGTATTTTTGTAATTCTCCCCAAGGAATGCTACTATGGGAGAGGAGTGTGGAAGAATCTGAAGGACAAAGAAAAATAAAACCCAAGTGTTATATGCAAAATTTGAATCAAAAAATGTATACAGGTATAGCTACTCCAAATTAGGATAGGTATAGGACAGGTACAGGAGTTGTGTTAATAACAAATCGAGTTATTGGTTGAGCCATTATAACATAAATGTAAATTAGGTTTGTTCTATATGCTTTTAGGGATTGAAACTTGCTCTTTTGGAAAGCTGTACAAATAGGACAGTCAGTCTTACTATATTTATTAAGTCCTTGTGGGCATATACAACATTTTTCCTACTCTGTATATCCTATTACTTGCTCCATACCCATTGCGTGCACATAGTATTGCAATTATATATTTGGCCCCCCAAATATTTTTGATACAAGTAGGAATCCTGCAACATGATAATTGTTCTGTATTGAACATGGGAGCAATGATTCCAATATACATTTTCAGTGGATGGGATTAATATAGAACTTTTAAGGGTAATTTTATTTTTCAGGACTCCAAAACGCAACATGGATATACTATGGTCCATGACCAAATTCAGTCTGCTGCCTGTGTTTTTAGATAAAGCTAGGTGCATCCAAAAATATTTTTAAATAAGTAAAAAATATGAGTCTGTTCATTTCCCTTAAAAGCTCATAAACAATAAGATCTTAATGTAAATGAAAAAATAAACAAGTCAAGATAACTGTAGTCAATACATTAGTTCTGGATGGACATGGTGACTTATGCCTGACTCATGCTAGGGACTTGAAAACTGAGGCAGAAGAATGGCAAGTTTGAAGCCAGCCTGGGAAAATTAGGGAACCCCTATCTAAAATAAAATAAAAAGGGCTAGGGATGTAGCTCAGTGTGGGAGGTCCTAGGCTCAACTCCCAATATTGCAAGAAGAAAGGCAAAAACAACCTACCAACCAATCAAACAAACAAACAAACAAAAAACACCTTTGCTCTTGTCCTTGCTGGGAAGAAACTGTACAGGCCTTTGGAAAATAGCGATAAAGGCAGGAGAGATCAAAAGCATGAACAAAAGTAAAATTTTTGGAAATTTGTTATGTGTTTCGGGTGGTAAAGAGTCCCTTTTGGCTGTAGGGTAAAGAGTCACAGCAGAGCAATTGGTATAGTGGGAAAAATAAGGACTTGTGAGTCACATAAAATCTTGTGCTGTTACTTTGGGAAAACAGCTTCATACTCATGATCATCAAATTTCCCATCCTACAAGAGAAGTATTGATATTCTTTATCCTTGTGTTATCCTAAACAATAAGTGTTTACATTTTTGAGAACTTGATCTTTGTTAGGAATGTTCTGAGCATATTAACTCTATTAAATATTTATGCAAAGCAGTCAACATTCATTACCTTTTTCGACTCTCACAATATTTCCAAGATGTAAAGTTTGTGAGAACAGAATAAAATAACATAATACAATGGTTGACTTAACTATGTCACCAGATAAATGTTCTTCTTTACCTTTCCCATTTCACTTTTTCTAAGTAAAAAGTGGCTGCTAAGCATAGAAAGGAAATTTGAGCCAAACTGCACAATGTCATTGTTATTAGTACATTATTCAGTCAACAGCTTTTGGTCTTTGAAGGTCTTGAACCTGGGAAATGACTATGATTTCCCTTTAGCCACAAGTGGGCCTTGGAGGATGGATTTTTTTCTCAATGGTTTATCAACTTTTCAAGAGATGAAAATTTCTATTCACAATGAAAATTTATCATTTTATCATTAATTCCCTTTTTTAAGGAGTTAAACATTTCTCAGATGATTAGAGGTTCTCCATAATATCTTTGAGATATGCTTAGTAACATATCAGGTACACTTCCTTTAACCTTTATCCACAGTGATAAATACAGCTGAGTCAAATGTATTCCTGGTTTTCCTCTTTGCTACTTTGCCTGAGAAATATCGAGAGAGCCTTTTCTATCTGTTGCCCAACCCATCCATTCAATTTCAATTGCACATTTTTGTTTTCTTCTACCTATCAAATTTTAACTTAAAGCTTTCTTTAAACAAGTCTGCGATTTTTCTAGAATATCTCAGCACTGATCTTTATTGGTAGATGAATCTAGTCTCTTTCACCCAAGAGATCACTGGATAGACCCTTCAAAATGTCTCAAAATGTATAATTATCTCTTCGTAATCTCTTTTATTTCAACATCTTATCATTTTTTTGGAATACAAAACACCAAGTAAAATAATAATAATAATAATAATAATAATAATAATAATAATAATATCATCAAAACATATCTTTATCCCAGGGGATAAATCTCTTCAAAATCCTATGGTAGTTTAAAGCTAAAATACTTATGAACTCCTAAACTATCTTTTTAAAAAGTATACTTGAAGAACTTCTAATTATTGACCATACTATTTAATTTAAGCATTCTAAACTCAAGACTAAATAGTAAGTTACATGGCTAATAAAAATTCAAGAGTGATTTTTTTTGTTTTGCCATATAGAGCAGAAAGACAGAAATCATGATTTGCAGTTTGCAAATTGACATTCCCTTTCTCACATTCTAGAATATACCCAATATTGTAAAATTGTTTGACTGTAACTTTTAAGAAAAAATATCCAAGCCTCATCCTTCTAGAATCTTGCTCCTACAGACAGTTTCTGGTCCCTGTTCAAAAGAAATATAGTAAAGTGTTTCTAACCACTGTTCCCACAAGTGAGCCCATGCTAGTAGTGGTGAGCCGCCACATGATGTAAGATTCTGTGTTAGTTCCCACGACTGAAAGGCATCGAGTCTTAATGGGAAACACTGGACTTTTTCATGCCCAGAGCTTATTGTTTTTGAATCTGTGGTATCTTACACTGTGCCTAGCACACAACAGGTACTCATAATTATATGTAGTTGTTTTTGAAGGACTTCAATGTCAAAGATAAGTATTTTAGTACTATGTTTCTCAAAACAACTGTAAAAAAATAGACTTTTTTTGACTTTTCAAACTGTCTCATGCCAATTCTCTTATAAAATTCAACAAAATAAATGACTAAAAATAAATTGTAAAGACAAAGCAAAATTAGAGCTCCAACTTTTTAAAAAAATTGTATTATCACATAAAATGATGCAAAATTTCTTCATCAAATTAGTGCAAAAGTTTCTAAATGTGTTTTTTCTTGAATTCTGTACTGCTCTTGTTGAAAATGGGTAAAAAGAAAGTTTATGAACCAGTGATTATCAGAGAATGATAATTTGAATAGTCAGCCCTTTTTAGTATTTAGTTTGCCACTAACTAAACTTGGTGAATCTGTTTCAAACCCACTGAAGTCTGTTTGGTCATTCATGAAGTGGAGAACTGATTTGACACCCCAGAGGCTGGTACCTGAGGCTACCAACTTCATTCTTGGTGAATTCAATCAGTATTCCTTCTAAAGGAGGGAGTACTGCTGGGATGAACTAATGTCAGGTTCAAGGGTTCCTTTTTCCCATCCTTCACCTGAGATAGACATAGGAAGGTCTGAGATAAGGGACCAAGGCTCTTGCAGCCCAGAAACTAACTGGTCACTGGATTGAAGATGATAATTTTACCATAGTAGTTATCTCTCCCTCCCCTAAAATATTTCATATCCCATTGCCTGCTTTATGTTTTATTCTTAGCACTCAATAACATACAACATATGTTACTTACTTGTAATATATTATGCTACTAAAATGTAAGCTGTACCGAATTTAGAATTCTAATCCTTTTTGTTATTATAAAAACAAAACAAAAAAAATCTAAAACTGTGTTTGACACATGATGGCAAATAAGAATTTAGTGAAAAATGATTAAATGAATCTCAACTTATATTGCCACATCATGCTTTAACGTGAGATCTCTTGCATATTCTCCACTTTCAGAATTTGGAATACTACATTTTCTTCAAATTTCCCTAGTTTTAGTGGAAAATTCAATAATTGAGGTCATTTGAATATAATGTTTCAATTTGGTTGTTTATAATTCTAGATATATTTTCCCCATGATACATCAAAGAGTTTTTAATAAATGTCAAGTTCAAAGTTTTTTTTTTTTCCAAATGTATCATGTGGAAGGCTATACTTCACTAGTAAAGTGCTTGAACAAAAGTAAAATTTTTGGAAAGTTTGTTATGTGTTTTGGGTTCAATCCCCAGCCCCACCTAATATGAACAAACTATATATATATAT
>NW_026000057.1:36344889-36383595 GCF_001458135.2 Marmota marmota marmota
ATATATATATATATATATATATATATATATATATATATATATTCCACTTACATACAGAAATACACATCAAATATAATGTATGGTTTAAAAAATATTCAGATAAATCATAAATGAGCAAAATTATTTCATGTTTCTAAGAAAAAAGATATAACTTTAGAGAAAAGCGAGGACAAGAAATTTCAGCTGAAAAGATAGATGTGTGTGTGTGTATGTGTGTGTGTGTGTGAGACTTTTTGTCGATTGTGACCAAAATACCTTCAAGAAGAGCTAGGAGGTGGAAAATGGTCTGCTAAGTCCATTGGTCTGGAAGGGCATGGTGGAGGAGAGCTGCTCCATTCATGGCAACTGGGAAATGAAGATGGAAGGGGGACAAGGGGTCACAGGGACCCACCCCTCTAGCCACACCCCACCAGACTACAGTTACCACCCAGTCAGTCCATTGAAACTGAGATAGACTGAATAGGTTACAACCCTCACATTCCAATAATTTTGATTCTGAAATTCCTTTTTGAACATAGGAGCTTTTGGGGGGGAAACACCTCATATCCAACCAAAACTGTGTGTGTGTGTGGTGTATTTATATCTTTATTCTCCTATGAACTCAGGTACCTGTTTTCAGATACTTTCTCAAGTTCTTTCTCAACCACAAATATACCATAATACAACAGTACTGTCAGCAATAAAACCAAATGGAATTTTATAATCCCACATTTATAGTACATTGGGAAAAAAACCCTCAAAATCTTTCTGTTCATGTCAAGCAGTCTTTTCAGAGAATTCAAACAATACAATTAAATAATAAAGAATTTGTCTTATGATGTTACCTACCACAGAGAAAAAGGAATGCACATGTATTTAAACATATACAAACTTTTATATTTAATTTTTTGGCCACATATGCCTTAATAATTAAAAAAACAAAGTTTCCATAGACTTTTTAATTCTTTCCTAATCCCATATTGGTTAACCAACTTTTTCAAATTTTTCCTTCTATTACCTGATCCTTTCATTTTAGTATTCATATTTTAATATACTTTTTATGCCTAGCTTCATCAACTTTTCCATCAAGGAAAATTTGTCTTTTATTTAATCCTATTTTAAGGTTTCAAAGTGAAAGGCAGGGCTAAGGCAGGACCTCATTTTCTCTTTTTCAGTGTTTCTGCCAAGACCCAAGAGTTAGAAAGTCTGATTCCTCAAGAAGTAATGAAAAGTGAAGCTTTCTACCCTTTCTTTCACTTGTTTATTCCCACCTTCCAAGAAGACTGACTTCATTGGTGACATTGAGAAGAGGGTCTTTCTATTTGCTTGACCTAAATTCACCTTTGTTCCCCACTTAATCTGCTTTCCTTGAGGAAGTGTGAATTTCCTGTAGGTTCCTCTGCATGGCAAGTGACCCTGGTTCAGGACTGGAGGAACCAGCACTAGTTTTCCAGTGTCATATCTGAAAGCACTGTATGCCTGGGATCTCAGCGCCAGCAGCCTGACAGGTGTGGAGGGATTCTGGATAAGTGTTCTGCTCTGCAGCCCTAATTCTCCTTTGGAGGAACAACCTTGAATTGTAGATTTGGGGGAAGAGCATTTAAAACAACAAAATAAAAACTAAAGAATGCCATTCTGGTCAGATGAAATTGCATTCTCCAAGCCTAAATTACCTGCCTATTATAAAATGAATGTCTTGACAATGCCTAAATATCGTTTGATTGAACTCATATCTGATTATCACCCTTTCTTCCTGATTAGGCCAGCACCTGGGAGAGAAAACTGAATTAGACAAGTGATGGTTCTCTTATTAGAAGGGTGGGTAGAATTTCAATAGGTGGAAATAAGGAAGGAGGTGATTCAGATGCGGGCAAAGATGCCCACTTCTGCAGCATGCGTTTGAGAACGATATGTCTTTTATAGCTGGAGTTTAGGATTCCTGTGAGAGTTTTAATGCAAAAATGTGTTGGATAAAATATTATAGGAACAAATGTATTCATTGATATTCTATGCTAGAATGAACCATGAAAAATTTTTAATTGATATGGTTGGTACTAAAAAGATAAAAAACTAGGAGTGGTGTGAAGAAAAACCTGGAGGTTAGAGGGAAAAATCATAGGAGAAAAACGAGAGCAGATAGGGGGGGTCCACTTAAGAGCAAGGGAAGTCTGAACGGAAGCAGCAGGCATAGAAAGGAGATGTGTTTAAGAGTAGAATCAACAGTATTTAGTTGTTGACTGTTATGAAAATTGAGGAAGAAAGAAGCAGAATTCTGCAGATTTTCAAACTAAATTGGAAGAATGATATTTTTCTTAATTAAGTTAAAGCACACACACACACACACACACGTGTGTGTGTGTATATATGTACCACACATTTATATATTTTATATATGTAAAATTTTATGTTTATATGTAATATTACAATATATAAAAATTATATTTCCCCTTGCCCCTTTCCTTTATTCTTTTTCTTTCTTCCTCCTTCCTTCCTTCTTGCTTGCCTGTCTGCCTTTTATGATTTCTTTTCTTAGTAATCTATGGAGCACCTGTGGAGTAGATGCTTTTTAATTAATTCTTTCATTTAATCTGTGCAGTGATCCCATAGGGGCAGTTTTTAGTTAATTGATCGATTGGTTAATTCAAGACCCAGAAGAGCTGGCGTGACATATGCAAGGTCTCTGACAAGCAAGGGTGGGCACTCAGGTTAGAACACGGACCATTCCATCTTGAAGGTTCTGTTCTTTACATTTCTATGGGAATCAGATTTGAGGAGAAGATGGTTTCTGTAAGTGCCTGCAAACTGCAAAGAAATCCATCAGGCAGCTGAAAATGTAGGCTGGGTGCTGAGGAGGAGATGCAGATTTGGGAGTCATCTGTGGAAAGGTGAAAGTAAAACAGAATGGGTGAGATCATTATGAGAATGCAGAAAGTGACCCAAGGAACAGAGCTGATGACAGGCCCTCAGGGATCGCCTTCCTGTAAGGGCCAGCTGGCACACTCAGAATTCCTTGGGGGAAACTTCTAGTGATCTAATGAAATCCATGAATTTCTAAGTTACTGACTCCATTGTATCTCATATTATAGAGAATTGCATTTTTATCTCATATACAACTTACTTGTGATTAAAAAAAAATCACTAGGGATGTATTTATATTAAAAATAATTACATTGATAGAATTACAAGAAGCTCATGTAGTTATAAAATCTCCCACAACCACAGGTTTGGTGGGGTGTTGCCATTTGAAAATTGCCATGCCAGTGATAAATTTATGAACTCAATGTGTTTCATTAATTAGCTTATGATTATTTAATTAACTATTAGTTTAATATTCTGTTAAGTGAAATCTATATATCGATAAAAAGTAATATATAAAAAGGGATATTAATAACATACAAACTCTCACATGCTTTTTAAAATGCAAAGTTCTTCAAGATGTACCTAACCAGATGTTGGTCTGGGCTTGGCTTGTACAATGTGGAGGATGGAGTATGTGTGAAGTGACTGTAAGGAAGTTAAACTACGTGCTATAGTTGTGTCCCCTCCCTACAAATTTATATACTAAAGTCCCAGCCTCCAGTATTTCAGTATGTAGCTATATTTGAAGATAAGGTCTTTTAGGAGGTGATTAAGTTACAACAAGGCCATTCAGAAGGGGGCATAATCCTACAGACTGCTGCCCTTATGAGAAGATGGAGAAACAGCAGGGGTTTATGCTCAGAGGGATGACCAGGTGAAAAGGCAGCAAAAGAGAGTCCAGTTAAGGCTAAGGAGAGAAGCTCAGGAGAATCTTATCTTGCTGGCACTTTGATGTTGAACTTTCCACTTCTAGGAATGTGAAAAAATAAATTTTTGTTGCTTAAAGTGTCCCAGTCTGCAGCATTTTGCTATGGCAACCTTAGCAAACCAATATACAAGAAACTAGGAACTTACCTCCCAAGAAGATAAAGGGAAATTAGGGGGGATTTCTAGATCAAGAAGTCTGAAACAAATATTTAGAGCGTGACAAAGTAGATCAATCACTTAAAAAATTGAAGCTGAAATGCAGGTTTTGTGTTTTCCTAAGGTGGAAGGGAGAGGGTCAGCCACAGGGTCTCTGATCAATTATATTAACTTTGATTATTTAAGCAGGGGGCAGAGATCATATTAATATTTAATTGTTAAAGATCTTGTCTTTGTTGCATAGACCAAAATGTAAAGACCATTTAGAAAGATTGTGGCTTTTCTTGTTTGATTTTATGACCATACCCTGTCTCTGGTGATAGGCAAGGCCATCTAGAAATAATGAACATATAAAGTGCAAACTGGCCACTTTGATTCTTTCACAAGAACTTGTAAAGTTGCCCGAAAAGCACACAAAAATGTTCCTTTTAATGTTTTTAGGAGGATAGCTTAAGGTTGTTTTCAAAGTTTCAAGATCCAAATGCAAAGGACTCCACTTCTTTACAAGTGGTTTGATCCCGTGGGTAATGTGGTTATAATCCAGATGAGCCTCTTGGGGGGCAGGGAGGAGTGATGCCAATTTTTTTTTCTTTTGAAAGAACCATAAAGGAGAAACAGATCATACTTTGTGGGTTGATAAATAGTTCAGCACACAGGGCCAGAAGAGCGAACCTTATGCACATTGCTGATTTTTTTTCTTTTCTTTCTTTTTTTTTTTTTTTTAAGGCAGAAACCAGGGAGACAGACTGTGCTGTGGTTTCTGTTATTTCTCTGTTATGACCCCTCTCTCAGTGACATGGCAAGGATGAAAAGGATATGTCAGAATTTAGAATGCAACCTTGAAAGAAAAGGTTTAAAACATGATAAAGGTCTAGGTAGAGAGCTTAATTTACTTTTATCCCTCTCAATTTCCTTTTTAAAATGAGAAAATGAAAGTGGGTTCAGAGATTATTTAGATGCAAAATCTTGGTGGCCTTGCTTAGGTGACATATGAAGGGAAAATTTGAACTAGAAACAGAAACTGAAAAGAAAGTTTGCTTTGTTTTGGCTGGTTTTATACTTGACCAAAGACTATGCTCACTGTCACAGTGAGCAGGGAGTGCAGGACAGAGGGTTTTGAACATACTAAAAGTGTACCAGATGCCTGTGGAAGCCTCAGTTATGAATGCTGCGGGGAACGTAAGTTTGTTCACACACAGGCCCCTCCCCCGCTCCTCTCTGTTCTTCCTTTTCCTTTGTTGTGCCAGGCATTCATTAATAGAAGGGTACACAAACCCACTCTTATAGACATGGTCTTTGGGCCCTGGGGAAAGATCGGGGCACAATTTCCCTTCCCCCTTATCCTTAAGGGTTGTCTGTTGTAGATTGGGCTAAATGAAAAAAAAAAAATTTTAAACTTTCTCACATAAGTGAAAACACTAGTTCCTTACACATCAAAGCCTATTTGAATTGGGTCACTTCATAATTTATTTTATCAAAGAGGTTTTAATTTTTTCCAGATTGTAAGAATTTCCAGATTATTTCAAATTTTATGGGCCAAATTCTGCCGTTAGTTAATTATGCACACGCAACTAATTGCACACACATAACTAAGGGAAGCATTTGGCTTTTGGAGCTGAAAGTCTCTGGTGTTCTGATTTTTTTTTGTGTGTGCGTGTGTGGGCGGGGGGAGGATGGTAAGAACAGGCTTTTATCTATAAATTTAAAAAAAATCTTCAAAATTATTGACAGCACTCTTCCAAAGTTGTTTGTAAGCACTAATTTACTTGTCTAACCACACCCTGGTATAATCATTCTTTTTAGCCTTTTTGCAATGAGAAAAATTGTCATATAGACAACTCTATTATTTGCTTGAAACAATATAAGAATAATAAAATCAAGGCTAATTATTTGTATTCTAAGTGCTATGATAATAACTGAAACTATTACCATCACTAACCACGTGATAAATTTGTCATATTCTTGATTGTTGCCTCTTTTGTTGTATGAAATAATAATGGCTTGATGGTGTTTTTTTCCTGATTGCAGAGATAACAATGGAGATAATTTAAATAATATAGAAAAGTCTAGAGAATAATATATCACTTGAATTCTCACCACTGTGAAGGCACCATTTATATTTTATTGAATATCTTTCTAGGATTGTCTTCTTTTTCTCTAATTTTATACTGAAATAATATTGGACATGTCACTGTAACAGATTTTTCAACAAGGATTCGTTGGAAATCTTTTAGGGTGGAGACCCACATAATACTCATTTCTCTTTTTGATGGGTGTTTCAGTTCGTGTTTACAAACAATCCTTTTATTTTCAGAATTGTTGCTTTAAACTATGATACAAGAAACTTATGTTTCTTTATAATTAATAACTGAAACTTGCTGCTTTATAAGCTCTGTCAACAATCTCAAATTTCTATCTTGACTGTTCTTTCTTAAAAGTACAATTTTGAGTCATACATCCATAGAATTATATGAAATTTGAAAATGCCAGAATGATGAAAAATAAATAATATAGGGAAGTAAAATCCTGAGAAAATTCAAATTCTTAATGTAGTTCATAAATAATCTATTACCTAACTTTAGTAATCTGATATAGACATCATGTTGATATAGATTTTTTGTGGTTTTGTTTTTGTGGTGTTGGGGATTGAACCCAAGGCCTTGTGCATGGGAGGTAAGCACTCTACCCACTGAGCTATATCCCCAACCCACATTCATATGGATTTTAATTTTCATTCTTGTCATGAATAATTTTTAAGAGAGTAAGCATTGAAATGGAAAATCTTCATAATCTCTACTTTGGAAAATCAGTTGCTGATCACTAAATCTAGAGTGGAATGTTTGTATTTATACTATCAGAGCTTAAAATCTTGAGCTAAATTCCATTTTGTATACTACCATTCTATTCTTTGTTCTCCTCACTTCTCAACTGCTAAAACCCACTCTGTTGCCCTCTCAAAGATTCAGACCCATTAACAAGCTTTTGCACTCTTAATTCCATTCCTTCTGTTCTACTGGAGGACGTTGCTCTAGCAACATTCTCTATTTCAAGTTTTCCCCCTCTACTGAATTATCCATATGCATATACAGATATATAAATTTCCTTTTATAAAATATAAAACCTGTTTTTTCTATACAACCTGTATCCCTTAAGCAGGCAATGGCCATGAGGTTAGGACCTCCCTTTTCCTTTCTGCTTCTTGTCCTACTGCCCTTTCCTTTGTTTGGGCTCCTTGCTCTTCCTCACATATGCCAGAGACTCTCACCTTGGGATGTTGGCTTTGGGTATTTCTTTATCTGGAAGTTCTCCCAGATATCGGCTTGAATAATGATTTTTTCTTCTTCAAGACTTTCCCTCAATCACTCTTTCTAAACAAAGCCTATCTTGACTACCTTTATAATATTACAGCCTACCTCACTTATCTCTGGCATTTTCTAAGACCATTATCCTGCTCTCTGTGTGTATAGCATTTATCATTTTTGAATATACTGTGTTTGCTTGAAATATATTTATTATTAATTCCTCTGCCCTCCCTGGAATGTAATCCTGAAATATGTCTTGGAAGAAAGGAATCTTTGTTGTGTGTCATGGTATTATTGGCAATTATCTCTTCATTAAGATTATAAACAAATAAAGACAAGCCATGGATACATTAATGATGATAATATGTTATAAAAAATAGATTGTAGTTAATCCAATTCTATTTATATGAGATCCAAAAATAAAGAAATAATTAATTAAAATCAAAGATGATCTGGGGAAAAGAAAGTACATTGAGATAAAAGAGTATAAAATTATGTTCTTAGTTTATGAGTTTCCTTCTCCTTAAGAGACATTGGGAAAGAAGAGAAAAGGATACAATTGATGCTGCGTTTGAATTTTGACTTACGATTGTGTTTGGTTTGGATGTGAGGTGTCTCCAAATAACTCACATGTGAGACAATGCAAAAAGTAATTGGATTGTGAGAGGCTTAACCCAATCAGTGCATTAATCACCTGATAGGATTAATTTAGTAGTAAATGAAGGCAGGTGGGGTGTGGTAGGAGGAGGTGGGGCATTGGGGGAGTGGCTTTGAGGTATATATTTGTATTTGGCAAGTGGATCTCTCCCTCTCCTTCTCTCTGCTTCCTGATCATCATGTGAGCTGTTTCCCTCCACCACAGTCTTCTGCCATGTTCAGCCTCCTGGGAGCCCCAAGGAATGGAGCCAGCTGTCTAGAGACTGAGACCTCTGAAACCGTGAGCTCTTTAAATAAACTTTTCCTCCTCTACAATTGTGCTGGTTGGGTCTTTTAGTTGCAGCGGTGAAAAAGCTGACTAAAACAGATTGGTTAAACCTAATACTAGCTTGGGAATAAAAAGGGAGGATTTTGGCTTTAAAATATAAAATGTATACATCATCATGGCCCATTCCCTTAACTTCTTTGAAATTTCCCTCAACTAGAACTGATTAGCAACTAAAAATGTCAAGGTTTATTTCAAGAATATTAGACTAAGGCCTTGGAATAATTGGTTAGCTAAGGCCTCATTAAGAAGCAGAGCATATTTAAAGCTGTAAGAGTTGGCGAGGCAAGAAAGCAAAATGCTTCTGAACATTTTATTCGATGAGGTCAATTATTGTGCTTTGTTTCAATTGGTTAACCAAATGTTCAAAGTATGACAGACTACTTTTGAAAGGAATGAAAATTTCCTGGGGGCCAATGGAATGTCGGGCCCACATCAAGTTATTTTTTTTGTAGACTACAGTTATTTATGTCTACTGATTTTGATGTCAATTATTTGTTAGAGAGTAATCCTTGAGGGCATATTTTTAAATATTATTTAATATCAGCATTGATGATGTAGTTAACGATTTCAAATGAGAATTGGTAAGGCAGATTAGTTTAAATGTGGGTTGTAAAAGAACCTTTCTTTCTTTCTTTTTAAAAATTGAGCTATATAAGCTATATAAGGCATTTTTAATGCCATTTGTTAGGGTTTTGAGGGACCCCAAATAAAACACCCTGTTTTCCTATATAAGGATAGACTAAGGAATTAGATGGATGGAGATCAAAGTGCCACCTTTACTGTTAATCAAAACTCTCCTGAAGAATCCATATTAGACATACAACACAATGCCTTCCCGTCACTTCAGCACTACTAGACACACTCATCTGGTATAAGCAACATATGATACCTGAAGACCTACCTCATTCTCAGCGGGTTTATTACGGGACATGGAGCAGAATTGAAGGTGAAGGTGCTTTGATACCTGGCTCCAGAAAGAGAAAGAGGAAAAGGCCAAGGGTAACTTGTTCAGTGATCTCAGGGAGGGGTAAGTAGGGACAGAATGAAAGGTTCTTTCCAGCTAAATCCTGCCCAGGTGAAAACAAGAAGAATATAGACTATTCCTCCATACCCAAGAACATGCTGTATTTATCATGGGCATGATCTATTATGTTAATAATAATTAACCCATGTGTTTCCAAATGTATATTTTAGTGGGAAGAGGGAAATGCAGATTATTATATTTAAAAAATTCCACCTGCAATTTTCTGAAAATTACAAAAAGAGTTGCCAATCAGAAAGACTCATAAGTTGTTGGCATGCACATTGCTATAAATTAATGTTCAGGAGATGGTGGCCTAGATGTGGAGGAAGCAGAGTGAGGAAAGTGGGGCGCTGTCTTATGAATGAATGAGGTCAGGATGCTACTAAAATCTTGTATCTGAGGAAGGTGGCACTGCTGCCATCTGGTGGGCTGTGACTGGTAGACCCAGAGGGGGAGACACCAGCTCATTTGTGGTATCTCCCTCCTCCCTGCTAGGCATCTATTTAAAGATAACAGATCTTGTTCTCTACCCTCAGAAACTGGGAATTTAATGATTTAACAGGGGAGAGTGACTCACTAAGCAGACTATGGTAAGTGTGGCCCTGATGGGACAGGCATGAGATGTTGGGATCCAAGACCATGAGGAATGGCCAGGAAAAGATTTACAGAAGATGTCATCTGAGTTTATGTTGGAAGCAAAGGTAGAATTCAAGAGGAAGAGAAGGGAGGAAGAGAATTCTATGTAAGGTCTCTGCCAAACGACTTAGTTCTAAATCCATTATTTTTAGAAATAATCTTTGATTTCTCTTTTATGATACCCTCTCCCCAGGTTACAATTGGTCTCATCTTATGCCGGGAACTTTTATTAATACCCACCAGAAGAAATGGCTCCCTACTGCTAGAGGCTATAGTAATGATGTGGTCAGCACCGTGTGCTTTCCCTGCAGTGCCCTCATGGGCTATCTGTTCTACTCTGTCCTGAAAAAAACACAAAGACACTTAATTTCGGTGAATTTCTTTGGTCTGTGGTTCACCATAGCATAAGTTTATGAGGCTGAACTTTATGAATTAAATTTTAATCAGTTATTATTTCTGTCCTAAATACCACAAATCAAGTTTTCACCAGTTTAGAAACCATCTATAACTCACATGTGCAATTAAGTTGAAAATAATGCTGAGATTTCACACTGTTCGACACTTGGGATTTTTATATTTGATGCCTTTATTCCCTAAATAGTGGTCAGCTGGATATTTCCCTGTTATGTGCTGTGGTATGTTAAAGACCAAGCAAGTTAAAAAGTAATAACTTTAGATTTGGCAATGGCACAATAAAATGTGGCTAACTGAAGCCATTGCCAATATTAGCTTTGACATACGATGGATGGTGTTTTAGTTTGCAGATATGAAAGTACAGATGAGCTGCTTTGTACTTTCATTGGACTCTGAAAATTCATTGGACCTTCCTGTGGTTGTCAAAATGGGTTTCTTTCTATTTTTTGTGTAAGAGGAGGTTGATTTGTGTGGGACCTGAGTGATAGACCTGTCAAATACAATGGAATTTGTGATTCCATTGGGCCCTGTCATAAAAATCGGTTTTGAAACCTGCCAAACTTAAGAGAAGTTGGCTGATTCTGGGGCAAGGATTTAATGCATAGATTTGGATAATGCCTGCACATATGTTTTAAAGGCCTCTTACTTCAAATATGTTTGTATTTAAAGTTCTTCCAGCAAAGGATTTGTAACAGTAAATAAATACAATGGAAAACAAAGGTTTTAAGTTTTAAATACAAAGTTTAAACAAAGGTTTTAAGCTATTTATCCACTTAGTGTTTGAAATACCCTATCCTCTACCCGAAGCTACATTTTCTTCCACCACAATCTCTTCTTTTTAATCCTGATGTTCTTAGCATTAATTTATAAGATGCATAAAGGCAGGCTCAAGAAGATCAAACAAAACCTATAAAAATCTAAGGAGGATAAAACAAATTGGAGGTAACACCAGTATCCAGGACAGTATGGAAATAGAGACAAAGAAGATAGTCAATAAGGGGTGAGTCAACAAGGGGCAGGAAGCAGGTGGACAAGACTAACACAGCTGGGAGAAACGTATTAAGTGCATGGGGTTTAATTTGAATCTTTGCTCTCTCCACCCCATTTTTATTTTTAAATTATGAACTACTATAAGTGTGGCAATTGCAAAGTGAATAAACAAAACAGATATTACTTATCTCACAATAACTGCCACTTATTAAATACTACACATCAGACACTGTGGCATATCCTTTAATTATGAATTATTTTTTTTCATTCTTGCATTTTTTTCTGTGAGTTTAATCCCATCCATGCCCCAAGTTAAACAAGATGCCCAAAGTCAGACTCATTCAGTAGCTTCTGAACTCAAAAAAATTCTGATTCTAAACCCCAAGCTCTTACCAGTCCATTATTGCCTGAATATAGCTAATGATTTGTTGTCTCCATTTTGTAACAAGATGATGAAGGCCATGGCAGACAATTTTATTCCTAACATGAAGTATGTTTGTGTGGAAAGGAATCCCCTAAATGGTAATTGTGAAAACTATTTAACAAACACAGAAAAACACAAAGCAAATGTCAAATGTACAAAGAATAATATAATCAAAGTATATATTTAATTCACATGTAAACAATCCTCTATACATATATAGACAAAGTGAAAGAAAAATTTGTAAGAAGAAAACTTTTTTGGACTAGGGAAAGTCATAGTTAATTTTAAAAATATTTTTCAGTATTATATAATTTATAATAATTTTTAGAAATTTAATTTAAAAAATAAAACTTCCTGACTAATCTGATAAGGGGAACTTAATGGTTGGTACTGAAAAGAAATAATTCTCAGATGAAAATTACACCTTGTTTTAAAGTATGAATTCAGTTTAGGAGGTCAGAACATAATTGAAATTCTCCAGCAGAAAAAGTTTAATTTATAAAGATGTTGTTTTTTTTTTCTATTTTATTAGAAAACAATTTTCTGTCCAGAAATTTCCACTGGAGTTGCTATTTTAGAAGATGAGAAAGTTTATAAAGAAGGATCTCACACTCCTTCCCTCCACTTCTCAGTCCTTGCTGTGTGTCCACTTTACTGTTTCGAGGGACCTTACATTCTTGTTGAGTTCTCCCCCATCTCACTTTTTGTCTGAGAAACTCCACTTCTAAGACTCACAAAAGTGTGAGAGGTTTCCTAAAGAGGAAGTGAAATAGGAGGTAAATAGTATGAATTTATTGCATTTTATTTTTCAGGCAGTATAGTTTCTTGAGTATGAGAACTGATGAATGGTTCAGCAGACTTGAGGGAAATATAACTGAAAAGTCTCAATGAAGTCAGAAATTAAGCATTTAGCTAGAGGCACAACCACTGTTTTCTTTTGTTTCCTTTAATTTTTCTGTATAGATGGTGAAAAAAAGGGTAGATCTTTTTTTCCTACTCTAGTAACTGACATACCAAGTTAAGGCTGCTCTCTATTTCCACTGTAAATTTCCTGACTTACACCTGCTGTATCCAGAATGTACCAGGCATTTCTAATATACCTCTCACTTCCTTCCCATTGATCAAAAACCAAGTCTGTCCTTGCAAATAGTGCTTATTGTTGGGATTGTAAAGTTTTGTACAAATATTAGGTAGACTGATGAGTGTGAAAATGAGTGCAAAATAAATGAAAGTTGTAGGAAACTAAGTTGAAAGCTTTGAAAGCATAAAAACATGTGGTAAAAAGGAGTGGTGGTGAATTCCTTGTGTGACAGATGATTACAGTGGAGAGCTTCAAGGAACTTCAGAAAGATCTCATATTAATTCAGATTGCATTGCAAGACATTTCTTTAAGTTTTTTTTCCATTGCATTGCCTTGTGTTCAGTTGTAAAGGCAAGCACATTCATTAGTAAAATCTAAAGTAAAATGTTTGAGTTTCCAGATGGTCCCTAGGAATTTTTAAACCTGTTTAGAACCATATTCATTAATTTTGCTTCTATCTCATTTAATGCTAAAAATATTAATTTCACTGTTTTTCTCTCTTTGTTCAAATCTCCCTTTCTCTTCTATAGTGGAGACTAGTTTTTTGAACAAATAGACATTCTTCCCATTCTTTTTCAAACAAATTGACCCAGAGTTTTCAACAGCACATGTAATCACATAGAACATAGACCACATTTCCTGATCTCTATGATGCTGGATGTGCCCAGGTATATTAGTTTTCTATGACTGCTGTAATAAATTAACACAGGTTTAGCAGCTCAGAACAACCCAAATTTGTTATTTCATGGTGGGTTCAGTTGGCCAAAAGTCTGGGTTAGCTTGGCTGGCTTCTCTATTTTGGGTTTTACAAGGCTAGAGTCAAGGTGTTAGCAGCTGGGCTCTTGTTGGAAGGCACTAACTTTCAGTCTCATTCAGGTCCTTGGCAGACTCCAGTTCCTTGAATGTAGGTCTGGGGCTCCTGTTTGCTTACTGGCTGTCAGCTGAGAGCTGCCCTGGAAACCTACAGGCCTCTTTGTGGTCTTTGCTGTGTGGGTCTACATCTCAGGGCCAAGAAATTTGTAGGTGTTGAATCATGCTTGGAACCTGACTCCCCCTTAAAACATCTAGTCTTTAGATATAGAGCATTCTCTGGTGTTAAGGTTTCACATGATTAAATTGGTTCCTTTTGCATAATCCAGGGTGTTCTCCCTGTTTTCAGGTCGGTGATCTTGATTACACCTGCACAGTTTTATTTGTCATTTAACTTAATATATCCAGAAGTTCCAGGGATTGAGGGTGGATCATTTGGGAAAGTCATTCTACCAACCCAAACTGGTAATTATGAAGTTCTGTCTAATTAATGGAACTGGAGATGTTGTATAGGACTTGTGAGAAGTTGAAGGAGAGGACAGATACCTGTCCTCATTCTGCTGCCTAGACTGCTAGGGTAGCCAGCCTTGAAACATAAGGTAAGGACCACACCCTAAAGATAAAGGTGGGGAGCTGGGTTCTTTAATATAGTCGACTCCCTAGTGTTGGATTCCCAATCTCTTTGGATTTCTTCTCAAGAGAGAGAAATAAGCAGACACAAATTGGGTGTCAACCTACATTATATACAAGCAGAGTTATAAAAAATTGTGGTATATATGTGTAATAAGAATTGTAATGCAAAACCACAAGTACATGTATAAAGACATGAATTGGAGTGAACATACTTTACACAAAGATGAAAAATTATGCTCTATATGTGTAATAAGAATTGTAATACATTCTGCTGTCATGTATTTAAAAAAATAAAATTAATAAAAAAAGAGATAGAAATAAGCTTCTTACTTCTATCTCTCTAGTACAGTCCCTGTTATTTGAAATATTCTGTTATGCATAGTTGAATCCACTACTGAAAATTAAACATTTTTTAGTGCATTTTAACAATCTATAGCATGGGTTGACAAAATTAAATTCAATGTATGGTTTCTGAATTCATTAAACTTCATATTAATCATAACTATACAACAAAGTTTTAAAATGATGTTTGCATATAGTTACAAAAATAGTTTGTTAAATAAATTCATTTTTCTTGGTAATTTCTGTTTCTTCTCTGTCTTCAAAAATGCCCTTATGTGCATTTCAATTTAATAATTTTTCCATTAGAGTAAAAAATAAAGGAAAATTTGACCGTAAGTCTGAAGCTTAAAAAGATAGGAAATGACCCATTTTGGGTTTAGAGAGTACCACACAAAGTTTAAGAATACTGAGACTTTACTGAATTACGTATTATGATAAATCTTTTCTTCATTTAATCAGCTGCTTTCTATATTATTTTAAAACACTTTCTTATAAGGTGAATAATAAAAGAATGTGAATCGTCCCCAATTAAACAGAATCTACTACTACCTTGTTTATTTTGGAGACTTAGAAAACTCTCTGAAGCTTAAATATTCTTTAAAATGAATCATGTAGGACTTTTCTGATGACATTTCCATGGCTTTATATGAATATATATGTGTAAATGATAGATAAGAATCCAGGACCTTTTCTTAAATTTAGACCTATTTTAATGACCCAAATAACGAAGGATCTTTAGAAACATTGCTTGGTATATATCCTTGGCCAGGACAATTGAGTGTTATTTTTAAATTTAATAGTTGTTAAAGTAGTATTTGGAGGATATTTTCTATGTCTGAAAACTTTTAGAGAATCTGATGATACACACATCATCTTGATAGAAAAATGTCCATAGATTATTTAATTTTTTTTTCATTTATAGATGTAAACAATGCCTTTATTTTGTTTATTTTTGTGTGGTGCTGAGGATCGAACCCAGTGCCTCATGCATGATTGGCAAGTGCTCTACCACTGAGCCACAACCCCAGCCCCCATAGATTCTTATCAAAACATTTTTGGACAATTGAATGGACTATATGCCTATGTGTCACAATAGAGGATTCACATCTTTTTACTGTGTGGACAGGAGGATGACCTTTTCATTACCTTCTTACTTATGTAAACTAGGGCATAGAACAATGGGGGTAGGAAGGAATGAAAATAGCTTATATTTCATGATTACTAGGACAGAGATTCTTTTCATTTTTAGTTTAAATTAATAGCTATTTACACTTGATGTTTTTGAGCTTATGTTAAGGTGAAACAAAAAAATATATTTCATAGATTTTCTAAAGCTTAGGGTTTAAAAATTTTTTTTTTAATTACAATGAACACACAGAGGACACTTTTGGAAACTGAAGAATTTTCTGACATTACAAGTAAGGGGCTACTCCAAAACTTTTTTGGAAAGACTGGTTCTATCACAATAAATCTATGGAACCTATATGTAACATACTGTTAGACATCCAAGCATGGGAAATGGTTTGCAAAATTGCCAAGCAAGCCATGGAATTTATGAGAGAAACTATGCCATTCCATTGTAGGATCTCACATAAAAGTTTTTTTTTGAATGTACCTTTTAATTTTCTAATCAGTTTCTAGTTTGATGTTGTTAAAAATAGAGGTAAACCATAGTGTGTATAATTTTGCAATCGGATTTAAGCAAATGAATTCTTAGACGTAAAATTACTGAGTCCAAGTCCATCTTTATCCTAAGGTCTTTTATGCATGTTTCCAAAGAACCATCTGGAAATATACTAGTAGAGATTTTTCTAGCCATTTATGAGCATATTATTTCTTTCACATTTACTTCTACAAAATGGCCTGATTCATTGTGTGCAAATGATATCAGTGTGATTATATTTGTATTTCTTAATAGAAAATCAGATTGAATTGATCATATTTTATGCATGATTTTTTAGAATATATTCTTTGGTGAATCACCTTTTTACCAATTTTCTATTTTACTATAGACTTGTTCATTTTTTTTTCAGTAAAACAATACATTTATTTCATCATTCATCCAAGGATACAAACACAAAACTCTTCTTAATTTAAGGAAAATAAGAAAACCATTAGGCAATTCATAGTTAACTACTGCAAATAGAATGTTCACCTACAGTAAAATTAGCCCATTTAGTCAGTCATTTTGGTCATCATTCAATCTTTCTTTCCACTTGGAGGCGTGGGCCCACCAGCTGGTTTTGCCATGATGATCTGATCCACAGTAAGTACAGTAACTGCAGCATTAATAGCCAATTTTATAACTCAATATTTTCCCAGATATGTATCTAAACTGCTGAGGAATTGATGACTTTTAGTAAGGAAGAAGAAATCTCATGGATGTACAAGTCAAGGCTATTGCTAATACTGGTGCAAATGTCATAATAACAGGTAGAAAAGTGGCAGACATGACTTTTCATTATGCAAACAAATACAATATCATGTTGATGAGGCTGAACTCAAAATGGGATCTCAGAAGATTGTGAAAAACAGTTGATGCTATAGCTCTTCCTAGATTGACTCCTCATGTCCTTGAAGAAATAGCACATTGTGACAATGTTTACCTCTCAGAAATTGGAGACACACAGGTGTTTGTTTTTAAGCATGAAAAAGAAGATGATGCCATTTCTAACATAGTTCTTCACAGATCTACAGATAATCGGATGGATGATACAGAAAGGGCAGTAGATAATGGTGTCAGTAATTTCAAAGTTCTCACAACAAATAAACGACTTCTTCATTTTTTAGGAATATTTTACATACTGATAAAAAAGTGATGAAAATAAAAAATATTTTAAAAATATTTTACCAGTTTACTGCCTTTATTTGTGTGTGTGTGTGTGTGTGTGTTTTACTGGAGATTAACTGGAGGGTGTTCTACCACTAAGTTTTATCCCCAGTCCCTACCCCCCTGTTTTTAAAATTTTTTAACTTCAAGACAAGGGTTTCACTAAGTTGCAGAGGCTGCCCTAAAATTTATGATCCTCCTGCCTTAGGCTGCCCAATCACTAGGATTACAGGCATGTGCCACTGCACCTGGATCATTACTTTTTAAAAATATTTTTATGTGTATATATATATATTTAAGCTGGAAAAATATAAACATTTAGTTGTTAAAATTTTTGCCTTTTGCTAAGAGAGAAGAAGCAGGGGTGGTGATAGGCAACTGGAGAGAAACTGAGTATATCTTAATCATATCTGATCAAATAGATGTCTTTAAGCCCATTATACTAAAGGGTTATTGCAGTTATATTTAAACTAAAACCTCAGGGTAAGGTAAAATTTTGTGAAAATGATCTGCTTTGAGAATAATCTAAAGGATATCCATATTCATGTTTCTGTGGATCAAAATCTTGCCCTTCTAACCTGGACAATTCTTTGCAAATTTGTATACAAACTTGCAAAAGTAGTTTCCAAAGCTGCCTCCCACCATTTTCAGTTTCAGACATGCATAGCTATTAGGATATTCCTTCCTGAAGACTCTTTGCCAACTTTGTTCCTGAGCCAATTCTGAGTAGTAAAACTTGGGGTCACCTTGTTACAATGATGGATTGAATCGGTGTTAGCAGAAAGTCAGGACTGGGGTGCAGAATCCCAATACTTATCTGGCATCCTCATTATTTCCCAAGTCCAACTCTCACTGCTTGTAGGTTTTTCAAAGACTTAATCTTGGGTATATGTTCTGAATTTGCTTTCCATTACATAATTGGGTTGCTTTGTTATCCTTGAGAATCTTGGCCCTTTTGCTTATCTCGCTCTCTTAGGATCCTGTCCTTGATTTCCAGCCTGTTGATTGCGTCATTTCCCAGTTCCTGACAATTATACTTGTCTACTTATTTTATTAACTATTGCCTATTTCACTTTGATACTGCCAGTTACTGGTGATGAATTCTGCTCCCTCAAATGTTGAAGTATAACATTAGAGAAACACACCAAGGCAAATATATAAAGCTAGGTTTATTGAAAAAGGGGTAACATAGACTTCTTCTGAGAGGAAGGAGGGGGCCATAGCAGGTATTCTGGTATCCCAAGAAGCATCATGTTCTGACTTTTGTATATGTCCTAGGCTTCCTTTGTTCTTCTGCTCTCTTCCCCTTATCACTTTCCTTCCTGTATATGTGTCTAGGCTCAGGAGATGCTCAGGTGGGTGGCCAAAAGATGAGAAGCAGATGGATAGGGAAAGGGCCGGATGGAGCAGCCCTGGACACATTAATTAACAACTTTTACAACTTCCTGGGGAGGGACAATTCCTAGGACAGGTTACCTTAGCAATAGGTTGTAGCAGGGACAGGTTCTTGATAAAGGTAGAGGAAGGGCTCTGAAGGAATTCACATTTCAACCCCTCCATTTTCTGGATCTGACCCTTGCCTGTCTGCTTAATTCTGGCTTCAACCTATGTTATCGTTTCTGTTCAGTTCATGGGATTCTTGATATCTTATTTTGGATGTTACAAATGTCAATATTTTAGTTTCAGAACTGATGGGTCCATAAGACACTCTGACTGGCATGCCCACCTGGATTGCCAAAGTCCAGCTATAGCTAAGGTCATGAGCTCTTTTACTGTGGAGTTTGATTAGTATAAGCTGTGGCCTCTCCACCTTCCCATTCTTACTAACTCAGAATAAGCCAGCTTTCTTCATTGAGCACATATATGCTGTTAACATTTTCCCAGTGGGTGGTGATTAGTTTTCAGTTTGTTATTTATGTTGCCTTTGAAATTCTTTAAGGTTTATTCCCATATTCTAATGAGCTCCTATAAGGATGGCCTTAGGCCTTAGCCTAAGCAATTCCACTTTAAAAACCTGCAGCCTCTTCAGGCACAATCCTACAGAGGCCTCCATACATCATCAGGCATAGCCTGGCAGACAAGTCACAAACAAGCAACTTGGTTTAAAACAAGTCACTTGCTTCACCCCTGATAACAGTCAGAGTGTAAAACCAGGGTAGAAGCCACCAAACCATATGTCTTTGCTCTGAAGTGTAAAATATCACTAAGAAACCTGGTAACAACTGATGTGGACCCAAAGGGTGAGCAGAAGCTCCAAAATTTAGTATAGATAATAGAACAAAAGGACAGACATTCAGTCAGCCAACACTGATGCACACAAGCCTGAGAGCTTGATGAGGACCTGGACTGACATACCAATTCTTCTGCCTGATCCTCTGAATCATCCTCACGGCTCTCAAACTCTAAGCAGCCTCTTAATCTTGGTAAGAACTGCGACTCCTCCTTACAACTGTCTCCTTGACCAGCCACCAACTCTACTCCAGAAGAGGCCTCTACCAGTTGCTCACCTGATCGCTGTGGTCTGAGTGACTGTGCATGTGCTGGACTCAAAACCTAAGACTTAAGATTTTAGACCGGGCATTTAAGCTTAATATGCTAAGGGAATGTCTGTAATAAGTCTGTCATAACTAATTGTGTTTGCAATGCTTAGAGTTAACTTAGAACTTTTTGCTTTGAATTGATATAACGCTATTGCAGTGTGCCCCATTAAGAATTGTCATTTCTCGATTAAGAACCTATTGAGTGAAATTGTATTGAGTGATTTTGGGTGAATAAAACATTGGAAAGGGTATAAGCATGTGGACATTCTTTATTTCTCCCCTCAACTGCATAAGTTGCAACTTTGCCTATTGAGACAGCTCCTGATTATATAACCCTGAGTAGATAAAGTCAGGAGAAGGCAGAATTTAAAAAAAAATAGTTGAAATAACAGGGAGTAAGACAGATGAGGTTCACTGTGAATTCTAGCTAAAATGTCCCTCCCATAATGATACTTGGAATAGAAGAAGATTTCCTAATAAGGTTTTTTTATTTTTCTGGAAGGATAAAATAAGAACATCAATTCAGTCAAACAGTTTTCAAAGATAAAAGGACAAAATAGAAGACTAGGATAAAAATGTAGATTAAGAGAGAAAAATATTGGGCTAAGAAAAAAGTATTATTATATAACTAAGAAGCAACTTAGAAATAGTTAACAGCTAAAATAATTATATAGAAGAAAAGCTCACAATAATCACATAAATGTAGATTAAAGATTAATCTTAAAGCAACAAGAGGAAAATTTATTAAAAAAGAAAAGACTGTTCAACATTAGAAAAACTCTGTACCAGTGTTAGATAATCTAATAAAAGGTGATAGAAAAAGTGTTCAATATAATTGAAGATAATTTCCTTAAAGAGAAATTTGCAGTTGATAAGTGCTGTCATGTTCTAGTGAAAAATTATTGACATATTTTAGTTGTTACTGAACTCCAAGGGTAACAGTGAATAACTCATTAGACTGACTCTGTGTGTGTGTGTGTGTGTGTGTGTGTGTGTGGTGTGTTACACACATATCATTTAAAGTCTGGGTTTTTATTTCTCCACAATAGTCAATATCAAACATAATAAAGCAATATCTATTCTGGATTCTGGCAAAGAAAGTATGACTAAATAATATTATACACAGTCAAGTTATCATGCAAGTGTAAAAGCAGCTGGCAGATATTCCTAAACAGGAAAAGCTCAAGGAGTGGAGCACTTAGAAACTTTCTTGAAAAAAGAAAGAGTGATGAAATCCATGCAACCTGGGTTGCATGGGAGAAGTTGTGGTTTGATTCGTGCAAAGCTGAATGCCAGAAGTCAGTGGAGCAATGGTTATAAAAGTTATGATGGAAGAATGTGAACCAGACCCAAGAATTTTATACCGAGCCAAGTTGTCTTCTGAGGATAAAGGCAGGAGGCAAACATCTCAGGCAGGCACCAGGAATATAACACATTGAAGCCCTTCTTGAAAAAATGTGCTCCATGATAAAATGCAGACAGCTAGCGGATGGATTGAAGCAATGGACTCACACTTAAAGTGATTTAAAACAGAAGACTAAATAGCAGTTACTACAAAGACACAAAACAAAATAAAGTGACAAAAATGGTGAAAGACTAGAGTTTATTTAAACATAGAGTACATGGTTTTGTTATGAAATGGGGGAATTATTGTTTAACATCAGAGGATAAATACTAGAAACCTTGAATATATAAATTAATTAATATATATCCTTAAAAAAGAATTGGTAAAGGAAGATGAGGAAAATAGAATGTTTATCTTTCAAAATATGAAGACAGTTGGTAATTTCTCAAAGCAAAATTTAAAAATAAAATGAGGGGAAACCAAATGACTTCAATCACTTAATAGATTTTGTAATGTTGTTTCTTAATACCAGAAGCCTCTTTCAAGAATTAATGTCTACTGCTGAGAGAACAGCAGTTCAGTAGTCTGTTTATATTCCCTTTGGTTCTTAGTTCTATTACATTCAAATGTAGTTAAATTATATGTTTTTATTTAAGAATAGAATATAGAATATTATTGGAAAATATTTTGGTGGCCAGTGTACTTTTTGTATGTATATGGAGTTTTACAGGTATGCATGTGTGCATGATCTCAAAATAATATTAAATTATTATTTTTTTCCTTGTGTATCTATTTTTTTATTTTATTTTTTATTGATTTTGTTTTTTTAAATACATGACAGTGGAATGTATTACAATTCTTATTACACATATACCGCACAATTTTTCATGTCTTTGTATAAAGTATGTCTTTATACATGCACTTGTTTTTTTTGCTTTTACAATTCTTATTATACATATATACCATAATTTTTCATATCTCTGTTTGTATGTACAGTAGGTTGACACCCAATTTGTGTCTTCCATGTACTTTGGATAATGATGTCCATCACATACCACCATCCTTGTTAATCCCCTGCCTCCTCCCTTTTCCTCCCTCCCCTCTTCCATATCTAGAATTCATCTAATCCTTCCCCCTCCTACCCTACTATGAATCAGCCTCCTTATATCAGAGAGAACATTCGGCATTTGTTTTTTTTGGGGGGGGGGATTGGCTTAATTAACTTAGTATTATCTTCTCCAGTGCCATTCATTTACCTGCAAATGCCATGATTTTATTCTCTTTTATTGCTGAGTAAAATTCCATTGTGTATATATGCCATTTTTTTTTATCCATTCATCCACTGAAGGGCATCTATGTTGGCTCCACAGTTTAGCTATTGTGAATTGGGCTGCTATTAACATTGATGTGGCTGTGTCCCTGTAGTATGCTGTTTTTAAGTTCTTTGGGTATAGACCGAGGAGAGGCATAGCTGGGTCAAATGGTGGTCCCATTCCCAGATTTCCAAGGAATCTCCATACTGCTTTCCATATTGGCTGCACCAATTTGCAATCCTACCAGCAATGTATGAATGTACCTCTTTCCCCACATCCTGGCCAACACTTATTTTTGTTTGTCTTCATAATAGCTGCCATTCTGACTGGAGTGAGATGATATATTAGAGTAGTTTTGATTTGCATTTCTATGATTGCTAGAGATAATGAGCATTTTTTTTTTCATGAATTTGTTGATTGATTGAATATCCTCTTCTGAAAAGTGTCTGTTCAGGTCCTTGGCCCATTTGTTGATTGGTTTATTTGTTTTATCGGAGCTTAGCTTTTTGAGTTCTTTATATGCCCTAGAGATTAGTGCTCTGATGTGTGAGGGGTAAAGATTTGCTCCCAGGATGTAGGCTTTCTGTTCACCTCACAGCTTGTTTCTTTTGCTGAGAAAAAATGTTTTAGTTTGATTCCATCCCATTTATTGATTCTTGGTTTTAATTCTTGCACTATAAGAATCTTATTAAGGAAATTGGGGCCTAATCCCACATGATGAAGATTAGGACCTACTTTTTTTTCTATTAGACACAGAGTCTCTGGTTTAATTCCTAGGTCCTTGATTCATTTTGAGTTGAGTTTTGTGCATGGTGAGAGATAGGGGTTTCATTTCATTTTGTTGCATATGGATTTCCAGTTTTCCCAGCAACATTTGTTGAAAAGGCTATCTTTTCACCAGTGCATGTTTTTGTTACCTTTGTGTAATATAAGATAATTTTAATTTTGTGGGGTTAGTCTCTCTGTCCTCTATTCTGTATCATTGGTCTAGCAGCCTATTTTGGTGCCAATACCATGCTGTTTTTGTTACTATTGCTATGTAGTATAATTTAAGGTCTAGTATACTGATGCCACCTGCTTTAATCTTCCTGCTAAGGATTGCTTTAGCTATTCTGGGTGTATTATTTTAGCATATGAATTTCATGATTGCTTTTTCTATTTCTATGAGGAGTGCCATTGGGATTTTGATCAGAATTGCATTAAATCTGTATAGTGCTTTTGGTAGTATGGTCATGTTGATAATATTAATTCTGCCTATCCAAGAACAAGGTAGATCTTTCTGTTTTCTAAGATCTTCTTTGATTTCTCTCTTTAGGGTTCTGTAGTTTTCATAGTATACATCTTTCACCTCTTTTATTAAGTTGATTCCCAAGTATCTTATTTTTTTTTTGAGGTTATTGTGAATGGGGTAGTTTTCCTCATTTCCTTCTCAGAGGCTTTGTTACTGATATACAGAAATACCTTTGATTTATGGGTGTTGATTTTATATCCTGCAACTTTGGTTAATTCATTTACTAATTCTAGAAATTTTATGGTGCAGTTTTTTTGGGTCTTCTAGGTGTAGAATCATATCATCAGCAAATAGTGTTAATTTAAGTTATTCTTTTTCTATACATATCTGTTTGATTTCTCTCATCTGTCTAATTGCTCTGGCCAGTGTTTCAAGAACTATGTTCAATAGAAGTGGTGAAAGAGGGCATCCCTGTCTTGTTCCAGTTTTTAGAAGGAATGCCTTCAATTTTTTTCCATTTAGAATGACGTTGGCCTGAGGCTTAGCATAGATAGCCTTTACAATGTTGAAATAAGTTCCTGTTATTCCTAGTTTTTCTAGTGCTTTGAACATAAAGAGGTGCTGTATTTTGTCAAATGCTTTTTCTACATCTATCGAGAGAGATGATCATATGATTCTTATCTTTAAGTCTATTGATGTGATGAATCACATTTATTGATTTCCATATGTTAAACCAACCTTGCATCCCTGGGATGAATCCAAGTTGACCATGGTGTACAATCTTTTTGATATGTTTTTGTATTTGATTTGCCAGAATTTTATTGAAAATTTTTGCATCTATGTTCATGAGAGATATTGGTCTGAACTTTTCTTTCTTTGATGTGTCTTTGCCTGGTTTTGGGATCAGGGTGATATTGGCCTCATAGAATGAGTTTAAAATTACTGCTTCTTTTTCTATTTTCTAAAATAAATTGAAGAGTATTGGTATTAGTTCCTCTTTAAAGGCCTTGTAGAACTTGGCTGTGTATCCATCTGGTCCTGGGCTTTTCTTGATTGGTAAGCTTTTGATGGCTTCTTCTATTTTCTCACTTGATATTGATCTGTTTAAATTGTGTATATCTTCCTGACTCAAATATTAAATTATTTTTATAGTTTATATGTGGGGGATTTGGTGTGATGGATGAAGTTCTTCTTTGAACTATTATGTACTATGTGACTTTCTGTCATTACTAATACTATTAAATAACAATAAAATTTATACCCAAATTTTATGAAGTAGTAGACAAAGGTTCAAGAGTTTTCTAAGTACTCTACAAATAACCCTGTCAATTATCAAAATAGTTGTTATCATCTCTATCTTAAAGATGAGAAAATTGAGGAACAGATAAGTAATTTGCTAAGAATTCCACAGCTAGTTAGTGGTGGAGCCAGAAAATTTATAATATTTCCCAAAATAACTGAATAATTATATTGTAAAAAGGAATAGATGGAATACATAAAGATTTAGGAGCCTTAAAGCACTTGAAGGCATTGAATATAGAATTAGAACTTTCAGTGTAACTCTGAAAATACACACACACACACACACACACACACACACCTTTTTTACCTCTGGAAAATAGTATTTTTTTAAAAACCTAAATTATCTAGGCCAAAACAAATATATACATTTTTTCATGAGTCACTCTTGTTCTTTTCTTTCTTTTCTCCAAATGTAGCTATTACCAACTTCCTTCTTCTACGGATAAAAAGGTGTTTGAGGCAGTATAATGATCTTTATAACACTTCAAGAAAAAGCTAGCAGTAATGTACTTCAGAGTACATTTTCTTATGGTCCTTTGCAATTAAATAATGCCAGAGGGCACTGAGATCCCAACAATATATTACCCAAGGGCAGCATCAAGAATTTCTGCGGATGTTTTTGAGCTAAAATTCCTAATTTCCACATAAACCTCTTTTGAAAGTTCAACATGTGTCTAGAACCCTGTGTTACCAGGTATACAGTGCAGGAATCTATTGCCCAGGGCCTGTAACTCTGCACTGGACATGGCTGGACGATCGATGTCTGTTTTTGATGCTTAAAAATCATCTACAGGACACTTAAATAAAATCTGATGAAGAAAAGGGGATGATGATCATGGACATACTAGTGACCACTTTTTTTTGTGCTGCTTCAGATTTTTCTGGTTAACTTGTCCCTGGAGCTCTTGACCCTTTGCTCAACTCCAGCTATTGCTGGAGGAGACCCACTCTCCTAGTTACAAGATACAAAGTAGAGCCCCCCATGTACAGATATGGATCAACAGAAGATAGTTGAAGCAGGCACATAAAATGCCTCTCCATTTCCCCTCCTGTGTCCATTCTGGAACATGAGGTTTCTCTGTCTATTAATGTTGCAAGTAATAGAGGGAAGATTTGCATTATGAAGCAAGGACCTTTGAATAATGCATAACCCATTTGCTTTCCATTCTTTCTTGTATTTCTCTTGCTACTCTGATGTTTCCCAGTCAATCATCCGTAATCAAGCTTTCTCTGAGACTCTTTTTTTAATTTATTTATTATTTTTTATTGTTGGTTGTTCAAAACATTACATAGTTCTTGATATATCATATTTCACACTTTGATTCAAGTGGGTTATGAACTCCCATTTTTACCCCATATACAAATTGCAGAATCACATCAGTTACACATCCATTGATTTACATATTGCCATACTAGTGTCTGTTGTATTCTGCTGCCTTTCCTATCCTCTACTATCCCCCCTCCCCTCCCCTCCCCTCCCCTCTTCTCTCTCTACCCCCTCTACTGTCATTCATTTCCCCCCCTTGTATTATTTTCCCCTTTCCCCTCACTTCCTCTTGTATGAAATTTTGTATAACCCTGAGGGTCTCCTTCCATTTCCATGCAATTTCCCTTCTCTCTCCCTTTCCCTCCCACCTCTCATCCCAGTTTAATGTTAATCTTCTTCTCATGCTCTTTGTCCCTACTCTGTTCTTAGTTACTCTCAGTATATTAAAGAAGACATTTTTATCTTATAGGAAACCTGGGGCAAGCAGATGCCCTAAAGTAAGGCTTTAGACCTGAATAAGGCATAAGACTTATGTTTTTCTTGTTTTCTCAGCATGCCATTTGTGTTCAACAATAGAGAGGGGAAAGGAAGATTAAAGTGGTGTTTAGTGAGTACCAACTTTAGATTGGCCACTCCATGGACTTATATCCATATTTTGTACACTTAAAGCAATCTTACAGTCTGTAAACACTTATTTGCATTTTGCAGATAAGGAAACTGTTATCTAGAGTTTTATGTAGGACTGGAGGTGTAGTTCAGTGGTAGAGTGCCTCCCTAGCATGCTGGAGGCCCGGAGTTAAATTTCCAGTACCACAAAACCAACAAAAAAATTAATTAATTATTATTAATTAATTAATTGTTAATTCATTTATTTTTTATTTGTTCTAATCAGTTAAAGCCAGATTTATTTGCCTACAAAAGCACATTTTTTTTAAAACAGTCAATCTGTTTAAATCTGTATTAGGAAATAATGTTCCAGAGAGGATTTTAAGTGTTGTATAAACATACATAATAAGTGACAGAACAATGTCTTTTAAAATCAACATTTATGTAGAACTTAGAAGATAAACATGGCTATCTTCCGAATGCCACTCTGTTTGAACTTAATGCTACTTTCTGCCTTTTTAAGATTAAAAATTAATCTTTGCTAAGAGTTATAGTGTTAAACTAATGCTACCTTTAGTTACTACAACTGAAGTACATAGTCTGTGTATTTAAGGCCCAATGTGAGCTTTAGCTTTCACAGTCTTGTCATTTGCTGTAAAGATATCTCTTCCAAGATGACTTGGAAAAAATAATACTAGAGACTTATTTATCATTTATTGTTAGTGTTGTTTTGGTATTATCTCCACAGAAGAAAATTCTAGTATTGTCTTCTGGCGAGGAGTCACTTTATTTATCCTTTTACCCTTTTGAAATCAATGAGAATCAAGGGGTTAATTAAAGTAATGCACATTTCCCCATAATATTTCCTGGAATATATTGTTTTACTTATGAACTTAACATTCAAAAAAGTTAACTATGCCTGGAAGAATTTGTTCCAAATATTTTTTTGTGGAAGGTGCAAAGTCATAAATTAGCAGTAAGCATGCTCTAGAGAAATGCAATAAGCATGCAGGGGATTTCCATGTTATATTATCTGAACTTCTGTGGCCAACTCTTGCAAAATAAGTCTTGGTGAAAAAGATTAACAGATGTATTTGAATGAATCCTTCATTTGGAATAGTATGGGATTAGTATCAGTGCTTTCATTTAGAATGTTCTGTGTGACATTTTCTTTCTCTCTTTGGGAAGCGAAATAACATTGAGTTCACACTCACAATGATTCATTATCCTATTAGAAGGTTATGGAAGTTAGAAGCTGTGAAATGTTGAAGAAGTTTAGAAAAGGGTAACTAAAATTGTGAATCTGGTTTTAGTAGATTGTGAACATATTCTTCAGAAAAAGGAGATTTAGGGAGAAATCCAATTTAAGACATTTTAGCCACTCAGTTACATTGCTGAACTTCAGCATTTAATGAACATTTATGATGTCTCACAATCCTCGTTAAATTTTACTTTAATATCAGTTCCAATTTTAAAAATGGAAAGTCAAAAAGATAACTTTCATGTGTACCCTGAGACCTATGCTTTCTCTCTAATTTTCAAGTATGCAGAAGAAAAAGATAAGAAGAATAATCCATATAAATGTGGAATATATAAAACAAAAACATGTCTTTCTAGCCCTTTATCTTATTTTGGTTATGCCTTCTAATTCCTGCAGCTATTCTTGTCTCTTTAACTGCTCCCCAGTGACACTGGTGTCAGATCGCCTTCTATACTAGATATTCCTGGACAAAATCCATTAACGGTTCACTTGTTTCCTGCCCAAACTCTGTTCATAACCCCTCATTTGACTCTACAAACACCTCTACAAAATAAGCCATGTAATTACTTTAAAAGAGCTGTCTGCCTTTATCTTATAAGAAAATTTGTTAAAGTGAGCCTTGTAGGATATTATTATTTGAGGCTTTTTCAAATGTACTTGGAGTTCTCTGTATTTAATTTCATTTTTACCTATCAACATTTTTCCCATGCAGTCAAAAATATTCATCTCAGTTAAAACATGGAACAGAAAAATGCAGGAAAAAAATCTATATAGATCCTTACCTTAAAGTTTTATATTACTAAAGTTTAAGTGCTAAATAACTCAAGAAATGGAAGAGCTATGATGCTTTTTATCTAACTAAAAGTTCTTCCCTGGATAAAACAGGAAAGTTCAGGAAATAAATCATTTCATTTGGATGGATTCCATGAACAGAAATCTGCTATATTCCTCGGGAAAGATAAAGTTATCAGAAACACTCAGACAGACTAGAGTTATCCCAGATCAGAAAGGTCCTGTGTGATCTATTTCCCCATAACACTCCAGGTAGAGCCTGGAAGAATGGAAATCCCATGAATAATGTCTGCACAGATTTTCCTGAGGCTCAGAGCTAATGGAAGCAGTAGAATATTCTCTTAAGGCAAGATTGGTTAATAGTGACCTAAATCAATCATTGACAGGGGAAAAAACACAGGGATAGTATTCTTTAACAGAAGAGATTCCAACATGAGTATTTGTTATCACTAACAATCAGCTCTATGACACTTCTAATCTATACAGTGATACTATGGTCTCAAATTTAAGTGTACTAGAGGGGAAGAGTGATAAAGATGGAGATCGGGTCTCCAGAATTTGGTGGAATGGAAATCAAAAGAAAAAATAAATGTAGTTCCATAAAAAAGTCAATTTTTTTTCATTTTTCTTACATAAGTATTTATGAAATGAAGTTTGTATCCATTTTCCCCCTTTTTTCTTCCTTAACATTCTACCCTTCAGTTCAGTGAAAGTGAATAGTGACTCAGTAAAAGTACCAGTGGTTTTCTTGTGAATGTTTAACAATCAGGTTTCCAGAAAAAGAAAAACTCATAATTTTAGTATTTGTTAATATTCATGGAGTTACTTGAAGTTATCAACTTAAGATATAGGTGTAAGTGTAGATGTGAATCTATATATAATAGATGGATGTAGGTGTGGGCAGTTGGGTATAAGGATTATGTTTGGGCAATAGATGCATGGATAGATAGATATAGAAATAGATACTTGAGTAGATGGATGAATGGGAAGATGGATGGATTGATGTATGGAAGGAGAGATGATCAGATATAGAAATTTAGGTGGTTGGATAGTTGAAATAAAAGTCCCTAGATGTTGTTCTTAAAGAACTAGTGACCTGGGTAATTTTAAGTGGCCACCATTGAACATGAAAATGGGAAGGATATGTATAAAATTATCACTCACAATTTGGGAACATCTATCATTAGTATTGCCCATATGTACATGACTTACAGGTCCAAATACAAAGTTCTGTTAGTTTCACTAATAGATATAGACTATTTCTAAGGAAGAGTCCAGTCCAAAGGGTTAGTTTTTATAGGACCCAAATTCTTGCATATAGGTTCATCTCAATCATACTTTGTTTTTATTTGGAGGATGACCATAAATTTAATTTTCCTTCATCATTGTTATTACAAGCCATATTCAATAATAGCATTATTAATAATAATAGGACCTGTATCATATACAAATTATTATTACCCTCTTGTTGCAGATAAAGAAAAGGATATTTAGAGAGTTTATAAAACTTTCCCATGGATCATATATTTCTGCATCTTTCTGGTAAATGATAGGAACAACGGTATTTACTCAATTTACTTTGGAGCACAGTTTCATAAAGTAAGTTCCTGCTAATCAATTACTGATACATGGTAATGGTGACCAATAAATATTTGTTGAGAAAATTACTTAACCTATTGCTTTATTTATTCTGGCTTTCCCCATTTCAATTATTTGAAACATTTATTATAGTTTATTTTCTTTTATTCTTTTACTTACTGGTTTTATCGATATTTCTAAATATTTACCATATGTACTGGCACTTGTTTAAAATAAAAACAGATTAAATATTTATGTTTTAAATTTCTATTATAAGGTAATTCTGTGGATTATTCATAGAAATGTAATTTTCAATTATTGTAATTTGGGGGATTATTAGAGGAGAACGTATAGCAGCTTGAAGTTTCTAAAATTGAATGGAGTGAACAGGCAAATGGAATCCTTGCAATTTGGTTATGCCTTTATACTTAGTGGCAAAATATGGCATTAAAATATACATTTCAACATTCTTAATTTCTCTGATTTCTGTAACATCACTGCATAGAAGATTTACTTTTGCCCCATGAAGTTAATGCTGTTGGAGTGAACAAGTGACACTAAAGAAGAAATGGTTAATTTCAAACTACTTGAGGATAGAATTATGTGTGGGTTAGGCGAAGACAATGGATTCCCATATCCAATCCATAGTGATCCATTCATGGTGGCATATGTGCCATAGCCAACCCATTGAGCCCACCACAAAGAGCTCAATGGACACTTACATTTTAGAATATCATCATGGAAGCCTGAAAAAGAGTCATGCTTCCATATCCACATTTGTGTCCCCAAAATTGTCACCGTGTCTCCTTTTCCTCACATGTTGATACAACACCAATTAACAAAATTCTCCATAATTCCTTTCTAGTTGATCTCCTAAAATAAAAGCATATCACAAATTTAAATGTAAATGAAATCAGAGTGTGAATAGTCTCAGTTTCTATTGTATTTCTAATTATTTTACAGATTGTTTTCTCGAACAAAACAGACTCTCTCTTTCTGTGCTCTTATACCTTTTTCCCTTTCCACATGTAACTGACGATTAGGGAAAGATGTTAAGTAAAGGATATATTGTTTCAGTGTTTGCCTGGAGCTTCCTGTAATCTTTGCCAGAAAGCTCAGTCCTCTTAACAAACCGTCTTCACTGTATTTCAGATATCCAGAAGAGAAGTTTTGGGTTTAGCACATGATTAACTACTGAATGATATTTGAAGAAAATTTTATATTTGTGCTGACATGTCTTGTTGTCTTGGTGAAAGCCACTGCTATCCTAATGACAAAAATGTTGGGGAAATAACTGTATAAGAGACTAATTCAAACAATAAGATAAATGGTTCTTTAATTATTTTCAAATGGGGAAAACCCCATCAGAATGTTTAATGGTTCAAATGAAAGTTATACGACACCATTAATAATTTATTTCATGGAATGGGTAATGCCAAGGTAACTGGATCATACAGCTTTAATCTTGTCACCTTTTCAGGGAGTCATGTCAACATAACATCATTCATGTCAGTTATACAACTTAACAAAATATGTGGGAAAATGCTTTTGTAAGTCATCCTGGCCATAATGTAACCAACTGTGTCTCTATTTTGTGGTAAATACTTATTTTACAAGTTGACTTGAAAGGTTGGTTATCCCCTCCATTTTGACTGGTATAAGAAGTACCTCAAGACATGGTCTCTAAGCCACTTTTAGGGAAAATAGGCAATAAACTCAATATGAAATTAAGCATGATTCATGAATCTAGTACTGAAGAAAGAAAGACCCAAAATAGAAATCACAGCCTCTGTTTTCTCTACTTCTCGGATAACAATACCTTGGATAGATGTATGTGTGATGCTTTATAATTTAAAAAGCAGTTTTACCTACACAATGCCAAATTACATATGCACAAGTATGATACAATGTTAACCATTCTCATTTCTCAGGCAGGGAAACAAACTCCCCAGGTCTGTTATTTCTCAAGTTCACAAAATTAGAAATTAGCAGAACTAGAGTGAAAAATCTGTGTTCTCTGATTCAAAGTTTAAGTTTTTTCCTACCTATTGAGTTCTTAATTGCCTATATGATTATATAGACTAGGAGCTTAGTGGGAATCTATCAATCATTTTTGTCTGTGCAGCAGATATATATGGATAGTTATCTGAATAATTACACACCAACATTGATATCAGTCATTAAGCAGTACACAAATAATTAAGGAAAAAAATAGTGTTCTTGCAATGATCACTGTAGCACTCTGGATATTTATTTTCAGTCAGTGTGGTAATAAGTGAAATATCATGAAAAATTAAGGATATCTGTGAGTGGAAAGATGTGGTTCATTTTTTTTCCTTTACCAAGGAATTTTGAAGTAAGAGTTATTTCACTAAAGATAAACAAGATAGACCAAATGAATAATTCAATCCAATATTAAATGAATCTTATCATTATCAGTCTAATCATAATTGGGACATATTTTCTTCTATTTCTTTTTCAATATCCCATTCTCCAATCAAAAGAGTTAGTGAAAATATTTTCCTTCCATAATGTTACTTTGCCAAATTAGAAAAAGATAAACACCTTTGATATAACTTGGCATTTGGGGCTGTCAAATTTTAATTATTTCAGGAAATGTTACATTAAAATTCATATTTATGCTCTCCTTTAAGTCCCATGTGTATATTAAGGAAAATATAAACCCTGATTTTTGTTTTTAATATATAGTTGTCAGAATATTTCTTTATGAGAACACTTGTTATATCAAAAGTTTTAAAAGCATTTATGATGCCTGTGTTAGTACTAAGATTTTATCTTTTTAGACCTGTCAGGTTCACATAAATTCAAAACATTGAAACATTAGTTTTAGTTTGATTCTGGAGTTGAATTTGCCATGTACTCTCATTTTGTTTATTCTTTTTTTTTTTTTTTTGGTACTGGGGATTGAACACAAGGGGACTTGACCACTAAGGCACATTCCCAGCCCTATTTTGTATTTTATTTAGAGACAGGGTCTCACTTAGTTGTTTAGTGCCTCACCATTGCTGAGGCTGGCTTCGAACTAGCAATCTTCTGTCTCTGCCTTCTGAGCCAATAGGATTACAACAGGCTTACACCCACGCACCTGGCTTTATTTTTAATGCTGATAGATATGATATTTCTTTCTAATCTGAATTCTGTTTTGAAAGATTACCAAAATAAGAGAGCTAAAAAAGTTTCAAGTATGCATATATTTAAAAATATAAATGATTTATTGAGGCACAAATGAAATAAAAGAAATTGCACATATTTAAAGTGTACAACCTTATGAGCTTGTGGGGAACATTTCAGATCAAAACTACAACAGTAATATTCCTTTATTATTCCATAATGTCTAGTTTCTTTAGTGAGGTGCTGCCTTTATTTTCCAAGGCTCGAGACTTATATTTTCTCAGTTAGCCTAGGTAGACACTTATTGATTTTATTGATCTTTCCAAAGGGGCAGATTTAGGTTTCTTTTTTGTTTTCATTGATTTTCTCTATTGACTTTCTGTTTATACTTCCATTGATTTCTGCTCTATTTTTAATTTTTTTCTTATACTTGTTTTGAAATTAACTGCTCTTTTTTTCTAGTTTCCTAAAGTGGGAACATAGATTTTTTTTTTTTATTTTAGGTATTCCTTCTTTTCTAACATTTGTATTCAATGCTATAAATTTTACTTCCAGCATGACTTTTGCTGTATCCCACACATTTTTTATACAATTCTATCTCAGGTATTTTGTCACTGATGGAAAGCTGTCTAACTGACAGTTTGAAAGCAGACATTGTATGATTTCTATTCTTTTCAATTTGTTAAGATGTGTTTCATAGCCCAGGATATAGTCTATCTTGTGTGAATATTTGATATTTGCTTGAGAAAAATATGAACCTGCCATTGTCAAATAGTCTATTATTATTAATTATAACCAATTGATTGATGGTGCTATTGATTTCAACCATGTTCTTAACAGATTTTTCTGCAGATTGGGTCTGTTCATTTCTGACAGAGAGGTATTGCAGTCTCCAACTATAATAGTGGATTCATTTATTTTTTTTTTCTGGAAGTTCACCTCTGTTGTCAGGTGCATACATGTTAAGGATGGCCACATCTTTCTGGAGAATTGATCCTTCTATTGTTATGTTACACTCTTCTTTATTATTGATAATATTCTCCAGATTCATATTAGGTGTTATATCTTTCTTTATCCCTTTTCTTTTAATCTCATTCTGTAACAAATTAATTATTTTTGACTTCCTAGGTTAGAGGATTTAAAAATATTTTATTTATTAACATGTGTTATGGTTTGGATGTGATGTGTCCCCTAGAAGCTGATGTGTGAGACAATGCAAGAATATTCAAAGGTGAAATGATTGATTCTGAGAGCCTTAACCCAATCAGTTCATTAATCCCCTGATGAGATTAACTGAATGGTAACTGCAGGTGGGTAAGATGTGGCTGGAAGAGGTGGGTCATTGGGGGGCATGCTTTTGGGGTACAAATTGGTGAACTGAGCTTAGTCTCTCTTTCTGCTTGCTGATCATTATGTGAGCTGCTTCCCTCCTCCAAACTCTTCCATATGATGTTCTGTCTCGACTTAAGCACCAGGAAATGGAGCCTGCTGTCTATGGACTGAGACCTCTGAAATCATGAGCCCTCAAAAAAAAACTTTTCCTTCTCTAAATTTTTTCTGATTGGGTCTTTCAGTCACAGCAAAGGAAAAGTTGACTAAAATGGCATGCATATATTATACATATAGTGATGCATTGTGATATTTCAGCACATGCATGCAGCACACGGTAATCAAATCCAGTTTCCCTTTTTTCCTGTCCCCTTCCCAATCTTTAATAATCAGTATTCTACACTCACACTGCTATTTTAACTTCAACCCATGAGAGATCATGTGGTACTTATCTTTCTGTGTCTGAAGACAACAGTATAACTCTGTCTATTGTTTTTGATCCCCTCTGACAATCTCTATCTTTTAATTGGTGTACTTAAATCATTGACATTCAAAGCAATAGTTAGAGTTGGATTATTTTTGACCATATGCTACTACTATTTTATGCCCTTGCTCTTATTTTTATCTTCTATACTTTTTTTTTGCCTTTTGAGGTCTTAATTGAGTATTGTATATGATTTTATTTTTTCTTCCCATTTGGCATATCATTTGTATTTTGTGATTTCCCTTGTTTTTAGTGGTTGCACTAGAGTATAATCAATGTAATTGTATAATTGTGTGCAATTAATTAAAATCTACTCTCAAATAACATTACACCATTTCACAGGTAGTACACATAACTTATAATAATAAACCAATTCCTCTCTCCTTTCTCATGTATCATTGATGTGAATCATTTCACTTATATATAAACATGCATGAACATTTATGCATAAACATATATACATAAATGCACATAATCAAATGTATTTTTCTATTTTTATTTTGAATAAAACGCTCTCTGTTAGAGCTACTAAAAATAAAAAATAAGTTTTTAAAACTTTGATTATGTATTTTACGTAAATCTGCTGGCAACAAATTTCCTCCATTTCTGTGATTATTTGACAAATAATTTTCCCTCATTTTTGAAGGATAACTTACACAATACCAAACTCATTTTTTTTCTCTTTAATTTCTCTACAGTTTAATAATTTCACTTCATTCAGTCTCTTCTTGCATGGTTTCTGAGGAGAAGTCAGATATAACTCTCACTTTTGCTCTTCTATATGTAAAGTGATTTTTCTTCTGGCTTCCTCCAAGATTTCCTCAGATTTCTTGATATTCTGAAGTTTACATATGATATGCTTTGGGGTTTTGTTTGTTTTTGTATTTACTTTGCTTGGTGTTCTCTGGGCTTCTGAGAACTGTTTTTTTTTAATTGACAGTTTATTGATTTCTTTGAAATCAATATTATTACTTCAAATATTTTTCTTGTTCTTCATGTCTTTCTTCTCATTCAAGAATTCCCATTATATATGGCATCTTTTGTAGTTGTTCCACAGTTATTGGATATTTGTCTTCTTTTTTCCACTAGTTCTTTTTCTCTTTGCTTTTTAGTCTAAGAATTTTATATTGACATGTCTTTGAGCCCAATATCATTTCTTCAGCCATGTACAGTCTATTAATGAGCCCATGGAAGGTATTATTAGTTTCTATTATAGTGATTTTAGTCTCCAGCTTTTACTGTTTGATTCTTTTTTAGCATTTTCTATTTATATTACACATCTGTTCTTGTGTATTGCATACTTTTTTAGAGCTCTTAAGGTATTAATTATTAGAGTTTATTTTTATCTTATTATTTTTAATTTTTATTTTTTCTTTTTTAGTTACACATGACAGTAGATTATATTTTGACATATTTATACAAAAATGGAGTACATTTTATTCTAACTAGGATCCCAGTCTTGTGGATGTACATGATATAGAGATTCACTGTGGAGTATTCAGATATGTTCAGTTCCTTTGCTATTTATTAGTTGGGTTATTTGTGTATTTGCTGTTCTTTATATGTCCTGGAGATTGATGCTCTATCTGAGGTGCAGGTGGCAAAGATTTTCTCCCATTCTATAGGCTCTTGCTTCACGTTCTTGATTGTTTCCTTTGTGTGAAGAAGCTTTTTAGTTTGATACTATACCATTTACTGATTTTTGATTGTACTTCTTACATTGTTAAGAGTCTTGTTGAGGAAGTCAGTTCCTAAGCTGACATGATGGAGAATTGTGTCTACATTTTCTTCTAGTAGGTGGAGGGTCTCTGGAATAATGCTAGGTCCTTGATCTACTTTGAGTTGTATTTTATGCAGAGTGAGAGATAGGGATTCAGTTCCATTCTGCTACACATGGATTTCCATTTTCCCCACCAGCATTTGTTGAAAAGGCTATCTTTTCTCCAATGTATGTTTATAGTGCTTTGTCTAGTATGAGTTAATGGTATTTATGTGGGTTTCTCTCTGAGTGTTCTTTTCTGTTCCATTGGTCTTCATGGCTGTTTTGGTGCCAATACCATGCTGTTTCTGTTAGTATAGCTCAGCAGTTGAAATTAGAGTTCTGGTATTGTGAGCCTACTGCTTCAGTTTTCTCACTGAGTTGCTTTGGCTATTCTGGGCTTCTTATTTTTCCAAATGAATTTCATAATTGCTTTTTTTATATCTATGAGGAATGTCATTATAATTTTAAAAGGAATTGCATTAAATCTGCATAATATTTTTGGTAGTATGGCCATTTTGACAAGATTAATTCTGTCTACCCAAGAATATAGGAGATCTTTCCATCTTTTAAGGTCTTCTTCAATGTCTTTCCTTAGCGTTCTGTAGTTTTCATTGTAGAGATCTTTCACCTCTTTTGTTAGATTGATTCAAAGCTATTTTATTTTGAGGCTATTTTGAATTGGATAGTTTCCCAATTTCTCTTTTAGTTGAACCATCACTGATGTGTTAAGAGCCACAGCCGAAGGGGCCCCAGCAAACTTCCAGGTGCCAGCAAACTTCTAGCTGCCGGCTGATGATTGGCTCACAGCAGCCCCAGCAACATCTAGCTGATTGGCTCCTCTGCGGTGATGCTCATTGGGCTGTTTCCCTGCCCTTTCAGACCACGGAGCTGCTCATTGGGAGACTTTTTTGGCTCTGCCCACGTGACCCAGCCAATCAGCCTCAAGAGCAGGAGGATTGTGGGAGGTGGAGAGAGGCTTGAGGTGGAGAGAGAGGCTTGTGGGAAGCCGGTGGTGGCAGTTGAGGCTCTGAGGGTTTTTCCTGAGAGGCTGTTTTGTTTGGCGTGTGTGGTTCTAAAAATAAAGTTAGTTTCTTTTGACAAGTGGCTCCTGATTGTGCCCAGCCAGACTGCGGCATTTGGTGGCCCGTACGGGGAACGAACCCGCGACCTTGGCGTTATCAGCACCAATTTTCTTTCTTTCTTTTTTTTTTTTTTTTTAATTTTTTATTGTTGGTTGTTCAAAACATTACAAATTTCTTGACATATCATATTCCACACTTTGATTCAAGTGGGTTATGAACTCCCACCTTCACCCCATACACAGATTGCAGAATCACATCAGTTACACATCCATTGATTTACATATTGCCAT
>NW_026000057.1:36389176-36394957 GCF_001458135.2 Marmota marmota marmota
TTTTTTTTTTTTTTTTTTTTTTTTTTTTTTTGTGAATGTGTCTTTTAAATATAGGATCATGTTCTAAGCAGCTAAGAATGTTTTGAGCTCATTTTTTCCTATTTCTATCCCTTTAATTTTTTTTCTCTCTTTTCCTTTTCTTTCCTTTTTCATACCTCTGGGATTCATCCTACTTGCCTAATCTCCACTTTCTTAATGACCATTGTTTCATATTTTTTTTTTGTTTTTAGTTGTCTCAGGCAGTAGGATGACTCTAGTCACATTTATCCTCCAGTATGTACAAAAACACTTTATTTACTTTTAACAAACAAAAAGAAACTTTAAACCTCACTGATTAGCTCTCACCCAAGTTGTAGGACACTGGAAACAGCAAATTAGAAGGGAGAAGTAGTCTTTTAGATAAACCTATGACAGTGAACTAAGGAATGAATCCTGCCAGCTTGATACCAGTGAAAAGGCAGAAGGAATAAAAAGCATCTCTTATCTGTCATTCTGAAGTTGAACAGGCCATACTTACTTCCTCAGTCTGTATCACTTTATAGTTTACCTTTTGTATTAGTTTTTATCACTATAATGAAATACCTGACACAGGCTACTTACAAAGAAAAAAATTCATTTTGCTTATAGTTTTGGAGATTCAAGGCTCTGCATTGGCTCTGTTCTGATGAGGGACCACTCACATCTTGGCAGCAGTGGCAAGAGTGTGTATAGAAGCAACTAAGTGATTGTATCTTGAACTAGGGATCAGAGAGGCTCATGTTCCATAGTCCCTTCTGAGGGCATGTTCCCAGGTCCTAAGCATATCCTTCTAGGTGCTACTTTTCAAAGGTTTTACCACCTCCAAAGGAAACCTGACTATGGACCAAGACTAATTGCAATGGATCCTTGGGGAATATTCAGACTACATCCAAATTGTGACTTTTAATTAATTTTCTGTGAAGATATATTTTTAAGATAACATCAAGTATCCTTTGTGTTAAAATAGCCATTTGTAAGCATATTGTTGGGCTCCCAGGTGAGATACAAGTCTAAATAATAATGAGTTAAAAAGGGAAAACAAGGAGTGAAAGAAACATAAAACTGAATTTTGAGTGAAATGAACATTTCTGGCAAGTCTAATTTATTTTGAGAGGTCATTCCCCAAATAAATTTTGAATTGTCATAATTTTTTTGAGAAGATTTTTATATGACAATGAGTAGGTGAATTTTGAAAGGATATTTAATTTTGAGAGGAGATTTAGTGAAAGCATGAATTTATAAAGCAAAAGATAATGCAATCAGCCAACAACGCAAAATTGACTTGGGAAATAATTTAATTAAAAATTAAAGTTTATAAATAAATTAGAGATATAAACATGTATAGAGTAAAAAAAAATCACATACAGGCACACATTTCATTTTAAAAGAATTATAGTCATTTTCCTAAAATTGTCATGTCTTTCTTACAGAAATTATGACAGAAAAACACAAGGATTTATAAAATCATTTTAAATTAAACAGTCTACCAACCTAATGAAAAAAACATTTGTGTTATTTAGTTTATTACAGCAATTTTCCATGATGGTTTACAGATAACATGCAATTTTTTCCTTACATTTATTATTGGAAACTTCTACTTAGTCTGTGGTTCAATACATGAAATAAATTTTGATTGATTATTCTAAAAAGAAATTGATAAACCAAATGTTCAAACCATGGAAACAACTAGGTGATACAGATGACAGTTGAAAAAATAAACTGCACTTTGGAAGTACTCATAGAAGTACTAATGATGCATCTTTAAATCATGTACTTGTTTATCAAAGTTAATACTGAAAAATTTCCATCAAACCAGTATGCATGTCAGGTTCGGTGGCTCATGCCTGTAATCCCAGTGGCTTGGGAAGATGGGGCAGGATAATCCTGAGTTCAAAACTAGATTCAGCAACTTAGTGAGGCCCTAAGAAACTCAGTGAAACCCTGTTTCTAAATAAAATATAAAAAGGGCTGAGGATGCGGCTCAGTGGTTAAATGCCCCTGGGTTCCATCCCCGGTATCAAAAAACAAAAATAAAAAACAACCCCCTTAAAAACAAAAATCAAAAATCAAAAAACAAACAAAACAATAGGTAGAGTAAGATGAGAATTCCATTAGGCAATCGAATGGTCAGTACAAATCATAACACTTGAAGAAATATAATCCTCAACTCCCCAAAAATAAAAAAAGAATTATTTTTTATGCCAATTAAATTTTAAGAAAAAATTTAAGAAAGGTGCTTCTCTGAGGTGAGATGATGGAACATATTTCTAACAGGGACACTACCTGGACACCACAGCCATATACCTATAGATCTAAACCAGGGTCAGAAATCATTATAAAAGAGCATACATTAAGGCATCTTGCATGAAGTTGTGTCTCTAAATTGAGAAAAATGAAAGAGTCCTTATAAGAGGAAGATTCATTCAATTTTATTTGAATTTCAGGGAATACCAGTAGGTTTCAATTAATTGAAATCTGTTTTTTTCTATGTATTAACCATATGCTCTTAGACAACTCATATAAGCTAACACTTCAGTTACTTATCCATTAAAATTTATGCAATGATACACTTATTACAAAAGTGTGTTGTAAGAACTAAATGTACTTAAAGTAAGTGAAAGTTTTTGGAACATACTAAATTTTCAATAGTAGTGGAAATAGTAGGAGTTGGACAAAGAGATGGTAATTGAAAGAGAAACATATCATTTCTAAAACAAACTCCTAAGAGTTCCATGTATGCCCCAGGTACTGTTCTAGACAATGAGGAATGAAATACTGGACAAACAGGTCAAGTTCCTTCTTTCACTAAGGAAAGATTTTTTTTGACCTGTTGCTACTATAACAATTCTGTGAAATAGCATAAAACTTTAATCACATTGACATGAGTAAAATATGTAAAGGATGAAATATAGATTTTCAATTAAATTTAAACTCTGCATATGAATATTAAATTATTCTCTTTGCATCAGGTTTTTCACTGATGCATAGAACATATGCTGATGATAAATATTCTAAAAGTGAAAAATAAAAATGAAGCTCTCCAATCAGATTGTTTTAAAATACAAAGATCATTTTAATGTGAAGGAAATATAAACAAAACAATATGTTAAAGGAGACTGGAATTAATCTTAGATACAGTAATTTGGTAAAGAGCTTGCAAATAAGATAATTAAAAATATTTAGGTAAGGTAAGAAGAAGTAAATATACAATTATTAGATTAAACCTAAAGCAGAACTGAATGTGTAAACAGTGTAGTGGAAATACTTACATAAGATATTATGCATGTAAAATTTTAATATAATATTTTGATGAATTCAAATTTTTCCATTTTTAAAGTGTATACTAAAAATAAATGTCTAATTTTCATGACTTTTCTTCCAAACCAAGTAGTTGAAAATATATTGAAATGGTCTCTATTATTTTTTAGTTATTACAGAATAGCTAGATGAAATTAAACCTTTTACAAAGAAGAGGTACAGAATACAAGTAAATAAACAAAGCAAAACAAATAATAGATTAAAGTCAAAAGATTACAATCAAGGCAACCAAGACTTGAGTTACCAAGACTGCAGAAAGGAGGGAACTGCATTGAGGCAAATTCTGATCTGTGACTACATTTTCCCATTGGGGTACTTGACAATTGTCAGTGGGAAAAAAAGATGGGGTTTGGAGTTTGAGTTTGTCTCACTGGGATGAAAATAAATTAACTGGAGTTTATGGATACCAAGAAAACCAATAATCAATGTTCAAAGTCCCAAGGAAAAGATAGCTTTAGGGTAGCAATTCCCTAAACTCTGTGCATGATTTTCTATCAAAGCAGTTGTTGACTGAAGAAATTTACAAGTGCTAAAGGAGAAATGAAGAATAAAACAGTTGCTAAGAATCCAAAAGAGAAAAACAGAAAAAATATGTCTGTTTTAAGAACACTTAGAACAAAAAATGATACTTAGGGTACATCAAAATAAGAAAGGCTACCACATAATAATAAGTAAATAAAATAAAGGTATTGTGCTCAAATATAACTTAAATTTTTTAAATATTTAAAAAGAAGATTGAAATTATAAAAATTATTTCCTTTTATTAGCATAATTTTGCTAGAAATTAATAAAGTTAATTGGAAAAATCCAAGATTATAAATTAATCAATACTCTTTTACATATCAAATAATTAAAGAAAATTCAAGGTAGACATGAGAAAATCCTTAGGATTTAACAGTTGCAAGGAAAATGTGATATATCAAAAATTGTGGAATACAAGTAGTTGGTGGAAAATAGACATAAATGCATACATTAGAAGAAAAATTACTGAAAAGTCAATTATGTAAGCCTACATCTGAATAATCAAGAAAAAAGAAAATTAAAGACAAAAAGAGTAGAAGGAACAAAATAACAAAAAATGAAGTTAGATGCTCATGATATTGAAAACAAATATATAGAGAAAGAAATACATTAGGAGCTCTGTCCAGCTGTTCATATTTTGACTTCTTTGTATGTGCGCCCAACTCAGGCTTCAGACAAATGAGTGAAGAAGACTTGGAGGAGATGACTCCTGCCCCATCTCCCATATAAAAGCAAATGCATGAAAACTTGGAATGAGAAAAGCCCAACTGAACACAATCAGTTCTCAGATTCATTAGGAGAAGAAATGATTGTTATTGTTTTAAGTCACTGTTTTGGGATGGTTTCTATATAGAAAAATAGAACAGAAGAGACTGGAAGAATTAACACTCTATAGATGATAATATTCCCCCATTTAGTCCATAGATCCAATAAAATTCCTTTGAAAGGTTTTTGAAAAAAATTGATAAATTTATCCTGAAACTCACATGAAAATGCAAAGTATTGAAAATAGCCAACAAGATCTTGAAAATGAAGAACAAATGGTGAGGATTTGAATTACTAGATACAAAGCTTTATTTTAAAACCATGGCAATTAACATAATGTGTTATTGAACCAATAATGAATATAGAAAGCAATAAAGCAGAGAGCATTCTAATAGATCCACATATAATCTGATATGCAATGAAAGAACTATACCAATGCAAAGCTTGATCACATCCTTTGCAGAATACATCAGTATATGAATGGTAAAACAATAGACTTTAATAGTTAAACTAGGAGACTATCATCATGATTTCAAGAGATTGGCAAGGACTTCTTAAACAGCATATTAAACAGTGAAGGAAACAATAAAACAGTGAAAGAAATTGATACATGAACCCTATTAAAATAACCAACTTTTGTTCATTCAAAAGACATTATTAAAGATTCTAAAAAACAAATCATGGAATTGAGAAGATATATGCAAATATTTGACAAAAGACTAATTTAAGTATATAAATTCTTCCACAAATCAATAATGAAAAGATTTAGTTGTTAAAATGAACAAAAAAATCTAAATAGACAACTCATAAAAAATCCACATTTATTTATGAGAAAATGTGCACAAATTCATTATTCATCAATAAAATGGAAATTAAAACATGCTGTAAGATACCCCTACATTCTCACTAGAATAATGGAAAACAGTTTGAGAAGTATATTTCAAGTGCCACAATAATGTGTGGTATCTGGAAATTTCATACATATAAGTACTTTTATAAGTACTTATAAAAAAATTTCTGGCAGCATTTTTTAAAACTGAACTTATGTATACTCCATGACCCTCCAGTTTTACTCCTAGATGTATAATTAGTACAAATGAGAATATATATATATATATATATATATATATATATATATATATATATTTAACATTCAAG
>NW_026000057.1:36396160-36458070 GCF_001458135.2 Marmota marmota marmota
ATATATATATATATATATATATATATATATATATATATATATATTTTCAACATTCAAGAATATTCATGGCAGCATGAGTCAAAATAGCTTATTGGAAATGATTCAAGTGTTCATTAAAATTTAGAATTTATAAATAAACTATAATATACTCACACTGAGGAATACAACATCATATTGAAAAATAAGAAATTTCCGGACATGTAACCACAAATATAAATATCACCAATAATGCTTAAAATAAAATCCAGATACAAAATTTCCCACCCTAGTGGTTGATAATGACTGGGAGGTGGAATGCAGGTTCTGGTAATATGTGTATTTTGACCTGGATGACAATTTTACAGGTGAAATCACTTTATAAAAATTTATACAACTGTACATTAAAGATTTTTGCACTTTACAGTATCATGCGTTATGCTGCAATAAAAAAAACTTGGAAAACACAATTTTGAGACTTGCCAAGGAAGTCCTTTTAGAAATAAACTTTCCATTTTTTAAAGCAGGAGCATAAAAAAATGTTCCATATCCAGTCTTACGGAGAAGGATCCTTTTATATATTCTGTTTATGTTTTTGCTACTTATGAGACCATTTTAAGAAATCCTGGTGATTTATAATTTAGTAAATCATTAATCACATAAATAAGTATTTTAGTTTCATAGTGGCAAAATAAATCAAATTCTTTATTTCAGAAAGAGAAATCTCAAGGGCAGCAGTAACTACTAAATGGTGGCTTCATTAATTAGCGCAGTCCCTGAGATATTGCCTTTATAACCATGAGAAAATTATTCACCTGGATTTATTTTTTAAGTCCCATTAGTGTTACTGGATGGTAATTAAGGGCCAATTTCTTTTTCAGTCCTTAAAACACTTTCATAGATTTATGAAAATAAATCTATGTGAAATAGTAGCCAGGTATCATTAGTACTTTTAGGTGTTCATGATATCCATCCAGAAAGAATTTACCAAGATTATAAAAATATAATTTTACAAGAGTAAGAAACTATTATTCTAAGTTTACAATCCAGTAGAAGATTATGAGCAATAAATTAAAAGCAAACATTTTTCCAGCCCCTCATCCTACATAGCTGTCAAAAAGTTCAAGAATATGTTTTAAAATTTCTGTGTGTTTATAGAATTTCTGAAGTTCCTCTTTATAATTTCTACTTTTTTTCCTTCATGGTCAGAGAAAATACAGGATATGGTCTTTATTATTTTTTAATTTGATGAGACTTATTTTGTGGCCTAATGTATGATCTGTCTTATAGAATGTCTCAGGTGCTGATGAACTGGGTTGTATTCTGCAGCCGTTGGATGAAACGTTCTGTAAATGTCTGATAGGGCCATTTAGACTGTAGTGTGGTTTAACACCAATGTTGCTTTGATGATTATTTATTTGAATGATCTTTCCATTATTGATAGAATATTGAAATCCCCAAGTATCTTTGTATTGGAGTCAGTCTCTCTCTCTCTCTCTCTCTCTCTCTCTCTCTCTCTAGTTTTAATGTTTGCTCTATAATTACATACTTCTGTATTGGTGAACATATAGTTATAATTGTTGTTTCCTCTTGTCAAATTGATCCCTTTATCATTATACATTTACCTTGTCTCTTTTAGTGTTCCTGATTTTAGTGTTATTGTAATTTTATCTGACATTAGTCTGGTTGACCTTTGTTTTTTTTAAATAAATGGACTCTTTCATTTATTTTTTTCCCCATCCTTTTACCTTCAGTGTGTATCTTTACCAGTGAAGTGACTTTTTGGCAGCATATCATTGTATCTTTTCTTGTTTTGTTTTTAATTTATTCAGCCAGTCAAAATCTTTTAATCAAAGAGTTTAATCTGCTATGTTTCAGGTTGTCGTTGGGGAGTAATGACATACTCATGCCATTTTGTTAATTTTTTTTCTATTTTTACAGCCATTATTCATTTCTTCCTCTCTCATTTATCCTTGTAGTTTGGCAATTTTCTATATTGAAAAGATTTGATTTTCTTTCCTTTCTCTTCTGTGTATCTTCCCTTCTAGTGACTTCATACTTTTCATGTTTTCATGATGGTACTTATTGTCCTTTTGCTCTAGTATAGGACTTCTTTTTATCTATCTATCTATCTATCTATCTATCTATCTATCTATCTTTATCTATCTATTTTTTATTTATTGTGGAGTTGGGGATTGAACCCAGAGCCTTGTGCATGTGGAGCAAGCAATCTACCAACTAAGGCCAGTCTGTTGGTGATGAATTCTCTGTTTTTTTGGTTGTTATTGTTGTTGTTGTTCTTCTTCTTCCTCCTCCTCCTCCTCCTCCTTTATTTCCTCTTACTTTTCTTCTTCCCTCTCTCCTCCTCCTGGCTCTGAATGACTTTATTTCTCTTTCATTTTTGACTTTTGTGGGGTATAATATTCTTGACCTGCAGTTTTTCTTTCAGAGCTTTGAATACACCATAGTATTTTCTCCTGGGTGTAAAGTTTCTTTTAAGAAAACATGATGTTAGTCTAATGGGAATTTCCTTACATATGATTTGATGCTTTCTTTTTTTAATTGATTTTTTTAAAAAAATGACAGCAGAATGCATTACAATTCTTATTACACATGCAGCACATTTTTTCATATCTGCGGTTGTATAGAAAGTATGTTGACACCAATTCGTGTCTTCATACATGTACTTTGGATAATGATGTCTATCACATTCCACCATCATTGCTAACCCCCGCCCCCTTCTTTTCCCTCCCACCCTTCTTCCCTATCTAGAGTTCATCTATTCCTTCCATGATCCCCTTCCCTACCCCACTATGAATCAGCTTCCTTATATCAGAGAAAACATTCGGCATTTGTTTTTTGGGGATTGGCTAACTTCACTTAGCATTATCTTCTCCAACGCCATCCATTTACCTACAAATGCCATGATTTTATTCTCTTTTATTGCTGAATAATATTCCATTGTGTATATCTGTCACATTTTTTATCCATTCATCTACTGAAGGGCATCTAGGTTGGCTCCACAGTTTAGGTGTTGTGAATTGTGCTGCTATAAACATTGATGTGGCTGTGTCCCTGTGTTTGCTGTTTTTTTTTTTTGTTTGTTTGTTTGTTTGTTTTTTAAGAGAGAGGAGAGAGAGAGAGAGAGAAAGAGGGGGCGGGGAGGGAGAGAGAGAGAATTTTTTTAATATTTATTTTTCAGTTTTCGGTGGACACAATATCTTTATTTTATTTTATGTGGTGCTGAGGATCGAACCCAGTGCCCCACACATGCCAGGAGAGCATGTTACTGCTTGAGCCACATCCCTGGCCCGGCCCCTGTGTTTGCTGTTTTTAAGTCCTTTGGGTATAGGGATACCTGGGTAGAGGAGAGGGATAGCTGGGTCAAATGTGGTTTCATTCCCAATTTCCAAGAAATCTCCATACTGCTTTCCATTTTGACTGCACCAATTTTCAGTCCCACCAGCAATGTATGAGTGTGCCCTTCTCCTCCCATCCTCGCCAACACTTGTTGTTGTTTGTATGCATAATAGCTGCCATACTGACTGGAATGAGATGAAATCTTAGAGTGGTTTTGATTTGCATTTCTCTAATTGCTAGTGATGATGAACATTTTTTCATGTATTTGTTGATTGATTGTACAAGTGTCTCTTCAGGTTCTTGGCCCATTAATTGATTGGGTTATTTGGTTTTTTGGTGTTTAGCTTTTTGAGTTCTTTATATACCCTAGTGATTAGTGCTCTATCTGATGTGTGAGGAGTAAAGATTTGCTCCCAAGATGTAGGCTCTCTATTCACCTCACAGACTGTTTCTTTTGCTGAGAAGAGACTTTTTAGTTTGAGTCCATCCCGTTTATTGATTCTTGATTTTAATTCTTATTAAACCAATAAACGGGTTGTCTTATTAAGGAAGTTGGGGCCTAATCCCACAAGATGGAGATTAAGGCCTAGTTTTTCTTCTCATAGACACAGGGTTTCTGGTTGTATTTCTAAATCCTTGATTCATTTTGAGTTGAGTTTTGTGCATGGTGAGAGATAAGAGTTTAATCTCATTTTGTTGCATATGGATTTCCAGTTTTCCCAGCACCATTTGTTGATGATGCTATCTTTTCTCCAATGAATGTTCTTGGCACCTTTGTCTAATATAAGATAATTGTAATTTTGTGGGTTAGTCTCTGTGTCCTCTATTCTGTACCATTAGTCTACAAGTCTGTTTTGGTGACAATACCATGCTGTTTTTGTTACTGTTGCTCTGTAATATAGTTTAAGGTCTGGTGTAGTGATGCCACCTGCTTCATTCTTCCTGCTAAGGATTGCTTTAACTATTCTGGGATTCTTATTTTTCCAGATGAATTTCATGATTGCTTTTTCTATTTCTATGAGGAATGCCATTGGAATTTTGATTGGAATTGCATTAAATATGTATAGTGCTTTTAGAAACATAGTCATTTTGATAGTATTAATTCTACCTATCCAAGATCAAGGTAGATCTTTCTATCTTCTAAGGTCTTCTTTTATTTCTTTCTTTAGGGTTCTTTAATTTTCATTATATGTCTTTTACCTCTTTCATTAAGTTGATTCCCAAGTATTTTATTTTGGGGGGGCTATTAGGAATGGGGTAGTTGGGATAACAGGAACATATCTCCTTTCTGTGTTTTAAGAAGATGGGAATAGTTGCCTGGCTCTCTTCTTCCATTTTCTCTATTTTGAATTCTTTTGTAAGAAATTTATTTATTTATTTTTTTGAGATCTTTGCTAGAGAGCTATTGTGCTTCTTTGGAGTCATGATGTCATGACCTTACCTTGATTTTTCATGCTTCCTGTGCCTGAAAAAGGCATATTATCTGGTATATCAGTTGCCTCTACCGATTTCCTTCCTTCCTTCCTTCCTTCCTTCCTTCCTTCCTTCCTTTCTTGGTGGCTTTTGTAGTAAAAGACTTTATCCTGGAGATATCTTCTAGATTGTTGATTGGGTAAGCTACATTGGATTTGCTTCATGATATGTGGCTTTGGTTGGACACAATGGGTGTCTTAATGGTCTAGGTTTCAGGTATTTGTAAGATCATTTTGCCAGCTGGAATGTAGCTCTCTTAGGCATGGGAGGCTTACTGATAGCTCTGGTTGTGGCAGCACAGCTGTGGGTATGGGGTTTCCTTCAGTTTCTGAGGGTTGTGTGAGGGTAGTGGATAGGCCCAGGCAACTGTGTTGCAATACGGAGGTCCTGCCAGTGTCTGAGGGTCACACATGGTGTCCAGGTTGCCCCAATTGGTCTACAGGGGTGCCTATCAATGTGTAAAGATCTATGTGTGCCTTCTTGTGAACGTGGGAGACCAGGTTGCTCAGGGAAGCCTGCCCAGTTGCTCCCAGGGGCACAGGATGAGGAGGGATACAAGGAGACTGAACAGCTGAGATCCTTTGAGATTGGCTATCTGGATGCTTCTTGGGGTCTAGTAGCAGAGTTTATGAGGGTTTTGGGCTACCCAGAAGTTTTTAGGGCCACAAAAAGGTAGATGTAGCCATTCAGCTTCTTCTGAAAGCCTCAGGGATGTTATGGTTTAGATATAATGTGGCCTTCAAAAGCCCATAAGTAAAACAATGCAAGAATTATCACTTGTTAAATGATTAGATTGTGAGATAGGTCACAGGAGCATGACTCTGGGTTTTTTTTTTTTTTTTTTCTCCTGCGAGTGGAGCTCTCTCTGCTTCTTGTTTGCCATACCCTGAGTTGCTGAGTTGCTTTCATTCACTTTGCTCTTTTGCCATGATGTTCTGCCTCAACTTTGGCCCTGACCTGTGGACTGAGATCTCTGAAGTTGTGAGACAAAACTGAACTTCTCCTCTTCTAATTGTTCTTGTCAAGACTTTTGGTCACAGTGATGAAAGAGCTAACTAAAATAGGGGGCCAAGCTGCCAAGGATGGGCTGCCGGGCTGATTTGTGGGGCTGAGGGTGGGTGGGAGGCCTGCCTGACTTTTTCAGAAGGATTCTGGGTGAGTAGTCTAAAAATTACACTGTGTATCAAAACCTGGTTGTGGAGGGCATCTGTTGCCTGAGTTCTTTTTCTGGGGCAATGTGGTGGCATAGGTTCCTTCACATCTCCCAGTCTGGGATTGGGGTCTGTGAGGGTTATACTCTTCCCCAGGAGCAAATACTTAAAATGTCCATGGTGTGAGTGAGAACTCCTGGGGGTCACTTTACTTATTTTCCCTCACTATGCAAAGTCTTTCTTGATTTAGGGTTTACTTAGATGGAGAGGTGGGTCAGAAAATACTGTTTGCTTATTTTTCTTATGTATAGGGGAGTCTGTTCTGCGACATCTCGGCCACATCACCACTTCATCCTGGTGCTCGGCCTCAAATATTTTAGTGGAAGAGCAGTAGATTTTTCTTTGTTTTGTCCGTTTTATTGTGGGGGGAAGCATGCCAGGCACCTCTGGCCAGCCATATCACTGATGTCACTCCCTACTTAGAATAATTTCTCATGTTTGTTTTAACAGAAAATTCTACTTACCCAGAGAAATGTTCAAAATCAAATTTCCTTTAAAAAACAATGACTTAAAATAGAAGGGAAAGAAAGAAGCCAATCTGAAGAGGCTATATAGTGTATGATTCCAAGTATATGAAATTCTGGAAAAGGCAAAACTATGAAGACAGAAAAAAGACCAGGGGTTGGGAGGAGGGTGGGATAAATCAGTAGAGCACAAAGGACTTTTAGTGCCCTTAAAAAGTTCTGTATCCACTGTTACGGTGGCAACATATTATACATTTGTCCAAACAGAATGTACACTACCAAGAGTGAACTCTAATATAAATTATTGGCTTCAGGGGATAATGATGTATCAATATAGGTTCACCAGTTATAACAAACATACCACTCTGGTGAGAGTGTTGGTAATGAGGGAGTCTATGCATGTGTGGGGCAGGAGATGTATGCTATGAACCCCAAACTACTAAAAAAATAATATGCTAAAAAATAGAAAGAAATGTTTTCACTGCTTTCAAAATTGGGAAAAAAGATATTAGAAACACAGTAAAATTTATGGTCACTAAACTTATTACCTTCTTGACGAACACAGCAGTGCAGCTTACTGTAGTTGGAATAAATTTAAGCCTGAATGATTTCATTTGGGAGAGAATGATAATTTTCTTATTTCAGTTCTCACAATTTTAAGTAATGATAGTAACAATGTAGATTTAAACATGATAGCTTTGGTGAAGGATAGCCTCGTCTTTATTCTTACTTTTGATGAGATTCTGATTAAAATAATTCATCTACTTTTTAAAAAAATTTAGTTATAGTTGGACACAATATCTTGTCTTTTAATTTTTATATGTGGTGTTAAGGACCTAACCTGGTGCCTCACGCATGCTAGGTGAGTGCTCTACCTCTGAACCAAAACCCTATCCCAATAATTCATCTTCTAAATCACAAATTTTCTATAATCTCATGCTATCTCCTAGGGATTGCTTAAAGCTATATTTTCAGTGATGTTTAATTTGATAATTATGGGAAAGTCCTTTTATGAAATTATAAATGGAAACAGTAGTTATAAAAAGATCTTTAAGCCAAATATAGTGATATTTTTGTGGATAATAAACAAAAGGCAGAAATAACTTCTTAATTTAGTTAATTATAGAAATAAAACCTCATGTGAATCAATGAAAAATGTTTTGACTACTACCTGAGAAAATTTTATATGAGTTTTCACGATGTGATTATTTTAAATGGCTGGTATTAGAATCGGACATTTTTCATTTCAGATGCTAATTTTAGAAATACATAACATGTGATTTTAATATTTACGTATTTTATTTACAAAGGTAAAGGAAGGCACTTAAGCATTATTCTCAGCCGGTAAACATGTTTCCAAAGTTGCATAAGTACTGTGAGAATGAATATGTGTGGGAATATATAGAGAAGTAGGAATAAGAGATGAAGAGCAGCTAGGTTCTCATTCCATAACTGCTTTATCCATAGTTAAGAATAAATTTTCACTAAGCTGGAGCACAGTGCTGCATGTGTGGCTCCTAGTTTATCTGGTAGTTTATTTTTTGAGGGAGAGTTACTCTTTTCTTGTTGCTTAAATGAAATCAATGTTAATTACTTAACAGTGAGAATATTTGCCAAGTGTCCTTAGCTTGCAGTCAGATTCTTCAATAATATCTGATATTATCCAACATATAATTTCTCCAAGTTGACTCAGCCATCTTTCCGTTTCTCCTGAATGGCACTTAATTCATTTATTTTAAGTAATAATTATTTATTTTTTTAAATTTTTTGTTCTAATTAGTTATATATGACAGCAAAATAAATTTTAACACATTAAGCATAAATGGAGTATAACTTCTCATTCTTCTGGTTGTACATGATGTAGTGTTATACAGGTCATGTAATCATATATGCACATAGGGTATTAATGTCCAGTTCATTCTACTATCATTCATACCCCCAAACTCCCTCCCCACTTTCACTCCCCTTTGTCTAATCTAATCACTCTATTTTCTCCCCTCTCCTCTTATTGTAAATTAGCATCTGCATATCAGAGAAAATATCTGAACTTTAGTTCTTTGAGATTGGTTGATTTTGCTTAGCATAATATTCTCCAGTTCCATCCATTTACCAGCAAATGCCATAATTTCATTCTTCTTTAAGCCTAAGTAATATTCCATTATGTATATATAACACAATTTCTTTATCTATTCATATTTTGAAGGGTACCTAGCTTGGTTCCATAGTTTAGCTATTATGAATTGAACTGCTATAAACATTGACATGGCTGCATCACTATAGTATGCTGTTTTTAAGTTCTTTGGGTAAAAACCAAAAAATGGGATAACTAGATCAAATGGTGGTTCCATTCCAAGTTTTCTGAGGAATCTTCATACTGCTTTCCAGAGTTATTGCAGTACCACCAGCAATGTATGTGTACCTTGCCCCCACCATACCCTCATTAACATTTATTGTTGCTTGTATACTTGATAATTCCATTTTGACTGGACTGAGATAGAATCTCAGTGTAGTTTTGATTTGCATTTCTCTAATTGATAGAGATGTTGAATTTTTAAAACATATTTGTTGATCAGTTGTATATCTTTTTCTGTGAAGTATCTGTTCAGTTCTTTAGCTCATTTATTGATTAGGTCCTTATTATTATTATTATTATTATTATTATTATTATTATTATTTTGGTGTTAAGTTTTCTGAGTTCTTTGTATATCCTGGAGATGAATGCTTTATCTAAGATGAATGTAGTAAGGATTTTCTTCCATTCTGTAGGCTCTCTCTTCACATTCTTGATTATTATTTTTTTTTTGCTGTGAAAATTTTTAGTTTGATAATATCCCATTTATTGATTCTCGATTTCACTTGTGCTTTAGGAATCTTGTTAAGGAAGTCAGTTCCCAAGCCTACATGGTAGAGATGTGGGCATACATTTTCTTCTATTAGGTACAGGGTCTCTGTTCTAGTGCTTAAGTCCTTGATTCACTTTGAGTTCTTTTTTTTTGTTGTTCAAGGTGAGAGAGAAGGGTTTAATTTCATTTTGCTACATCTTGACTTCTAGTTTTCCCAGGCCCATTTGTTGAAGAGGCTATCTTTTCTCCAATGTATGTTTTTGGTGCCTTTGTCTAGTATGTGATAACTATATTCATATAGGTTTGTCTCTGTGTCTTCTATTCTGTAACATTGGTCTACATATCTGTTTTTGTTCCAATACCATGCTATTTTTGTTACTAATGACTCTGTAGTATAATTTGTGTCTTGTATGTGATGCCTCCTGCTTCATTTTTTAAATTATGTTTATTTTTTATGTACAAGTATTATTTTTTTTATTTTATGGGTTTTTAAAAATAAATGAGAGTGGAATGCATTACAATTCTTATTACACATATACAGCACAATTTTTCATATCTCTGGTTGTATATAAAGTATGTTGACACCAATTCATATCTTCATACATGTACTTAGGATAATGATGTCCATCTCATTCCACCCCCCCTTGCCAACCCCCTGCCCCCTCCCTTTCCCTCCTAACCCTCTGCCCTATCTACAGTTTGTCTATTCCTCCCATGCTCCCCCTCCCTACCCCACTATGAATCAGCCTCTTGACATTTGTTTTTTTGGGATTGGCTGACTTCACCTAGCATTATCTTCTCTAACTCCATCCATTTATGTGCAAATGCCATGATTTTATTCTCTTTGATTGCTGAGTAAAATTACATTGTGTATATATGACACATTTTTTTTTATCTATTCATCTATTGAAGGGCATCTAGGTTGGCTCCACTGTTTAGCTATTGTGAATTGTGCTGCTATTAACATTGATGTAGCTGTGTCCCTGTAGTATGCTGTTTTTAAGTCCTTTGGGTATAGACAGAGGAGAGAGATAGCTGGGTCAAATGGTGGTTCCATTCTCAGATTTCCAGAGAATCTCCATACTGCTTTCCATAATGGCTACACCAATTTGCAGTCCCACCAGCAACATATGAGTGTACCTTTTCCCCCACATCCTTGCCAACACTTATTGTTGTTTGTCTTCATAGTAACTGCCATTATGACTGGAATGAGATGATATCTTAGAGTAGTTTTGATTTGCATTTCTCTAATTGCTAGAGATGTTGAACATTTTTTCATATATTTGTTGCTAAGGATTGCTTTGTCTATTCTGGGTCTCTTATTATTCCAAATGTATTTCATAATTGCTTTTCTATTTCTATGAAGAATGTCATTGGGATTTTAATAGGAATTTCATTATATCTGTATAATGCTTTTGGTAGTATGGCCATTTTGACAATATTAGTTCTACCTATCCAAGAGCATGGGAGATCTTTCTGTCTTCTAAGGTCTTCTTTAATTTCTTCCAGTGTTCTATAGTTTTCCTTGTAGAGGTCTTTCACTCTTTTGTTGGATTGATTCCCAAATATTTAATTTCATTTTTTTGAGGCTATTGTGAATGGGGTTATTTTCCTCATTTCTCTTCCAGTGGATTTATTACTGATGTATAGAAACATATTTTATTTGATTTATTGGTGTTAATTTTATAGCCTGCTATTTTGCTGAATTCATTTATTAGTTCTAGAATTTTTCTGGTGGAATTTTTGGGATTTTCTAAATATAGAATCATGTCATCAGCACATAGTGATAGTTTGAGTTCTTTTTCTACTCGTTTCCCTTTAATTTCTTTCTTCTAATTAAGTAATAATTATTTATTAATTTGTCTTATATCTTCACATACAGATGCAAAATATATACTGGAGATGATAATAAAAGCTCCCAGAATGCACTACCTCTGCTCTATTCATCTTTGTTTCCTCCAATACCCAGCCCAGTGCCCAGCACACATATATGTGTTCTCAGTTCACAGGAAGTGGTGTTTCAAGTGTTGATTTGTAAATTGAGTTTTAAAAATCTGATTATTAGATTTCCGGGTTGACCTATAAAAATTTACATATGAAATACTTCTGATTACAAAGAAAAAATTTGAAACAATACTACTGCAAAAGTCTTGATGAAAGTATGGAAAATAAAATTGAGTGAGAAACTGTGTTTAATGTTAAGCAGCTTTATTTGAGAACTTTTGTGTTTAATCTGTAGAAAATGAAAAGCAAAAGAGATGTCTAAAAATTCTCAGCATCATGTATTTGGTGATTAATGAAACTGTCCTTCTGTTTTGTCTAACATGACATAAAAGTTTATGGACTTTCCTTTGTTTTGTGTAGTGAATCCTTATTGTCCTGGTCTGACAGTTCTCATCTGTGTGAACTTGAACTTGTGGTGTGATTTCTGTGCCTCAGTATACCTATCTGAAAAAAATGGGAGATAATATTAACTATCTTAGTGGGTTATTGTGAGGATTAAATGAGGTAACAAACATGAAACACTTAGAATATAACTTGGCATATATTAAGTGATTTTTAAATGCTGAATATTCTTGTTGCTACTCATTGTTTCTTTCTTAATGCTCTTATAATAGGTTTTTCTTTAACTTACTTAACACCTGTTTTCTAGTTACTTATGTAATAGCTCATATAGTTTATGACTTTAAGCTCTCTCCATAGGCAGAGGAAAATTTATTTTACACAAACAACAAAGCATTTAATTGCATATCGACAGTCAATAGATATTTTTGCAACAACTTTGTTGTTATTTTAAAGCAAAGCAGACTAAAGGAGTGGGAGCAAATGCAGTTTTCTTAGCTGACTAGACAAACTATGTAAGGAAAGAGAACTAAAGGGAATTATGGATGGTGTAGGTAACCTCAGGGAAGGTTTGCCTGTGATCATAAAATAGAGCATGAGCAGTAGAAATATCTTGTTCTTAACATATGTAGTGTAGGGAAAGATTTTGATTGGATAAAAAGTGGTTGACTATTTAGCCCCAAATGTTGCCTATTTGCTCATTCTGTAGTATGTTTTAGAAAATACTCTGAAATTAGGAAAAGATATGGTTCTTTGAATCCGTTGCTTGAATATTTTTTTTAAAAACAGGATAAAATTGGGCTGGGGATGTGGCTCAAGCGGTAGCGCGCTTGCCTGGCATGCGTGCGGCCCGGGTTTGATCCTCAGCACCACATAAAAAGATGTTGTGTCTGCCGGAAACTAAAAAATAAATATTAAAAAAAATTTCTCTCTCTCTCTCTCTCTCTCTTAAAAAAAAACAGGATAAAATAGGCATTTCCCCATGTATTTGTATTTTATATTTTTTAATGTTTTTATTGATGCATTATTATTATAAATAGTGAGATTTGTTACATATTTGTACATACACACAATATAATAATATAATTTAGACAATTTAGTTTCAAGTACCTTGGCTTTCCCTCTGCTTTGTTCAATCTTTTTCCTCCCCCATTCCCTTCCTCAACCCTCTACTCTAATAAACAGAATTGTGAGGTTTCTTTCTTTCTCTCTCTCTTTCTCTCTTTCTTTCTTTCTGTTTTTCTGTCTTTCTATCTTTCTTTTCTTGATACCAGAGATTAAGGTGTGTTTAACCACTGAGCAATATCCCCAGCCCTATTTTGTATTTTATTTAGAGACAGGGTCTCATGAAGTTGCTGAGGCTGGCTTTGAACTCACAATCCTCCTGCCTCAGCCTCCTGAGCTGCTGGGATTATAGGCCTGTGCCACTGTGCTCAGTTTAGACTTTTGTCTTTAAATGTTCAGATACACACTAGGAAACTTAGGGTACTGTGTGACAAAGATCAAAACTTCTCCTTCCTAGCCAGTTCCCTATTAATGGATAATTATATATCAGTTGAGACATATTTTCGAAAGGATTTAAAAAACAACTTTAGAAATACTAACACAGTATTTGCATTGCTTGACTGGTCATTCTTGAGTGACAATAAGTTTATTCTCTCTTTGGATTGTTTCAAAGGCTCTAGCATAACTGAAGACCAGCTTCAATACCATTCTGTCTTGAGTGAGGTAAACAAAAGAGTCTTGTCTATTGTCATCTTCTGTGAATTGGATCTGAAAATATTTTTGTCAATTGTTAGATAATTTTTGAAACCCCAGATACTTGAAGATAATGATAACAATACAACGATTTCTTTCTTATTTGAAGAACTGAGAGGTGGGCTTCCATTTTGGAGTTGATCTAATAGAAAGGAATTTTTCGTGTAAGTAGAATGATGCATTGTAGATTGAGGAGGGATGGAAAGAGGAAGTACTGGGGACTGAATTGGAGCAAATTATATTCCATACTTTTATAATTACGTTAAAATGAACCCAAATATTATATATAACAAAAATGAAATAATAAAAATGCTAATGGTTAAAAAAAGAGGGAAAGAATATTAACTTCTTATTTTTGCAGAAAGTTAGCATAGCTAGACTCAAACTCCAAAATCTGACTCTTCTGTAGTTGCCAGCTTCTGAAGTCTCTATGTCCTTTGCTGGTCTGTTGGAATGTGTTGGTCTATGCATAATTTAGAAATTTGGAATAGAATTCATATACATAATTTGAGGCTCCCAGTCTCTGGCTCCTTCCTTCCAGATTCCTTTCCTCATTTTCCAGCTGCTTTGATCTCTTGAAATCTGTCTTCTGATTCTTTATACAAATAAATATGTGGATTTCCACTCAAATTTTAGCTCTTTCATGTGACATTTACTGCAGCACTTCAGGCTAAAAGCTAAAAAGTGAATCTACCAACTCTTGGAATACGAAATCAATATATGAGAATAAATCATAGTTGCATAGACCACTAAAAAACAAGTAGAGAGCTGGGCATAATGGTGCCTGCCTGTAATCCCAGAGGCTTTGGAGGCTGAGGCAGGAGGATCAGAGGTTCAAAGCCAGTCTCAGAAGACCCTCTTTCAAAATAAAATATAAAAGGGCTGGAGGTGTGGCTCCATGCTTAAGCACCCCAGTACAAACAACAAAACAAAACAGAAAAAACAAAAACCCACATAAAAGCTCCCAACAACTAGAGAATTAAATTTTAAAATAATATTTGCAATAGCAACCTAAAATTGAAAATGGGGAATCAGTTTTTTAAAAATATGTGAAATGTGTGGAGAACTTCTGAAATTAAAACCATACAACATTGCAAGCAATGAAATAATATGTAAGTAAATTTATAAAAATGACATTAAAGAGATAAAAGATATAAATTTTCCTCAAATTAACCTATATAAATTTATTCTAATGCCAATAAAAATCCAAGCTACATTTTTGTGTGAAAATAAATAAATTTGATTCTACAATTTATATGTAAGTGCAAAGAATATCAAATGGCCAAAACAATCTCAGAATAGAACAAAGATGAAAACTGGCATTCTCAGAGTTTAAGCCTTCAAAGAAAGTTGCAATAACAATATGTTAAGGAAAAGACAAATAGGTCAATAGGAAACAAAATTAAAAGATAGTTCACACATAGAGGCTTCTTTTCAATAAAAGTGTTAGAGCAATTCAATTGGGAAAGGATATTGCTTTCCTGACGGAACAATTGGATCTTCATGGTGAGGGAAGAATCAGTTCTGACAAGTATTTTACAACATGCACACAAATTAATTTGTTATAAAGTCTAACTCTATGTGAAAATAAAAAAAATCATAAAAGGTGAGTGTAAGCCAGGAAAATATATTTGCAACTTTGAGATAGACTGGTATTTCAGAATGAGGATAAAAAAGAATAGCAATGATTAATTGAACTTTGTTGATTATAAAGCTTCAGTTCATAAAAACTTACCCTTTATGAAAATGAGTAGGCAAGTTAAAGATTAGTAGAAAATATTTGAAATATGTATATTTGAAAAAGATTGTAACCAGAATACTTAAAGAATATATAATATATTTACTAAGGAAATAGTTGCTATAGGAAAGCAAATATATATGTATATATATTTATGTGTTCACATGTATCTATGTGTGTATATATATTTGTTAAGGAAAACACCAATGCAGTTTTATTTGTTTATTCCTTGTACAGCTTATGACAACTCCACAGATGTGATTGAGTCCATAACAATTTTTCCAAGCTAAACTTCTATAATGCAAGTAAGAGCCAATGAAAGCTATTTCATGTTTCTGATGTATGTTGTAGTTTATGGAGTACCCAATCAACATGTTAAATAAAGAATTTTTTGAATCAGTTTATAAATAAGAACTTCTGAGAGAGCTAAACAATTTACAAATTTGGTAAATGATGTAAATTGTTCATTTTTTCAAGTTTCATTCAATATATATATATATATATATAAAGATGGATAAGATTATGTGTTCACTTAAGCTACTTGTAGTCTAGTGGGGAGTTATTTTCTTTTTCAGAAATGTCATCTATTATCTGGAAGGAACTGATAATGCAAAGTTATAATAATAGCATGATATATTTTTGATTTCAAGGGGCTCAGAGGTTGAATGGAGAGATACTGACTTGACAATATAATACTAAAGAACAAATGTGCTTTGAAGGAAATAAACACAAGGGTGAATATAGTCAAGGAATCTAATCTGTACTTTGAGCATAAGTATTATGGTTATGGTTGGAAGATGTAGTATCTGATGTGAATTTTGAAAAAGATGCAAATGCATTCAGGAAATAGAAAGGGGTAGAGAGCGAGGATGGAGGAAGAGACAGCTAAGTAAGATCCTCTGGCTAGCTCTACCCACAGACACATGTAGGGTAGCTACACATGCACAGAACTACCAGCACAACTTAAGGAAATCAGATGACAGACCACAGTGCCTGGTTTATTAAAATAAAACAAAGAGAGGCATTGAGGAGGAAGGGCAGGAAGAAGTTTTCCATGTCATTTCCCACGGGCAACTCTAAGCAGCCCAGCATGGAGAGAATTCCTTCCACTTGTAAGGGAGAGAAAACTAAGTTCAGACCTTAGACTTGAAATCTAGTACCATGCCTCTCATGATGAATCTTGTACTGAGTACTGACTTTCTTTTCAGACCAATACCTGTGGACTGAAACTCTGGAACTACACTGGGCCAGAAGGTGAAGATACTGCCCCTCCAAACTCTCCCACAACTTTGGGCACAATAGCAGGGAGCAGGACTCCATCCCTTGGAAGCAGAGCATAAGAGGTAGCACTGGTTTTTGCCACCATACATCAACCTCAGGGAGCATAATGTAGTGCAAGACTCCATTCACTGAGTGTTGAACAGGGTAGTAGGCATAACACTCTGAGGCTGAACTTAGTGCCTGGCTGGTGAAACCTAACACTGGACAGATTCCAACATACCCCATCCTCAGGCCTACCGATGGATTAATCCACTGGAATGGACTCAGTGTGAGGAGAAGACACATGGGCCCAATCTACTGAACTTCCAGCAAGCATTGTATGTGGCTGATTGCAGTGATCTTTGGCCACATAGTCACCTCAGAAATAGGGAGCTCATAGAAGTGTGGACCTTGGTCTTAACTCTATTTTTCTGCTCTTGGTAGGCTATGGACTAGGGTATAACTCGGCTTGTGCTTTAGTGATGTGGCACAAGAGCTTGGGGCTGGCTCATCCACAGTGACTCTGTTCAAATCCAGGCAGAATCTTATAGTGTCTGACCTCAGGCCAGAAGCTGTGGATGAGGCATCCAGGTTTACCTCGGTCCTATGGAGAGGCTTGTGGAGACAGATTACTCTTTCTAGGTACCCTCCTGTCTCTTTCTGAACAAGACAGTAAGAGACTATTTGGGACAAATGAGGGTTTGGATTGACCTGTAGTACTAAAATAATGGCAACACACCAATAGAAGACTACTGGTAAATCTGGACATGGGCACCATCCAGTGCTGAAATAGCAGAAGTGACTATAGGTTCAGAGAAAATAGGAGACCTCTCAGAGTTTCTGAAAAGACAGGCACAAACAAAAACCAGATTAGGAAGACTGGAATAAGTACCCGATTCTTCAGTGTTTAGATGACATCATATGCCAACAGCATCAAAAGCTTTCAGGAAACTATGATTCCACCAAGTACTCAAAATAAGGTGCCAGAAACTAACGTGACAGTGATGGTATGGGAGAACCTTCAGAGAATTTAAAACAACAGTTTTAAGAAAACTTAAAGAGCTTAAAGAAAACTCAGAGACATTATCTTAATATTCTAATAGAGAAACTTAACAAAGAAATGGAAGCAATTTAAAATATCAAACACAAATGCTTGAGCTAGAAAATACACCCAGAAAATTAAAAAAATGTCATAGAAGGCATAAAAACTGGGACAGATCAAACAGAAGAAAGAATTAATGAGTTAAAAGATAGGGTACTAGAAAATAAGCAGCTGGAGGACAAAAACGAAAAGAATTGTAAAGGAATGAAAAAATTTTATAAGAACTTTGGGAAAGCATTAAAGAGAATATATTTAGGTTATTTGGGTTCAATAAAGACTTAAGGATGCCAATGGGGTAGAAGAAATTTATTCAAAGAAATAATAGCAGAAAACTTTCTAAACTTAGAGAAGGTCACAAATATCCAAATACAGGAAAGTCAAAGGTTACCAGGCAAATTTAACTTAACCAAGTCACCACAAGACTATCTTTTTTTAATTGGTGCATATTACTATACTGAATGGTGGGTTTTGTTGTGGCATATTCATACAAACTCATAATTTGAGCAAATTAACTCCCCCACCCCCTTCCTTTCCTCTCTCAATTTCCCCTAATTTTTTCTTTACACTAATAGTCTCCTTTTACATTAATTATATGCTTTCCCCCCTTCCTCCAGCTTCTACATATGAATAAAAATGTGTGACTATGTGATGTTTGATTGTCTTGAGTTTGGCTTATTTTGTCTAACATGATGCTCTCCAGTTCCATTCATTTTCCTGAAAATGACATGATTTCATTTTTCTTTATGACTGAATAAAATATATTTGTGCATATATATGTTTATACCACATTTTCTTTATCCATTCATTTGTCAATAGACACCTAGGCCAATTCTATATCTTAGCTATTGTTTTGTGCTGTGATAAACATGGGTGTGCAGGTATCTCTAAAGTCTACTAACATTAATTAATTGAAGTAAATACAAAGGAGTGATATATCTGGATCATATTGTAGTTATTTTAATTCTTTGAGGAATTACCATACTGATTTTTGTAGTGGCTGTACTAATTTACATTCCCCCAATAGTGGGGGATACATTCTTGCAAGCATTTGTTATCATTTATGATTATAATTCTGATTGGAGTAAAAAGGAATCTCACAGAATAAAGATAAAGGGAAGATTCTCAAAGTTTCAAGAGAAAAGAAAAGAAAGAAATATTACATAGGGATGCCTCAATTTCCCTAAGAACTATATTCTCAGAAGGAACATTATAAGCAAGAAGAGAGTAGCATGAGGTTTTCATAGTACTGAAGAAAAAGTCAATCAAGAATAGTGTATCCAGCAAAACTATCTGGTAGAAATGAGAAAGGTACAAAGACATTCCCAGAAAAACAAAAGGTGAGAGTTTATATACACCAGAACTGTATTATAAAAAATTCCAAAGAAAGTTTTTCAAAGTGAAAGAAATAGACATTACTGATTAAGAAGAAAACATATGAAGGTATAAAACTTACCAGTAAGAGTAGCTATACAATGATTTAAGAACACTCTAGTATTGTAAGTGTGATACATAAATCATTTGTATCTTTAGTATGAAAATATAGAACTACACAAAGGTGTTAAGTGATAGGCAATATGGAAAGATATAAGATGGTGTTATCAAAAATTCAAATATGGGCCAGAAGGGAATGCAACTGGAGAGTGTTCTTATATTTTAATTTCCTCTTTTATTTGTCTCTATTCTTCATGATCATGTTAAGTTTCTATCAGTCCAAAACAACTTGTTATAATTAAAAGATGTGTTTACTAAGCCTCATGGTAAACACAAAGCAAAATTTTGTAATAGACAAATCATAAACAATAAACACACCCACTAGTATAATTCACTTTTAACTACCAAGGAAGACTATAAGAGAAAGAGAAAGAAAGAGAGAAACTACAACAAAAGTATAAAACAAGTTACATATTGCCTGGAGAAAAACATTACCTATCAATAATTACCTTGAATATAAATGGAGCAAATTTCCCATTTAAAGATACAAAATGATTGAGTGGGTTAAAAAATTCCAACTATATATTGCTTACCAGATGCTTACTTCACCACTAAAGACACATACACAGTGAAAGTGTAGGGATGGAATAAGATATCCCATGCAAATGGAACTCAAAAGAAAGCAAGAGTAGCTATAGTAAAAGGAGATAAAGTAGACTCTAAATAGACATCAGTAAAGAGACAAGAAAGGTCATTATATAATGATAAAGGAATCAATTCAATGGAAGAAATAGCAATTCTAATTTATATGTGCCAATATCAAAACACTCAAATAAATAAAAATATTAATAGGCCTAAATGGAGAGAGAGATTCAATATAGGATTAGCTTGGGACTTTAAGACCCAAATCTCAGCAATGGACAGATCATCTGCACAGAAAATTGACAATGAAATGTAGGAGTTGAATTGTACCTCCGGCCAAATGGGTTTAACAACCATCTACAAACCATACCACCCAACAGCTGCAGAATACACATTTTTCTCATCAGTACATGAAACATTCTCCTGGTTATATCACAGGAAAGGCCATAAAACAAGTCTCAAAAAATTAAAAAAATTGAAATCGTATCAAGTATATTTTCTAAACATAATGCAATATAAAAAGAAATTAATAACAAGGAAAACTAAAAAAAAATATATAAACACATGGGAATTAATGAAATTACTTCCAAACACCCAGTGAATCAAAGAAGAAATGAAGAAACAAACAAACAAAAAATTTCTTGACACAAATGAAAACAGAGACTTAGTATAACAAAACCTATGGGATAGAGCAAAAGCAGTAATAAGACTGAAGTTTATAATAATTGATGTCAATATCAAAAAAGTAGAAAGATATAAGACAACCTATCAGTGAATTTAAAGGAATCAGAAAAACAAAAACAAATTGAACAGAAATTTGTGGAAGGAAAGAAATAGTAAAGATAAGAGCAGAGGTAAATGGAGACTTAAATAAATATAAAAGATGAATAAAACAAGTGTTTCTTCAAAAAGGTCAACAAAATAGGCAAACCCTGAGCTAGATTAACTAAAGAAAAAAAAGAGAGAAGACTCAAATAAAATCAGAGATAAAAAGAGAAGCATTATAACTAATAATAGCAGAAATATGAGATTATTAGTGATTATGAACAAATATATGCCAACTTATTCAATACTCTATAAGGAGTGGACAAATTTTTAGACACATACACCTTATCAGAACTGACTCATAAAGAATTTGACAACCTGAACAAAAAATAACACCAAGTTATGGTTATCTCAATGCAGAAGAAACACATTGATAAAATTAAACATTCATTCATGATTAAACACACTGAACAAAAGCACACAAGTAAACTACCTCAGCATAGTAGAGGTCATTTATATTAAGCCAATAGCTAATGTCTTGGATGGGGAAAAGCTGAGAACACTTCTCTGTAAAATCTAGAACTGACAAGCATGCTCACTTTCACAACTTTATTCAACATAGTGCTGGAAGTCCTAGCCAGAACAATTAAGTAAGAGAAAGAACTAAATGGCATCCAATTTGTAAAATAAGTAAAATTGTCACTGTTTGCAGATGACATGATTATATGTATAGAAGACCCCAAAAATTTCACCAGAAAAAAAAGAAAGAGAAAAGAAAAACAACTAGAATTAACAAATGAATTCAGCAAGTTGCAAGATACAAAATCAACAGACAAAAATCAGTAACATTGCTATATGCCAATTGTGAATTATTTGAGACAGAAATCAAGAAAGAATCATGTTTACAATAGCTATAAAAATATACAAAGTAAAATAACTAGGAATAAATTTAGCCAAAGAGTTGAAAGATCTCTACAATGAAAATTATAAAACATAGCTGAAAGAAATTGAAGAGGACACAAGAAAGTGAAAACATGTCCCATGGTCATGGATTAGAAGAAACACTATTGTTAAAATGTGCACACTACCCAAGCGGTTTACAGATTCAATATAATCCCTATCAAAATACTCATGGCAATCTTTCTAGAATGAGAGAAATTAATTCTAAAATTTGCTTAGAACCACGCCTCCCCATACTCTGAAATACACTACCTAAGGGGGAAAAACCCTACCAAATTAAGTCATATATTATTAGCATAATATATATCATGCTAATAAATATATATTAGCATAAAAACAGATATATAGGCCAATGGAACAAAATAGCCAGCAAGTAAACCCACATGTCTATATCCAACTTATTTTCAACAAAGTTGCTAAGATCATGCATTGAAGAAAGGAGTCTTTTCAGTAAAAAAAAAAAAAACAAAACAAAAAAACAAAAAACAAAAAAAAGAAGCTAGACCATTATTTCTCACCTATTACAAACATCAAATCAAAATAGATTGAAGACTTAATTATAAGACCTGAAACTACAAAATTTCTGGAAAAAAAAAACACAGAGAAAATGCTTCAGGACATTGGAATGGACAAGGATTTTTTGGGCAAGACCTCAAAAGCACAAGCAGCAAAACCAAACATAGACAAATGGGATTATGTATTTATATAAAAAAGCTTCTATATAGCAAAAGAAACAACTCACAGTCTAGAGTCTACCTTGAGAATGGGAGAAAATATTTGCAATATATACATCTGACAAGGGGTTCACATTCAGAATATATATAGAACTTTTAAAACTCAATAATAACAATAAAAATCCAAACAATCTGATTAATAAATGGACAATAGATCTAAATAGACATTTCTCAAAAGAAGACCTACAAATGGCCAACAGATACATAAAGAAATGGTCAGCATTACTAATCATCAGGGAGATGCATGTCAAAATCACAATGACAGATCACCTCACTCTAGAAAGAATGGCTAGTATCAAAAACAGGAAAGATAGCAAGTGCTGGCAAGGATGTAGAGAAAGTAAATCCTTGCCCATTGTTGATGGGAATTGAAATTAGTATAACCATTATGGAAAATAGTATGCTACTTCCTCAAAAAACTAAAAATAGAACCATATGATCCAATAGACCCACTACTGGGTATGCAGTGGGATTGAAAGGAAATAAAATCAGTATGTCAAAGAGACAGCTGCATCAGCCTCCTCTCTCTCTCTCTCTCTCTCTCTCTCTCTCTCTCTCTCTCTCTCTAATGAACTACATCCTTGTACCCTTACATTCCTACTTTCATTGCCATAGTATTAATAATCAAGAAATGGAAACAACCAATGTGTCCATAGCTTGATGAATAAATAAAGAAAATGTGGTACATATAAACTGTGGAATACTGTTTAGTCATAAAAAGAATGAAGCTCTGCCATTTGCAACAAAGATGAAATGAGATGATTATATTAAATGCAATAATTCAGGTACAGAAAGGCAAGTAAGTTCTCATGCATATGTGAACCTTAAAAAAATAAGTTGAGGGTAGAATGGTGGTTATCAGAGGGGGGAACAGTGAGTTGAGGATGAGTGATGGGGAAAGTCTCAACAATGGGTCCTAAGGTAACTTCAGATAGGAGCAAAAAGATGTGGAGAGGAGTATTACATAGTAAGGTGATTATAGAGAACCCATTATGTCCTGTATATTTCAAAAAGCTAGAAGAAAGGATTTTGAAAGTTTTCACCACAAAAAAAAATTCATAAATGTTTGAGGAGATAGTTATGTTTACCCTCATGTAAACATTATGCAATATATGCGCATGTTAAACATTACATTTAAACAATACATAAAAATTTTATGTTTTTCTGTAGCAGTTAAGCACTTTAAAAAAGGGAAAGAAAAGGAATGGTGAGAAAAAAATTCAGTGTAAAATAATGAAGGTATGAACAGGAGAGACGGGGACAGAGGAAGTGGTGAGGAGTTTCATTATAGCTGGCATATAGGGCATTTGGAAGGGAAGGAATTGAGGCCATCAGCTGGGTTTGGGGACATTAAGGGTATTGCATGTTATGCTAAAAAGCTTTGATTTTATCCTTTAAGAAACACATAGCCAGTAGAAGTCTTGAATCAGAGGAGATTTAACTGAATATGATTTTTAGGAGGATAGTGTGAAGAATGAACTTGAGGAGAAAAGAGGTGTGTTAGGATATGCTGTTAGGAATCCATGGAGATAGTCTAAAGAAGCAATGTGGGGTCCTAGAGAAAGATAGCAACAAGAAGAGAGGAGAGAGGGAGCAGATTCAGAATTGCTATTGGTTACAATCAGTGAAATCCTGATTAATTGTGATTTTTGAGGGACAGGGAGAAGTAAAAAATTGTCAGTATTAGGTGACTGGGTATGTAGTGATGCCACTCAGTAAAATAAAGGGATAGGAGAACAAGAAGATTTTGACAGAGGAAATTTATTTTAATCTTAAGGTACCTAGTAATAGATGTCATATAGATGAATATAGAGAGGTTTTTGTTTTTTGCATTAATAAACTGACACAGAATTAGCATCTAATATTTCTTTCTCTGCCTAGCACTGCCAACCTGAAGAGCGTTTGAATGCACTGTCATTAAAAGTCTGCAACGGGCCCAAGAGACAATTGCAAAATTTCCTTGATAAATGCCAGATTTATGGAAAAACTTGTAACTATCTGAACATTTAGGCAAGTTACTGTTTTTCAAGCTCTTCTCTCTGAATTCCAGTTCCTCATGGGACCTTTCATTTGAATTTTTAATCTTTTGTGTTGCTTTTCTCTCATTCCCCTCCAAGTTTTCTTACCCTTCTTTAGTTTCTGGACTCCAAACTTGATGTAGTATTCTAACAAGTGCCTGGCCAATGCCCAGTGGGACAATCGCTTCACAGTTCTTGCATGTTATGTTCTTGTTAGTGCATTCCTCTATCTTGCTGGTTTTTAAAGTAATGGCAGTGAGCTGATGACTCACATTTAGTTCATTTCTCCCAATGGCACTTCTTAGCCTCTGTGGCAAACTCATTCTTTCCTATCCTGAATTCATGTCAGGTATTTGTTCTTCTCTCTTGACTGCCTTCCTGCCAAGTATTTATTGTTGTTTTAATTTTTCAAGAACATTTTGGGTTTCAATTTTGTCTTCAAAAGAGCTAGGCATCCTTTCTCTCTTTTTATAAGTTCATACAATTTCAAATCGGTTAAGTATGATTTCTAAGCTCTCCAAGACTCTGATCAATGGATGGGATGTAGAAAGAAGTGACTAGTGTAGGATTTTACAGGCTCACTGGGTCCTTCTCCTGTGGCACCTTGGGGAGGTGACTTGGCTTATTGCTCTCTTCTCACATACCAAAGAATGAGGAAAAAGAATGAGATCTAATCAAATGCTGCATAAACAAAATGCTTGCCACATGAATGTGTTCAAAAACATTAGAATACTCTCTGAATGATTAAGAATTATTTAATCTTTACTAAGAAGACATAGGTGTTCTCCTAGGGCTGGGGTTGTGGTTCACTGATAGAGCTCTTGCCTTACACATGTGAGGCACTGGGTTCAATCCTCAGCACCATATAAAAATAAACAAAACAAAGGTATTGTGTCTATCTACAACTAAAAAAAAATTTAAAAAGAAATAGGTGTTATTCTAAGTCAGAAGTTAAAAATGCCTTGAATTACTGAATTTATATATGATCAAAACAAAATTCATTTTTATCGACAAATAAATTTATACCACTGGAAGGGAAACTATGTTTCTCATTTTGTAGGTAAACCAACAATCAGAAAAATTATGATAGAGCCAAGGTCACTGAGATACTATAAGATCATACCTATGTGCATACACATATATATTTGTAAATATATTTATTTAATTTCCATTATTTACCATTATCTTTTTTTCTTTTTTTTGGCATTCGAATAGTTTCTAGTTTCCCACAGTTAAAAAAAATGTTGAATAAGCCTTTTTGAAATAGTTTAAGAGGTGTGAGTTCAGTAAATATTACATTGAATAAGAAATCAACTTATTTAATAATACATTCACTCATCATGCTTTCATGCACCTAAGAATCAATTTATATCTTGATACAACACAGATGAAAAAAAACTTATAATTAAGTATGGCCCTTTTGCATAAAACCTACTAAAAGCATATTCAGAGAAAATTCATTCAACAAATATTTAATGAGCACCTTCTATGTTCTAGGCACTCTGCACAGTGGCACGAACATCAATTCAAATAAGAAAAAGTCATCACCTTTGTGGTACATACACTCTCATGAGTGATGCCCATATGTTAATTCCTAACATACATTGATGTGAACTGTGATGAATGTTAGAGAAATATGTAAGTATATAGGGATAACTTTGTAAAACCTTCTTTGTTCTTGTCTTCTAAAAGCCCATCCAAGATACACCTTATACCCTCACTACCCTATGTACCTCCACACAAACACTAATGGTCCTTTGTAGTGTGTGGCACTTTGTATTCTAAGCTTTGGTTATTTTCTCTCTGCTTTTTCTCCTTCCTTTTTTTCTTCAAATTTATTTACTAAAACTATGGTTAGGGACTATGTATGACACTCAGAATATAAAGAGACACAAGAGTGACACAATTTCTGGCTTCATGGAATTGATGATGCTATGTGGAATAAAACAAGTAAACAAAGAATTATATTAGAAAGAAGAAACTGAATCAAGAAGCTCAAGGCCCCTGGTCTCCCTGTATTTTTTGTTTGTTTGTTTTAGAGACAAAATTTTGAGAAATTTGTTTTAAGAGTTTATTAACAAGTACATATATACATACACAAACTGTTCTTCTGCTTAAATATTTGAGAACTAGTATAGTAGACTGTATATTTACAAATACATTTATATAACAGCTAAAATTGAATTTAAGTATGAAAAAGCTTTTATATATTTTTTTTATATATCATGTATTATATATATGATATATATATATAATTTATTTATTTTTCCTCCCAGTTTTGGAAGAGATTCCAATCTATTCATTTTGAACAAATTTACTGATGCCATATTTTAAGTTTTATTTCCATCTTACTTTCACATTCAAATTTCAGTCATTCAGAGAAAGCTACCCTTATTAAAATTGTTGCTCTATGGTTTCCACATGGTAGTGGAGCATTGATAGTTGTGCCTGAACTAAGGTCTCAGTGACCTGACTACAAATGTAATTTTGGCCTCACTCTAAGATTTGCCTCAGTTACATCCTTTAGTATAGCCCAGAGGGCAGTGCTAACTTGTCAGGTCCACTCTCAGTCAAGTGCTGATTTTTTAGCTAGTTTTAGGGCTCAGAAATATGAGAAGAGTGAAATCAAGTATTTTCATTATATAACTATACATTAAAAATATTAAATAATTCATTTGCTGGTTTCCTTGTTTTCTTTTACTTCATATTAAGAGGACCTATGTTTTTAAATGCAGACTTTAGTTCACACTTGTAAAATGAGTTTGAATCAAAGATTCCATGTAGACATATTCTGAGATTAAGATAATTTGAACTATTTCTTTGTAAAAAGTCCTCCTCTGCCTCCATCCTCAGATAAATCAATAATATGTTTAATTAGTTGGTTCTTTGATATACTTTTAAAAGCATTTCTTCTCTTCATTTAATGTCATGATTTCTACCTTTCCGATATTCTTATTTAAAACTGGAAACTTCTTTGTACTAAGGATGAATTTATTTAGTTTTCTCTGTAGACTAAATTACTGATTTATGTTAATTTATTTCGAACCTGCATGCATGCAGTAAATCAAAAAATGGATGTTTTTCTCTGAGTTCTGCCTCAGTTGCTGGAAGAAGCTTGCAGACTTGGAATTATTCTTGTCAACTGCAGCCAGAGGAGGAAAGTCTGAGCAGGGCATCTTTTTGTGAATTGTTATTCCAAACTCATAACACTTTCATTGATATAAAGCTTTATAGCTCCAAAATTCTTTGCAATTTTTAATTGGTTCATAACATCTTCAGCCCCAAGGGCTCTGAGTAATTTAAAGTTTTGTTTTTCTTTGTTAGTTTGCAATATTCATTATAGCACTATTTATTTTGAGCTCCTGATCTTGGGTTTGTTTGGATGTGTTTCTCTTGGATGTGTTTGTAGTTATTTTTCTTTTTTCTACTTTTGCTAGGATGCCCAAGAGGCTTGGGACAAGGCTGCCTATAAATTAATATAAAAATGAACTACATTTGTGTTCTTTGTCATCTGCCAGAATGCCATTTGGAATCCTCTCTTGGAATACGAATGTCCCAAATACTCACCAGAGTGGAATTCAGGTGCAAAGTAAACACAGCAGTTCTGGTATCAACATCCATTTAGCTAGGGGGAAGTGGGGAGTTTTTGTGTCTATTATTATTACAAACAGATTGTTCACTGTATGCTATTTGAAATGGAGAGGGAATGAGTGATTTAAGGATTGTATTTTAAGTAATTAACTTTCACATTGACAGTTGGCCTCTTCAAGATTGTGAAACAGCAGCCAAAACAGAAATGAAAGCTTTGCTAGGCCAAAAAGTGATTCAAGTGGCAATAGGTGGTTTTCTATTTTTTTTTTAACTCACCAATGTATTTCTTATTAATTTTCACCTGCACAAACATTGTGAGATGTTTGGTGGCTATTTGGCTAGTGGTGTGACTACTTAAAAGCAAAACAAAACTTGCCTCTTGGTACCACAAATGACACTTTCAGTTTTAAGTGGTGGTATAGCAATGACCAGATGACCTCTGAATCTCTCTGGACAGTTGGGCCATCGTGAGACCTCTCAATTCTTCCTGCCTGCACTGTGAATGTGGCTGTAGCAGCATTTCCACATCTGCTACATTCACACACATGATCCATGTTCAACAAATAGCTCGTCCCATATCTGGGCCTAGATTTTAAATGTGTGTGTTAACTCAGGAAGGTCTTGTTCCAGCTGGCAATGGTGGGTGGATTTTCAAATCCAGAATTTCATTTGAACTGGGACCAACATGATCTGAAGCACATTTATGTTGGTGCAGGAAGACTGGAGTCACAACAGATAAATTGAAAGATCATTTCATGATGGATTATACAAGACGTTGTTTTTCCAAAAAATGCTTTCTATCACACAAAGGGCAGAGATCACATAACTCCTGTTCAGGACCATCCATCAAGCAGACTTACTCTCACCAAAAGGCTAAGTTGCCAAAAAATAAAGTGTCAGAAATATCTCAGCATTTGAGATTATATGTAATATTTACCATAATCCAATGACTCTGAGGATGGCTGAGTGCCCTGTACTTCAGGCTGAGATCTCATTTTATTAAAATTAAGTATAAAACATCAAAATGAAATAAGCAAAAGCAGTTGTTTAATTACCATATCAGAATAGAAACTTATTTAGGTGATTTTGGAATAAATAAAAAGGTCATCTAATGACTTACTTGAACTAAGATATTGACAGTGATATGTAGGAACTTTACTTAAGTATGTTTGTCTAATAAACTCAATGCCATGTAGTGATGGTGTGAGGACCTCTGAGAGAAGGCAGATGTTTATCAAAGCTGGTCTCTAAGTTTAATTACAGTGTCTTGTACTTTCAGTCCATGATTGGTTGGTCCCATGGGAAGGTAGCACGTTATGGTGTAGTGTATGATGGAGCAAAATGCTCACCTAATGGTCAGGAAATAAAAAAGAAAGAAGAGGCTAGGACATCCTTCTCCCACCCCAAGATCTAAAGACCTTCTTCATTAGGTTCCACCTCTTACAGTTTCTACCATATCCCAATACTGTCACATTGAGGACCAAGCCTTAAATGCATGAACCTTTGTGGGGGACATTGCAGATACAAACTATAAAAAAAAATAATTTTAAGGAGTTTCAGATACTCCATTCCAAATAAGTTAGTTTCATATTTATGTAAATGTATTTATGAACCTAAACACAGGATACCAAGAATACTTTCCTTGATAAAGGACAAATAATTATTAGAGTTATAAAATGTCATTTGTTTTGATCATTAAGTGTTTTTTGTTTACTTGGTGGCTTTTTTTGTTTACTTTTGGATAGCAATCTAATTTTCTTCTGAACTTAGGTACCTATGGGAATTTAATCTATTTATCTGTCTAAACATCCCTTGTAAATATGTAAAGAAACCTTATTTTCTTCTAGAAAATTCAATTATTTTTATTACATTTTAAATACTAGGAGCCAGATTACCCCCCAGAGACCAACAAAAGTCCTTGGACCTCTTATCTCAATAACAGGCAAAGGCTCATTTCTCATTCCCATATCCTGGTTCCTCCTGACTAAGAGAGATCCTATTTCAGGTTCTGGGACATTCTGCATGGGTCAGCCTGGGGGATTTCTGTCAAAATAAAGAGTCCAATTCATTAAAGAACCATTTTAAGTAAGTAGTTTTTCAAATCATTAGAGTTGCACAAATCCAAAGCTTCTGATTAATTCTGTGTCTTTCACACTTCTTGAGTGACTTAGGAGACAGATGTGACATAATAGAGTACCACTGGGCTGAAACATGGAAAGTGTGGGTTCCAGCTCTAGAACACTCACTCTGAAGCTATGTGTTCTTGGGCAGGGTTTTCTGAACCTCTCTGAGACTCATTTGTTTTACAAAGCAAGAGCATCTCTATTTACCTTATGAGGCTGTTGTTGGTATTAATTGCATACAGTGTTCAAACTGAAGTGTTAGCAAATACTAAATATCCGTTGTCTTGTGTAATGAATGGCACACAAAACAATACCATCTAAATTAAACCATATCGCCCGATGTGGTTTCTTCAGTATCTATTTTTAGTTGATATTTTCTAATCCAGTTGTGACCTTAATTTTTGAGATTGATATGCTTAAATTATTTCTTAACTTGTATGTGCTGCCCAGATTTAGAAATTCTCTCTTCTCCTGATAGATAGTCTGGTCTCTTACCTGTTTCATGTAATTAGCAATAAAATGATGAAAACTGTAAAAAATGTAGTGAAGACATTCCACACTGTGTTCCTCAATCCACCTGCTGTACTGACTAAGGCTGGAGCTGTTACAATGGACTGGATGAAGGGAACTCTCAAGCCTCTTTCTTTGACAGTGATGCTCTTACTTCGTGGCTTGATGCAGGTGTTCTCTGAGGCTAAGATTCCGAACACAAATATCCACCACCTGCAGCTCTCTCCATGGCTATAAATGTGGGCTCAGCCTCCTAAGCCTCTAAACCACTTGGCAATGTATGGTGGAATGTTTTATTGCAGAAGTAAACCCCTTTTGTAGGAAACGGAATGGAATGCATTGTTCCTTAGGTGTTGTGGAAAAACAGATGGAATGGAGGAACCCACTTCTTGTGTGAAAGGAACAGCTTCCCTCTTAGTAAAGTTCTCCCTGATATGAGTCTGTACTGCTCTTCTTTGTCTCTGTGAATGTGTGTTATACCTCCCCTCTCCCCGTTTCTTTATAGAACACTCTGTCAATGTAACATCTGAATCTTTGGCTCTCAAGTACCTCTTAAAAAAGAATGAGTTTTGGAACAGGATCCTCATACTTTCCTATCATAGGCTTCCACAGTCTTGAAGTTGACCCCTGAGCCTGAAGCTCTGACTTCCCTCCCAGGAACATCCAGGTGGTATGTCAACCACTAGATTACACCTATTTAAGAAAACACGTTTAATTGAATTCACAAAACAAGTATAACAGATTTTGTTTCTAAAAAGATATCATTACTTTCAGTAATCCTATACTATCCTAGATGTATTCCATACTGAGAAACCAGGGACACTTTGCTTCTGTCATTTCAACATACCAAAGAGCAATTCTGTAAAAACCAGCAGCTGGTTATGTTACAATTTGTCAAACTGTTAGTCAATAACCTTAGCTTTTTCTCTTTGCATATGTGAAGGAACACAGTTTATGGATTCCTTTGGGCAGATTTTGGCTTGCCAAAAAAAAAAAATAATCAAGTGGAAAAATGAACTTGCTTTCCTTTGTAACCTTGTGGAAGCTTATAAAATACTGAATGAGAATACGTCTGATATTTGAGGGTCATGGTTGAGCTGTGCTAAAGATATTATTCAAGTTTTCTTGCATTTTTTGGCACCAGGAAGCTATGAAGATAAAAATCTCCTCTAAAATCATCCAAGTCCTTTGTCTTTTGGCTTTTCTCTTACTGTTTTCAGATCTGGCCTCAGCTAGAGGGCAGGCCCTGTGAAACACTTCAATTGATTTCTATTCCATCCCATATTGTAAGCTCATTTTAGTAGTTTTTTTTTTTTGAGGTGCAAACTGCCTTAGAGTGCTTTTAATAGTTTTTTACTTTTTCTGTCCCTCTATAACAATTCTCATTAAGAATCCCCTTTACTTTTCAACAAGCTGAAGAAGGATATACTGACAGCTGCTATTTCTTCCTAATACTTGGGAATCTTTTGGAAAGTTGTATGGTCCATACTGTTCTTATTTAACATTTGCTATAGATTTTGAAAAATAATATAAGAGAACTATTGTACAAATCTCTCTGTACTGCTATTTCCAACATACTTTGAAAATTTAGAAATGTAATATACATAAGTCACAGTTATCTAATATATATTACATTTTATAGAATCACTGGAATTTAACCTACCCTTATAATTCCCAGAGAAATAAAGTGCTTGGTATAAATCCTGGCACATAGTGAAAGCTATACAAATTTTTATTTTATTTTTATCATCTGCTATGGTCTGCATGCCCCCTCTCCAATTTCATATGTTGAAATATGAACACTCAAGATTTTGGTATTAGGATGTGGGACCACTGGGAGAAGTGATGAGGTTATAAGGATAAAGTCCTTGTGAATGATATGAATGCTTTTGGTAAGTGCTCCTTTTGAAATTTGTCCCCATTTATAAAAGAGGGTCCAAAGAGCTGCCTTGTCCTTCCACCATGAGAGGACACTGTGAGAAGATGCCATCTATGAATCAGAAAACAGTCTCTCACTAGATACCAAACCAGCCAGCATCTTGATCTTAAACTTTTTAGCCCCAGACTGTAAGAAATGTTTCTTTTGTTTGTAAACTACTTGGTTTATGATAGTTTGTAGTCCAAATGGACTAAGACGTTATATATATCTATAAGGATATACTTTGGGAGTGTTGTCTCTGGTTACAGATATGGTACTGTGGGGGGAGTGACTGTTTTTCTCTCTTTCATTGTTAGTACACATTACTTGTTACTACTTTTGAAGTAGTATGTTCTATTTTGTTACATATATATATATATGTATTTTTTATCTTTGGGTAATAAGAACTTTCTGTGGTTTTCTGCTTTGGCCAGGTTGGCCTCAGTTGGAAGGCAAAAACCGTAACTAACTTTGTCATCACGTGATACCAGATGAGACCAGGAGCTTACGGTGCTCACTTCATTATAGTATGGGCCTGCTGCAGCTAGAAAGGCTGCTACCACTACTGCCTTCACTCACTTTTGAGGTGGCTGCTTGTACCTTCTGTTGTGAGGAGGATTTTGCAGTTTTAACCTAAAAGGCTGTATTTTTGCTGGTACACATTTGAACAAACAGGTTTCAAAATTATGAGAAGGCCTTGAAGGTACTAATTTTCAGTTTCTACAGTGACCTTGACCAAGCTGGAGATCTAGACCAATTATAGGAAAAACTTGCCATAAAAAGAGATCTCACTCCAGTTAGATTGGCAGCCATTATGAAGTCAAACAACAACAAGTGCTGGCGAGGATGTGGGGAAAAGGGTACACTTGTACATTGCTGGTGGGACTGCAAATTGGTGCAGCCAATTTGGAAAGCAGTATGGAGATTTCTTGGAAAGCTGGGAATGGAGCCACCATTTGACCCAGCTATTCCCCTTCTCGGTCTATTCTCTAAAGACCTAAAAAGAGCATGCTACAGGGACACTGCTACATCGATGTTCATAGCAGCACAATTCACAATAGCAAGACTGTGGAACCAACCTAGATGCCCTTCAATAGATGAATGGATAAAAAAAATGTGGCATTTATACACAATGGAGTATTACTCTGCATTAAAAAATGACAAAATCATACAATTTACAGGGAAATGGATGGCATTAGAGCAGATTATGCTAAGTGAAGCTAGCCAATTCCTAAAAAACAAATGCCAAATGTCTTCTTTGATATAAGGAGAGTAACTAAGAACAGAGTAGGGTCGAAGAGCATGAGAAGAAGATTAACATTAAATAGGGATGAGAGATGGGAGGGAAAGGGAGAGAGAAGGGAAATTGTATGGAAATGGAAGGAGACCCTCAGAGTTATACAAAAGTAGATACAAGAGGAAGTGAGGGGAAAGGGAAAAATAATACTAGGGGGACAAATGAATGTCAGTAGAGGGGGCAGAGAGAGAAGAGGCGAGGGGAGGGGAGGGGAGGGGGGATAGTAGAGGATAGGAAAGGCAGCAGAACACAACAGACACTAGTATGGCAATATGTAAATCAATGGATGTGTAACTGATGTGATTCTGCAATCTGTATTTGGGGTAAAAATGGGAGCTCATAACCCACTTGAATCAAAGTGTGAAATATGATATATCAAGAATTATGTAATGTTTTGAACAGCCAACAATAAAAAATTAAAAAAAAAAAAAAGAGATCTTCTAGAAAATTAGTTGTTAGGAAACCCTCTTTGGAACAAGCTGAGAAAAGCTACCTTGGATCTTATGCTGATGAGCCAGAGAGGTGGACCTGAGTGTCACTCTTTTAAATAATTTGATGATTTTTAAACATTAGTACTTTTATTATATTTATTCATGTTACATTACATATGCATACATATTATATATCCACTGGTTAAAAATGCTATTTCATTTAAGTCAACGTTGGACCATATATTGTATTTGCATTGTTTTTGTTAATTTGTTTCTAGAAAAATGTTCCCATTTCCTTGTACTCCTTATTCATAAGAGGCTTTCTTCTCCATTACATTCTAAGTGATATGACTTGTGTAGCCATCTATATTTACTGGGGATGACCAAGACTTAAATTTCTTATTACAAGAAGTTGTTTTTGTAAGGGATGATTAAAATGTGAGTAGGGTTGATCAAAAAATTAGGAGACGATTACATGGCTTTGTATATTCAAAGGGTAGTCTGAGTTCTAAAGAAGCACAGGTCTATTCTTATTTATAAGATAGCACAGTTTAAATCATTTTGGGGTTTTCAGTGGAGGCTATGGGTTCTCAGATTAATATTTCTGTAAATGCCAGAGACAGAAGAAATCTGCCCCTCTTGCATAAGAGGTAGGACCCTGGATTAAACCTCACAAAGGATAGAGTAGAGTAGAATAGGAATATGGAAGACTTTCCTATTTTTCTTTTTAAAAGATATTCTTAGTTGTCAATGTACCTTTATTTTATTTATATGTGGTTTTGAGAATCAAACCCAGTGATTCACACATGGTAGGCAAGCGCTCTACCACTGAGCCACAACCCCAGTTCAACTTTCCTATCTTCTGCAACTCAAAGTTGTGTTGTCTTCAAAGGCCTTGAAACAATTTAATTTATATGTATAAAAAATTTCATAAAGTCATTAATTTATATGTATTAATTTCATAAATGCTCCAATATTGGCCTGGTTGTAGGGAGTACAACATATTCTGAATAAGCTGAAAACATTCTGTTGCACTTGGAGTTTTTTTTTTTTAACTTCACTGATTTAGCTGAGGTTTATCAAGTTTTAGCCAAAACTGAACGCATAAGGTAAAAAGAAATTTGGGCTGAGGAGGACAGGTAAAATTGTCTATTTTAGTGGTGATAGTTTAAAAAATATAAATATAACAATCTGATCTGATGATGTATTGAATTGAAATCCATGAATACATACCAATGATCAATTCTGATATAAAGAATTTTTAATCTCATCTTTTTAAGTGCTTCTATATTTTTAATTAGGCTATATGATGAGTCCTAGTATCTTTCTATTTTTTATCACATTACTTAGGGTTAAATTACTAACCAACAAATCCAAGTAAATGGCTCATAAGTTTCTATGAAGGTTACATGAAACAGTAAGGGTCAGTCTTTGCTACTCAGACTGACTCTTTATGACTGTCTCAGAATTTATGCATTTGAGAACTCAGGGGAAATTTCCTCTTTAGAAGCAACTCTTGACTTTTAAGGTAGTCAACTAGTTTGATAATGCAAAACTATTTTTCTTTTGTGTTGATTTACTTAGTGTGTTTCTTTTATTTGTACTTTTGACGGATTTCATAAAATGTAGCACACTGTCAAAAACTCAAAAGGATGTGTTTTCTGTCGATTCACAGCTAGGGAAGACTTGGTTGAAATGTGAGCTCCTTCATTTGACCTTCATGTAACCCTGACCTGGAAGGACAGCATGTCTCTAGGGGTAGAAGATAATTTAATTTCCATGCATGTCAAATACTCCATTTCTTATGTGTGGAGGCTTCAGAGAAGTGTCAAATTCTGCAGAATCAGGTGTTCTGTGTTGGAGATGTGGAATACATCCTCCAGGGGTTAGAGTTGAGACCACCAAGAAGACTTCATTTTAAGGCCTTAAGGGAGCCTTGAAACCATAGATTGTGAAGATGGAAAATATTTCTTTACCCTGTAAACTATTCATCTTTCATTTCATTTTTAATATGTGTGTTCATGATAGCATCAACAAAGACAGTTCCAAAGGCCACACTTAGAACATCTAAGTTTATTATTTTATACTTTTCCAACTAAAAACAATGGTTGAAAATTCCAGTGTGTTAAACAGTGTTTAAATTTCTAATGAGTTCCCTGTGTTTTTCATCCCCAAAGAATTGTAGCACATAACTTGTGAAGGTTAAATGTAGGCAACTCTATAATATCTACAAGATAAGGCTAATTCCACTTGGCTACTTGAATTTCCTGCTTTCTTCACATATCTCTGGTTTGTGGAATAGTTTACTGTCCCATAGAGCAATGAAAATTTCTAGCAAGACCAAAGTTAGTGGCCTAATATGATTTAACACTTCTGTGATTCTAAAATCATAGTTATCAAAGTCCTGCATAGGATGATCTCATCTCCGTTTCATACTGTTAGCCTCTCTGTGGAACTCCGAGGTCATTATCCTACTGTATGAACTTTTCCATTCTTAGAAGTGAATTATAGTAGCAAAGGAGGAAGTGGTTTTAGAATGGCCATTGGATGAGTCATGAGTGAAGAAGATGCAAAGAATACTTCCAGCTGAGAGACACTTTGGAAAGCTCCTACCGGGCTGGCCATGGTAGTCTGTTTGCATGACAAAATACATTTTTTAAAAATTTATATATGACAGCGTAATGCATTACAATTCTTATTACATATGTAGAGCACAATTTCTCATATCTCTGATTGTGTACACAAAATACTTTTTTAAATAGTCCAAAGAATAAGGGCTTACTCTGATATCACTTGACAACAGACATGACATGACTATGACAATATCCTAGGTATTGGAAAAACAAATGAAACTACTGAGGACAATTTTTCATTTATTGGATAGTATCTTTATGGCATCTTACTCAGAGCCCCAATTCTCATCTGTACTTCAGTTTGATGTTGGTTAGAATTTCTGGATATGATGTAGTGAAAAAAAAAATGGAGCAAAAGGGGAAGAGAAGCTGTTTATTAATCAGGATAAGCAGAAGCCATAACAAACCACCTGGAAATCTGAGAACCTTAACACAATAAAGATCTACTTTTTGCTTTTGCCAAAGTTTAGTGAAGTTTGGAGAGACAGACTCTGCTCCATGTTGTCACTCAGAGACTTATGCTCCTTCCGTACTGTGGCTCCACATCTTTCACTGAGGCTAGGTATTGTCTTAGTCTCTTTCATTGCCACTAAAGAGAAGAAAAATCATCAAGAAGACACACCTGTCCTAAGTGCCTCTAAGCAGAAGTGAAAGAAACACACACACACACACACATACACAAGAAATATTGTAGAAAATGTAGTGTAGCTTTGTACCTAGGAAGAAGGAAAGTACAGGGTAAGCATAAAGCCATTCTTGGGTGGACAGTAAAGTGGGTGTGAGATGTGGTGGATAGATACTGGGGAGATAAATGGAAAATATTGTGTGTTCTGTTTCCTTCCAAAATATAGTCAGTATTATATGTTTTATCTCTATATTAATTATGGCAGTTATGAGATGGCTGCCTGAGGGGGGCGTAGGGGGCATGAAGTGTATGATCCTTTCAAATTGTAGAAAGTATTTTCTTTTCAGTTTCATGTAAACTCATTCCTACTTTTGTGGTACTTGGCTATAAGTTATAGGGACTCTGCCATCTGTTTTGTAGACATGTTCTTCTAAATATCCATAAAGTACTGACTTCTGAGATCAAGATTCAGGGAATGTTGGAAACCAAGCCTTTCCATGCATGCCACAAATTGATGTGGTTGGCAGTACAATCTTCTGAATACGACACATATAAATTAAGCCTGAGGAATCAACTGAGTCTTCCAGGAAAGAGACCTTGAGAAACACAAAGACCTTTACAAAGGTCTTGTAACTAAACATGGCAACATTAAGGAGGGAGAAAGGACTGGATCCAGACCTGGCTCTTTCAAAAGGATTCTGAAGCTAACATGAATACGTTGTAACATGGAAAATGTTATAACATATTCTGATCTCAAATAGAAAATTCTAGAGTTCTCATCTTTTCATAGAAGTTATGCTCTGGGTGAACCTTAAATTTAAAATCACATGCATTTTTTATCTTGGTATATTGTGATTTTTATATACTTAAAGAAAATTCTTAGTGATACTCACTTAGTGTCACTGAAGAGATGTTTTAATTCTTTGCTTTTTGTTTGCTAGAGGTTATTGGTATTTGACTCTAGAAATGAAAAAATTGAATTATTCATTTGTAAGGCATGGGAGACATTAGGATCTAATTAGAGGTACCAGAATATAAACTTGGTTTAATTGCATTTAAGCACCAGGATAAATGTCCTGAAGTTGTTGTTCTGGGAGAAGTCACCTTTAGAATAAACTGTCATGATTTAGAAAACTAATATGATTGCTATTTTTCATCATCAACATGTGATTTGGCAAGCATTTGTTTGCCTTCATGTGGTTTCTGGTCTATGGTGTTTTATTTACTTTTGCTTTGGGGAATGTATCTTTACTTTCATGCATGTTGATAGTAAATCAATACTGAATATTATATTAAAAACATTTTTAAAGTATTGTTTTAGGCCATAAGATCCAGACAGCCACACATGTTACAGTCTGATGGGAAATATATTTTTAATGATATATTTCAAAAATACAGAATAAAAAAAATCAATTAAAAAGTAGAGCAGATTGATAGTTATCTCTATAATATTGCCACTTTCATTTTCTAGCATAATGTAATATCTGCTTGGTGGGTGAGAAAGCAATACAGGTTAACTTGACTCAGAGAAGAACACACAATTTAGATACTAGTTGATACATTCTTTTTTTTTTTCACAGCTGTGCAAACTTTTTGCTAAGGAAGCAAGTCACAATTACTGATTTAATTGTTATGCTTGATATGTAAATTTTAGTAGTGTTAATTATATCTCTGAAATTATTTACTTTACCTCTCCAGTTTTTTTCTCACTTTTATTGGAATCTGTGAATAAGTGGATAATATGAAGATTATCCATCATTTGTGTCATTTTAGAAAGCAGGTCTTGACCAAAGGTTTTAAAAATAATTATTAAATGTCAATAATGTGACTTGAAGAAGTGGAGTTGGACTTTAATAACATTCTAATGAATAACATTCTAATTTTCTTGATTTATGTTTAAATTATATTCCTTAATATAAAATGCTAATATCCACTTTATTTTCATTGCCTTTTTCTGTTGCTATTGTTAGTTCTAAATAAAAAGATCAGATTTACGTGGAAACTGAATCAGAGGAAACATAATAGATGGTCTCGTCAAAACACTTAACACATATTAATATTGTATTTTCTTTTTATTCAATTCTTAGAAATCTACTTCCAAATATATTTCTTTTTCTTTAAAAATTATATGATGGTCAAATGGAAGACATTTGTATTTTATGTAAAATGCAAATATTCAAAGCAAAAGATAGTGAAAATATTTATTATTTGATAAGTTCTTCTTATTCAGCCTAAGTTTCAATTTGAGAACTTTAAAACATAGTATTTATAATGGCAAAATTTCCCAGTAAAGTAAAAAATAGCAACTAGAAAAGTTTATTTAGAAAATACAGAAACTAAAAGTAATTAAACATGTATTTAAATGTATTTTTAGAAAAGTGTCACTGTTTAATTTTAACCAGTTGTCCAATATTAATAATTTAGTTATAGAAATAATTTTTTATTGGTTTCAAGAGTTTTCATTTTTGTTTTACTAATCCTCTAGAATTACCATACTTCCATACCTTGATGAAATACACTCATCTTGAATATGAAGTAGGAAATGGTTTACCAGCTGAATTGCTGCATGGCAAGCGGTAATAATGCTCCCCCCACGATCCTGTCACCTATATGGATTAAGGTACCAGTTCAAGGGGTGGGAGGGGAAGGGAGGGGGCATGAGGTTAGAAATGATGGTGTAATGTGATGGACATCATTATCCAAAGTACATGTATGAAGACATGAATTGGTGTGAATATATTGTGTATACAACTGGAGATATGAAAAAATTGTGCTCTTTATGTATAATATGAATTGTAATGCATTCCACTGTCATATATTTTAAAAAAACAATAAAAAATGTAAAAAAAAAATTAAAAGGTTCCAGTTCAACATGGAATAAGGGTCATGTAGTATTTAAACATAATTAAATATATCTATGTGAATAATATTTTGATGACAATATTTCCATTGTTTTCAGCTATGATATAGCAGTATCATAATGATACCCAGAGATGATAAATGTGCCAAGGAACATTGGGTTATAAAAACCTTATAAGCTTCATAACAATCATTCTGGTTCTTCCTATTGTTGATCTGGACAATAAAGAATGTGCTGCTAAAGCTCATTTTCCAAATTGCAAAGTGGAACTTTGATTTACACATTGTAACTTACTTGGTTTCACATGTTGTCTTTGGGTATGCCTCCTGACTTTCTTCTGGCAGAGGTAACATTTCATTCCAGTTTTTCAGGCTTTCTCCATGAGGCAGATAAGTCTTGTAAAAGCTGTGTGACTCATTTGTGTGTGTGTGTGTGTGTGTGTGTGTGTGTGTGTGTGTGAGAGAGAGAGAGAGAAAATCATTCATCATCAAATCCTGTGAAGTGCTTGTCCAAACTCTTGCAATTTTACAACCACCAACTAGAGGGCCAGACGTGTAAGTTAATGCAATACAGAGACTCCACTGGTCTCTTAACAGGCCTTGGGATGAAATAACTGTTTCACATTATTTGGAATATGGAAATGAAAGGTCTGTTGTCTCTGTGATGTTGATTAAAATTCATATTCTGCAACTATCCAGAAAGACATTCTATCATCTCTTGAGAATACACCAATATTTAAAGCAGGCATGCCTATGTAAATTACTGTATTATCTAAAACTATAGAAAAATATGTTCCTTTGACCTGTGTACTTATCATATATTTCCTTATTCATTCATTGAGTCATTCTTAATTACAAGTGATAATCCTCTAGGTCTTCCTTAAATTTCATTTGTTATATGCAAATGATTCACAGGTATCTGTATATGTTGTGTTTCAGAGTATAAAAGTGAACGGGCTGAATCTTTAATAGTCTTTGAATGGAAATACTTATTGGCATAGGTACTGTAAAAGGCTGGAGCAAATGGTCTTGAGATTTATGGACAGAAGTTCTCATTTTGGTAGTGGTTGAGTTTGATATTGATGGTGGTGCTGTGGGATTGACATAAAGTAGGAAAGGTAGGGGTGCATGTCACAGTTGATGTACAGTCCCCTAAGAAACAGAAAAAATAGTGTTTGACCTAGTTACTTGCTAGCCCTCTACCTTTAGAGACGAGACTACATTGTAAATGAGACTCAAATTAGGCTAACCACTTCTTTTCCTGAAATTCCAGCTCCTTGGAGAACTGGAGAGTTTCACATGCTCCAACATAGCTGTTCTCTTGCTGGTTCTCTGGTAAGCTCTTACCCAGTTTTATTTAGGCCAGATGAATTGTTTAACCAGAACTCTCTGAACTTTAACTGAATCAGATGCTTGCTGTAATTCTGCGTTATGAAATCTTCAAATTATATGCCACAGAATCAAGAAAAGGATGATTATCTTGCCTCAGAAATAAAAAATTCCAAGGACCAAAATGTAGAACTCACAAAACAGAAATAAACTGCTGATTCTGAGTATCTTTCTATATTTTGAAAATGTTAAATTTTGGCCTCTGTCATGTCTGCTGAAGAGCTATTGAAATAAAATAGAGGCAGATGTCTTCACCAAGCGGAATTTGCCAGTTTGGGCATTTTTCTTCTGAAAACATTGAAAAGTTCTTGGTTCTTCTTGTATATATTCTGTTAGATAATATTTTCCATTATGTTTTATAAAATAATTTTAAAACTCTTGAATCACTTAATCAGACTGTGGAAAAATTTTTCTCAGCAGCCACCATACAAACTAAGCACACAGTGTGTGTATTGAAGGACACATGCTTTTCCTGCTTTCCAGGGCTTTATGTTTTAAAAAGGGAGGCTGGAAAACAAAAATGAAACACCATTCATTTGCTTTGTGTCTATCTACCTATCTCTCCCTCTCTCTCTCTGTACCTATGTATAAATGCAGGCATGTATCTATTAAATAACGACAAGAGAGAGAGAGAGATTGAGAAAGTCAAAGTACATCTATTCCAGGGATGTGGGGGGTTCAGTATGGTGTTGGTGGGCTAGAAAATGATGCATCTGAATCTATGATGATTATAGATTTATAACTAGGTTTTGGACATGCCTCTCTAAAAACATGGATGCTTGGTTTCCTGAGAATTTCTGCCTTCTGCAATACTTTTGTGGATCTACAGATGATCCTGTTTAACATGAGGCACACATGACACTTTGCACTCTGGTTCTGAAACAGGATCTTGAGCCTGTCTGGAGCCTCCTCCCTGGAGCTGCTGCCCCACTTTGTCACAGTCTGTCATCTACCTACTCCCTAGTGAATGATTTATTTTGAAGTTTTTATTTTAATTTTCTCCTCTCACTTTAACTTTAGATTGATTGTCCTCCACTCTTGACATCTGTTTTGCCTCACTGAGAAGGCCGTCCAAATGTAGCACGTTACAGTGTTTCTTTATTATCTTTATAGAACAACAGGGTGTAGATGTGTGACCATAATTCAAGAAGCTTGTTGCAGGGTGCGAGGAACTAGCTGGGGGAAAGTGCATATGTCAAGGAAGTTGGAAAGCAGACAATCACATGGTGTGGCAAAAAAAGAAAACACAATTCGCTTAGCTCACATTTCCCAGCAAACCACCCCGATTGTGTGACCCTAACAACAGAGTGGAGAAGTTTCCTGAATCTTTGTTTTACGCAAAGGGAGAAACATCTCCCATTAACCATGATGGGTGCAACCAGCAGAGATCAAAGCGTTTTCCCAGACATTTCCTTTGTGACTCCTCTATTGGCCAACAAAGCTGCTCTTTAGCTACCACTGTCTCATTTTTTGTTTGGTGGTTGAGATTTAAATTATTTTTAATGTGGCAGAGGAAAAAAAAATGTCATCCCGTTTTATGCTGAATAAATAGTTTAAATAGCTCTTTTTAATTTTTTTTAAACTGGGAAGTTAATGTAAGTTAGAGTAATAACAGGCATTTTCCAAGGTATTGTCAAACTGTACTATCGAAAGACTTAGAAGAAGCTTGGGTCCTTGAATGATAGCCGCAATAGAAGCATATATGAGAGATGCCAGTCCCACTGGTAAGCCCTGTAAATTATGAAAGGGAAATAGGCAGAATATTTCCTTAGTAATGGTTTTAGAACTAAGTTTCTGGTAAGGATAAAGTTCTGTGAGATTTTATTTTAATTTTTATGTTTTTATTAGTACCTGCAACTGTAGTTAGGCATAATTGTGGGATTCAATATGACATAATCATAAATGCACAAAACAATTTGTTCATTCTCAATCTCCAGTAATTCTCCTTTCCTTCTCCTCCTCCTTTCCCCTGATCTCCTTTATCTACTCTACTGGTCTTCATTCAATTTATTTTATATTAATTGGTTCATTGTCAATATGCATAATAGTGGAATTAATTGTGACGTATTCATACATGCACATTGCATAAATTGGGCAACTGCATTCTGCAGTTATTTTTCTTCACACACCCCTTCTTCCCTTCCCTCGATCACCTTCCCTTAGAGGTTTTAGATTATGTTGGTATTATTAAAAACAAGTTATGTATCATGTAATACATCATCCTGTCTTGAAAATTGAACTGACATTTATATATATCTATAGGGCCCCAGTGAGAGGTAGTTTGCTGGGTCCTATAAGTTCCAAGTTCTGGTTGTTCAACTCTTCCTTAGATTCCCTGGAATATCCCATATGCTTCCCATAAATTCTTTTTATTTTTCTTTTTTTTTTAACTTACACTTCAAATGAATCCAAAGTTAACTCCAAGTGACTCCAAAATAAACTCTACATGTTTCCAATGGACACAATATGCAATAGTTAAAGTCAATATACACATTATATGTATATGTCAGAACTAAGACCAGAAACCAAGTTTTCTAATTCAAACTCTAAAGTTGTTTTTTTAGCATTATAAAAGGCTCTGTTAGTCAAGGTGTGATTGTGTTTGTGGTGCATAATTTCTGTTTGAAAGCCTAAATTTCTGAAGAATAATTAAAGGCATGGGCTACAAGTTTTCTTTTAGTAAATTCATGAAATCTCTCAGGAACATTGCATATTTTTGTCTGTTTTGTTCCTTCTTAATGTAATAAAACCTTTCAGTCTTCAATCTTAGTCCAAGGACCCTGAGGAAGAGTTGAACAAGAAGACCTTGGAATATTTATGTGTATATAAAATATAATTCTGAAATATATATGTATATATGTACATACATATGTATAATGTGTATATATGTAAACATACACATGGATATATAAAACATTTTGTGCCAAATTTTATATATATATATATATATATATATATATATATATATATATGTAAATATATAAAATAAATATTCATATATTTAAAGTTACATAAAATTTCCATTTTTTTCTTGATTATGTGAAATAATATAGTGTATTCAATTAAGATAGTGGCTACAAATAATAGATTTTCCAGACCTGGTGGTAGTGCCTCCCACAGATTCTTGACTGGTCTCAGGATATGTTTTGTCCAACTGGACATGAACATGATGCAGGCAGGGTTTGAAAAGGGCCTGGACCCTGGAGCTTGCCCTTCCACTGCTCTTGGAATCTGTTGCTCACAACATGGAAAAAGCTCAGCTAGCTAGTTAGAAGATTGCAGACACATTTCCTGGTTGCTCCAGTGCTTCAGAAAAAAATCACCCAGGTTTAGGCAACTTATTAATTGTTGACAAATAGAGGGGTGAGCTCAGCAAAGACCAGTAAGAGAAAGAACAAGCAATCCCAGCTCAAGTTGTCAACACATGGGATCTTGAGCTCCATAAATGGTTATTTTAAGCTGTTAACGTTTTGAGGTAGATTACTTGACAATAGACCTTGGGACCTACAGGGACAGTAAACTTACTACATAATTTTAAAATTTTAAAAGTAATAATACAAATGCTTGAAGAGCAAAAAACAAATTTGAAAAATAAACATTAAAAGTGTCCTATGTATATGTCAGACCCAGAGTTTTTAGTGTATCTTCTGACTGTGGGTTCCAGGTATGTAAAAACATGTCAGTCTACCACACTGTGGAAGGAAAAGAATATCTTCAAGGAGTGGCAATCTATTTTGGTGAGTATTTTTTTTTTTTTTTGATACTGGAGATTGAAGCCAGAGATGTTTTGCCACTGAGCTACATCACCCCCAACCCTATTTATTTATTTATTTTTTGAGACAGGATGTCACTAAGTTGCTTAGGGCCTCACTAAGTTGTTGAGGCTGGCCTTCAACTTGCAATCCTCCTGCTCAGCCTTTCAATTCTCTGGGATTACAAGCACATGCCATCACGCCTGGCTCAGGGAGGTTTGCTATTAGTGCTTCTGGATTTTAAAAACAATTTTTCTAAATTATGTTTTCTTTTCTCAGTTTAAGTGATGTCCACTCAGAATAATTTTAGCTCTAAGAGATCGATAATTTATACATGCTTGTTAGTACTTTTTTAAAAAAATTATAATAATCAAGATTAAATATTTTGGTACAAAGATGTCCCACCCTTATTAGAAATGAACACTGTTGGTTGGCAAGGAGTAGGGTAAAGTGTCAAATATTATCATTTATTTACCTGTCTGTGCAAATTATTCAAGTGATTTTTTTCCCCTCAGAGTTGTTTTTGTCTTCATTAATGGAGGGGAAAAAGAGAACTGGGCTAGAAATTTGAAGGCAAACTTTGCCTATTGGATAATTTTGCCAAAGATGGATCCTGACCAGCTTAAAATAGACCCTTTTCAAGAACATAGTAATATAAAACATTTCATTTGTGCTACATGTTTCCTCTTCATTATTTATTCAACAAATATTTTTTGAATATTTACTATGTGTCAGGCATCATGCAGGACACTAGAGATACAAAAATGAACAAATGTAGGTGGGGTACTTACAGTCAAGCATAGATTATTGCTTTCTCCCTCCTAATATACTCAATTGCTTTTCCTGATGAGACTTCTTGACCAAGTCCCTATACTCTCCCCTCTTTTTTTGTAGTTACAGTCCTGGTATCACTGCAGAATAGAAAGAAAGGGGTCTTCACATCATATGTACTTTTGTTTTGTTTTGTTTTTACTGTACTCTTATCTAAATTGTTTTTTAATTAATTTTAAAAATTTATATATTACAGTGGAATGCATTATAATTCTTATTACACATAATAGAGCACAATATCTCTGGTTGTATACAAAGTATATTCACACCAATTTGTGACTTCATACACGTACCTTGGATAATAATGTCTATCGCATTCCACCATCATTTCTAACCCCATGTCCCCTCCCTTTGCCTCTCACCCTCTTTGACCAAAATTTATGGATGTGACTAAAAAGAAATTTGAAAAGCAGGTAGTATACATATTCATACTGGTAAGAAATAGAATATAGTTTCTATTCATTATTATTATATAGCCTCCATATATTAAGAGACTATGCTATATTTTTATTTATTCCACTGCCATATTCACAATCCCCCACTTGGCCCCACAATATAAGCCTCATTAACTCTGAATTTATAGGAGTACTCTTCTGCAGCATGTGGCTAGTCTGGGGACCATCAGTCTACCTCAGATGTAAGCAGACTCAGAGTATTTAATTCCATCTCAGTATTCCATTTCTTATTCTAATTGTTCCTGCCAGGTCTTTTGGTTATAGCCATAAAAAAAACAAAACAAAATAGACAGAAATAGGTCTTATGCTTTAGATAAGTGGTGTCCCCCAAAAGTTCATGTGTGAGACAATGCACAAATATGAAAGGTATAACCTAATTGGTGGGTTAATAAACTGATACAGATGAACTGGGTTGTAATTGTTGGCAGATAGGGTGTGGCTGGAGGAGGTAGGTCACTGGAGGTGTCCCCTTGGGGTTGACATTTTGTCCCTGGTGAGCAGAACACTCTCTGTTTCCTGGTTGCCATCTCTTGATCTGCTTTTTTTTTTTTAAAAGAGAGAGAGAGAGAGAATTTTAATATTTATTTTTTAGTTATCGGTGGACACAACATCTTTGTTTTTGTATGTGGTGCTGAGGATCGAACCTGGGCCGCATGCATGCCAGGCGAGCGTGCTACCACTTGAGTCACATCCCAGCCCCCTTGATCTGCTTTTCTATTCCACACCTTTTGTCATGATGTTCTGCCTCATGTTGGGCCCAGAGCTGTGGAGTCATTTGTCTATGGACTGAGACCTCTGAAAAAGTGATCCAAATGAATGTTTCCTATTCTAATTGTTCCTGCCAGGTCTTTTGGTTACAGCCATAAAAAACTAACTAAAACAATATGCAATGTTTCTATGAGATTTCATGAAGTCAGTAAAAGCAAACTTTTAATCAATACCTTTAGTTATTCTTCAGAAATTTATGCTTTCAGACAGAAAGTAGGCATCGGGAATACAACTGTACCTTCATTGACACTCTTTTATGATAGGAAGGAAATAACTTTGGACTTTGGATTAGAAAACTTGATTTCTGGTTCTAGTTCTGACATTTATGAACTGTGCAATTGGGAAATTCATTTAACATCTGTAAGCTTAAGTTTTCTCATCTATGTGATATTAACCACAGAATAAATAATATATTCAAAACTTTCTTGCACAATAGCAAATACCATAAAATACATTTTTATAGGCATTATTACAAAGTCTCTTGACTGAACAAAATTTAATATTTATAATAGCCTAAGAAAATAGCTTTGCAACGAGAAGAGCATTTTCTAATATAAAAGTTGTTTGTAGCATGCAAGAGAGCAGATACTGAAAATGTATGTTCCAGATGAACGACAGGTTGGTTCATATATTTCAACACCTTGATCAGGCAGATAATAGTTTTTGAAACTCAAGAGTTATTCAGTTCAAATGTATATGGGCAACATAGTTCATAGAATACTGTAGTATTTATAAAAAGACTCATAAATGGTCAGGATGAAATCCAAGTTGATTTTGATTATTGCATACTGAGTTCATTGATGTTGTTTGGAATATAAGTTAGAGACAGAAAAAAAGAATTTATGGGAAGCATATGGTGTATTCCAGGGAATCTAAGGAAGAGTTAAACAACCAGGTCTTGGAAAATATAGGATCTAGGAACTACTTCTCATTGCATAAATTAGAAAAGGTAGTTCAGTGTTGCCGCAGTCTGGCTGGGCACAAATCAGGAGCCACTCAAGCAGGAACAAACTTTATTTCCAAATTCCACGAGCACACTCCCCGGGAACTCTCCCGAAAGCCACCCACGCGGCTCCTCCAGGAACACACCACACACCAACCAGAACTCCCACTACCGGGCTTCAAGCGCACTCACTTTCGGAACCACACGAGAACTCAACGGGAACTCCAAAGTAGCGGGAACCCGATGCAGCAAGAGCCATCCTATTACTGGACAGTAAAGGTCTAATATGCAGGTTTTTTTTTAAATATACAATTGAGTCAATCCAGCATCATCTTAATGGCTCGCCTCTCAACCATTACTTCTGGCAAAATGCCAGGGGCCATTCCGACTCGGCTGTGGCTCTCAACACAGTGTCATTTATGTTTTCAATAAAATCATTTGAATTGAAAGAAAAATGCAGGTCAATTAGAGTGCCATTTCAACCAGAGGAGGTAGGCAAAAACATAAGATATGGTTATACTTGTCTTGCTTAATAAGAATAACTTTAAAAATGTTTTCTAATGAGAACTGCATCAAAGTTACTTAAGCCATCATATGATATTTGTTTCCAAACTATTCAGTTGAGATTTGATTTTCAGAAGCTATTTTCTGAAAGAATGAGAACTTTTTGTGACAAAATGCATACAAATTAAATGTGACTTATGTAGATAAACAACAAAGGATTTTTAATTCATTGTGGATTTCATAATTGTCCTGGGTACTGTAATAAACATTTTGTGTATACTACAAAAGCACTTGAATAAGAGTAGTAGAGCTGCTCCATATTCCTGAATAAAAGAAATAATTTTTTGCTTTTCTTTATGACAGAGACCCTTTAAAAATGTGACATTGTTCAGGTTTGTTCACAGGTGATAATCAGCAATATTATATAGAGCCAAATAAATACTAATCTCTCACTTAAATCATTTTCATGGTGAATCACCTACAGTTTAGAGGGTCTACTCTTCCTGTAATTTTTAATTAATTTTTGGAGACACTATTTTTAAAGATTTCACATTTGATTCTATGTTTTATGATATGGAAATTGATAATGGAAACAACAAAATGAACTCACAAAACAATCCCAGGAATCCCTGTGTCACTTACTACAAGAAAATAATTGAAGAGCATTTAAAAGCTTTATTTTCTGATGTCATCACCCAACTTTCAGGTTATTCCTTGAATGGATAATAAAATTTGTGAGTAATTCCTGAATAAAAGTCTTAAGAATTTCTGTATAAAAATTAATTTCACCATGTTTTATGCTAAAGATTACAAAAATAAATTTTATAATATTAGGTATCCAAGATGAGAGTATTTCTAGCAGAATGTAACTGGAACCTGTTTATTCCTTGTAATGAACAAGTATATTCCAACTGATGGTTCTAAAGCAAATAGAAAGTGCTATGAGACACACTGGATTACTTGAAAACAATGTGGCAGATAGCCTGTAATTATACATATTTACAAAATAATATTTATGTCACCAAAGATGGGAGTTACCCTGGTTCCAACAACGTTCAGTAAATGGTACTACTCACCCAGCATTAGTACTGTGACAGCCATTGTCTCTTGGAATATGCCTGTCCCGATACACACACATGACAACATCAGAAGGGGTTTTAAATTTGTGATCTCATAAAACATATGAATTAATTGGAAATAACCAAGTCTATGTTAAGGATTTATGGTTATATTGTTTGCTATACAGATCACTTTGGAATGAATATTTTAAAAATCATCTAAAAATATTTTGTATGTTCTCAACATTAATTGAATGCATTTATCCTAAAGATTGGTAATAATTCTCATACAAATTAGGGAAACCCTTGGTCAAACAGGATGAAGGAATATCTGAGTGCTTAGTTTTCACAAACTTCAGTGATTTCTCTATTCTGGCTCTTCAAAATCTATGTTAATTAGATCTGGAATATCTTCTATTCTATATAGAAGATATAAATCCAGCTCTCAAACTTAGAGGTGCAATGTACCTATCTTTATTTTCCTTATAACTGAATTTTAAAAAGCCTCTATTTAACTATGTAATGAAATCACTCTTAAAATTATTCCAGGATTTCCTCTAGGTTCTCCAGTAGGGGGGAGGTGGGGAATTAGGGCTTATTGTAACAAGGCAAGATAGATGGCATATCTTGTCTGGGTCCTCATCCTTGACTTGTTCTGGCTTCTGCTGAGAGAGATTTTCACAAGAGGTTCAGCTGTCCTCCTGTAGGCAACGGATGCATTTTCCCTGATTAACATCACAGAAATAGCCTCAGTCTTCTGTGCCATGTCAATATTGTCTTTGGGTGTAGGGAAAATATTGAGTGCCCCAATACCATATTTGGGTGAGGCCACTCTGTGGATTGCCTCTGGCTTCTCTGCCCAGACAATGGAAACCACTTCTCTCCCACTCTGTCATGCTAGGCGCAGGGAACCCTGGGATCTGGCTGCTTCCCCAGGGCCTGTTCAGAAATGGAAAGCAGAAATGTCCTCTGCATTTCCACTGTGAAACATGCTCCCTTCTTGGGGCTCTCCATCTTAGTAAATGCCACCATCATTTATAGTTGCTTAAGTTCTAAATTTAGATTTATCCTCAATTCTTCTTTTTCTCTCATGTCTCCGTCCAATCTGTTAACAAGTCCTTTCAACTCTAAATTGTGGCCATTTCTTCTCATCACTTCCAGTCCATTGTCTTAATCTGAGCCAGCATACGGTCTTACCTGGTTTGTAATAACTCCTTCACTGGTTTCTATTAATTCCTTGTTTCTATGATCGCTGCCTTCCTCCTGCCTCCAGAAGAACTTGCTGAAACTGAAATCAAATCATGCTACTCTTTGACTCAAAAGCCTCCAGTCAATTACCATCAGATGTAGACTGAAACCCAGATTTCCTACCAAGGTCTGCAAGGCTCGTTTCACTCTGCTTCCTCTGATTTGGACTTCTTGTGACTTGAACACGTTGAGCTCATTCCTTCCCCAAGATTTCATAAGTTTTAATTTCCTGCCTCCCCCATGTGACTCCTTTAAGTGCTTCAGATATCTTCTCAAATGCCAGTTGTTTCTTAAAAGCCATTATTTCTTATTTGCTTGACTGACTTATTTTTCTTTATTACATTTATTACCACCCCAAATTAATTATTTGTTAATGGGTTTATTGCCTGACTTCACCACTAAGCCCTGAATTGTATTTTCTCAACTGCTGTCTATAGCATCTGATATGCTGCAGGGTACATAGTAGGCCATTAAGTTTTTTTCCAGTGAAGAAAATTACTTGATTTTGGAAATATAGTGGGAATAGGGCAGTGTTTCCTATTTACTGTATTTTTGGAGATAACAGCTTCAAGGCTTAACCTTAATTCAAATAAGCTCATCTCATTTGGTAGAAGTTATAGAAAGAGATACTTCTCATGTATGACTGGAAGATTTTATTCCTCACTTTGGCACAATATAGTTTTTATGATTTAACCATGTCATGTCCTATAGTGTATAATGTCCTAGAGTCAAGAATCTATGCATCATCTTACATCTAAAATCCATAATCCTTAACCATGCTTAAAATAGCAGAAAATCAAGAAATCAGTGACCTGGAAATTCTTCTACAAACCATAGTAACTGATGTTCACTATCCTGACACAGCATGTGCAATAATGCTGGCATGGGGCATGAAGAATTTCTGGAAAATATGAGCAGCATACATTAGTCATTTATCATTAAGCCATGGAGGCTTTGTATTAGTTTCAGCTGTGTTTCTGTTAATAGTGTTTGACATTTATATACCCCAGGGCTCTTTCAGTTGCAAGTGACTGGAACCCAATTTAAACTAGTTGAGCAAAGAACAATATTTATTGGCTGATGTAACTGGCAGGTCAAGGCTGGAATCTGGGCTCAAATGCTGTGTTCATGGCTTGAGCTCTGTCTCTCTCTGAGTTCTGCTTCCCATTGCTCATACATATGTGTTGGCTTTTCTTCATGGATAGGCTCTCATTATGTAGCAGAAAAGTAGTCCAGGTCTAGGTCATTAGAGCTTGTGATCCAAAAGTCTTGCAGTAGCTGCTGCTAAAGAATTCCTAAGAGAATTCTGATTGTCCAAATTTAGGTCCAGGATTCTAATCCTGCCATTGTGATGGGAGGATGGTGTATTATGACTGGATCCAACTTGGTCATATGCCCACCTCATTGGCAAGGAGGTGTAAGCATATGATAGATAGTTCCTCTAGGAACATGCAAAGCGGGAGAGGTGCTCATCAGAAACTAAAACAGGATGGGAAATTATTTGTTATAACCATCCATACACTAATGCTTTATACTTCTTTGGGTCAAAAAGACGTTTCTGGTGAGAGAGAACAAAATTCAGCATTATGCATTATTATTTCTGAAGTTATTTTATTAATTGGAAACAATGCCCTAGAAATGTCAAATACAGGGGCTGGGGATGTGGCTCAAGCGGTAGCACGCTCGCCTGGTATGCGTGCGGCCCGGGTTCGATCCTCAGCACCACATACAAAGATGTTGTGTCCGCCGAAAAAACTAAAATAAATAAATAAATAAATATTTAAAAAAAAAAAAAAAATGAAATGTCAAATACATAAATAATTCACTATAAATTNGAATAATTAGGGGGAAATTAACAGAACTAGCTCATTGTAAGTGCAGGGAAGGAAAAAATGCCCTTTTACAGAAAAAAAAAAAGATAAGTTTTAAAATGCTTTCAATTCCAACTTGCAAATAACTCTGTAAAGGCATTCATTTCCATTTTTCTTTAATATTTGATGAATTCAAGAAAAATCAAGATCTTCAGGTTTTGAAAAATGATAAAATTGCTTTGACTTCAACCATCTTTTGTCTTTGAAATGAAATGAATTTTAAGTGTCCCTCCATTTGTGCTAGAATGGGTGTCAGCATGGCTGGGACGATAGGAAGCTGTGTATTCCACCTTTTCTGAGGTCCTACCCTGGTTTATAAAGAGTTTGGGAACAGGATCTACAAAGGCCAATGGGAAGGACGATTTCTTTGCAAAAGCAAAATTGTGTTTGATCACAGAGCAAAGGGAAAGACAAAAAGTACCAACTGGAATTGGCAGTCTGGGCCAACCTAGTCTTGTATACATTCTTTGTCTCATGGGACACTTCTGAAGCTAATGCCCACCAAAGAGAGAGTTTTCAAACTCTGAGCTTCGGGGTGTTTGTAAACATTTGAAGAGAACTTAATGAATGCAGAAGTTAATATACAATAACAGTAATTAGTAATTCGGTTCCAAGTTCTTATTATCTTCAAAATAGCTTTGTTGATGTCAAATGAATATTTCTCTAAGCTTATGTTAATGCTTTCTATCGTTCTCAAATATTGGATTTGTTTTTATAATTCTATTTAAGAAAAAGACTTCCACTACAGGAAAAATAGTTATTGACTTTGAGAAAGCATAGCAGTCAGAGATCTGAATGATTGGCATTTCAAACTATTAAGTCAATCATACATCATCGAGGTCTTTCGTAAATTTCTGTGAGTAGAGTAATGTGATCGTGGCAGGTTGCAATGATAGCCTCCCTCACAAAGAGGAATAGTAAAGTATCCAAAATTAACATAGTTAGCTGTTACCATGGGTAGGCACCTCTGAAGTGTTTCCTGTGGCCCACACACTGGTAAACAATTGGCTGGTCCAAATTTAGTTTTAGATCTTCTCTTACGGTCAATTTCCTAAGGCAGGGCCTGATTATCACTACACTGTCCAATTCAAGAGTTAATAGCTTTACATATGGCTACTGAGACTCAGAAGCGGTTAGCCCAAGGTAAAATGCTCAAAGTATAGAACACACCCTGATTTCAAAGACATAGTACAAAATCAGGTCAAATACATGTCAAAATATATTCACAATATTTTGCTTTTATTATGTTACAGTCAACGTTAAATTAATCTTAGCTGTCCTACATTTTTTAATGTGGCTTTTAGAAAATTTGAAATTACATGGCATTTTATTTCTTTGGAAAGCATCTGATTAGATGAAAGATTTTGCAAAAATGTCTAATGTTTCAAGGTCTGATGCAAACTTTATTTGGAAGAATGTATGACCCTGGTAGGATAACTGAGGCATCTCTGCACTTGAACACTGCTTGAGTTGCCACCTTGAAAAACTTTCATCTCAGAGCCACAGATTCAAAATTGTGATATCAGGGAAGCATGTGTCTCTCTCTGAGTTCTGCTTCCCATTGCTCATACATATGTGTTGGCTTTTCTTCATGGATAGGCTCTCATTATGTAGCAGAAAAGTAGTCCAGGTCTAGGTCATTAGAGCTTGTGATCCAAAAGTCTTGCAGTAGCTGCTGCTAAAGAATTCCTAAGAGAATTCTGATTGTCCAAATTTAGGTCCAGGATTCTAATCCTGCCATTGTGATGGGAGGATGGTGTATTATGACTGGATCCAACTTGGTCATATGCCCACCTCATTGGCAAGGAGGTGTAAGCATATGATAGATAGTTCCTCTAGGAACATGCAAAGCGGGAGAGGTGCTCATCAGAAACTAAAACAGGATGGGAAATTATTTGTTATAACCATCCATACACTAATGCTTTATACTTCTTTGGGTCAAAAAGACGTTTCTGGTGAGAGAGAACAAAATTCAGCATTATGCATTATTATTTCTGAAGTTATTTTATTAATTGGAAACAATGCCCTAGAAATGTCAAATACAGGGGCTGGGGATGTGGCTCAAGCGGTAGCACGCTCGCCTGGTATGCGTGCGGCCCGGGTTCGATCCTCAGCACCACATACAAAGATGTTGTGTCCGCCGAAAAAACTAAAATAAATAAATAAATAAATATTTAAAAAAAAAAAAAAAAAAAGAAATGTCAAATACATAAATAATTCTATAAATTGTAGAATACTACAATTTTATATGGAATTATGGTCTTGGAATGAAGGAAAAATGACAATATAATGAATATCAAAGACAAAGATGGAAAATTAATAGAAATGAAAAGTATAAATTATATATATGTACATGTATATATTTCTAAAGACACTTTAGCAAAGAGAGACAACAATCATAAACCTGAGGGAAGAAAAGATTTCTTAAATAAATCATGTTTGCATCATATTTTAATTTATGAGAAAATGTAGTTTCCACTGTCTTGAATCCCTGCTCATCTATATACTGGCCCTAACCCTGGGCTTATTTATGCCTTGATTTTCATTCTCTAGTTGACTTGGTTACCTTGCCTCTCACCATGTTTCCCTACAAAATTGGTGCTTGACTCTGAATTTCACACAAAATAATGAAGCTTATATTTTGTCTGTTTTTTCCCTTCCTGGCCCAGATCTTGACCCCTGCTTTTTACCCTCTTTTATTCTTCACTGTAATGGAAAGACAAATCCTATTGACCTAATAATAGCTCAAATGGTTGTTGGAATATGTTTTACTCTTTGTGAGCTAGAATAGCTTTAAGGCACCAATGACATTTAGAATCATATCAGAAGTGACCTCCTTGGCTGACCCAGTTGAGTACCATCTCTGTAGCTACTTGTTCCCTCCTCTAGGACAATGGCTGGGTAGGATCCTTAGTACATCAAACAAGGTGGAATCTGTGTTTATTGATTGGAGGACTATTCTCCTTAGATATTCCTAAGCTTCCTGATTTTCTTAAAACCATCTGAGACCCAGTTCACCCAATGTATCTTTCTTTTCTTCATTATCATTGGCACTATGTGTGAAGGTTAAGAATACTTTGCAAAATAATATGATCACAATTTGTTATCTCTACATCTTTTTCTGTCCAGGAAAAATAAGAGAATTCAGCTTTTGGTAAACATTTTTCCTGATTCTGGAGGTGGAGTGTGCCAGTAGATGCCATCTCAGCACCTGATGAGTTATTGTGTGCCTTTTCTGCAGGCCAAGGCAGTGACTGAGACAACTGAGGACAGTTACCAGGACTCTAACCCCTGATACTATCTTTTTCTGGGAACAAGTTTTCTTTGCTCTGTCTTTCTTCAGGCAATGATAACCAAGTCCTGGGATGGGAAAAAACTTCTTAAAGGTTGAGTTTGGATTTGCCTTGTGTGTTTTTTCTTTTTTTTTTTTTTTAATCTCTCTAATTTCAAAATGAGAGATTGGAAAAAGCTTGCTGACTTTTGGCACATTTTGACCTGTTTACTTTTTAAGAGGTACACAAAATCTCTTATTATGTAAGTTACAGTAAAGCTCAACACTGGGACAATTAATCAAGTGTATATCCCATAAGTCAAATAATGTTTTTCACATCACAGATTGAGTTCATGGTCCTTTTTACCCCTTTCCTTTTTCTGTTTATCTTTATGGATAGGCCTCCTTGGTTACACATTTCACATCTAACCCTTCTAGTTATAATACCTATTTTTCCCCCTCAAGTTTTTAAAGATAATTTATAGTGTTACAATTGTGAGGGTTTGGAGTACGTGGGAGTAGAAGGGCAGGCTAGATTCACCTTTCCTCAGGAGACAGGAAACACACCATGTGTTTAACAAGATTTTGAAATTTTTTTCCCCATAGGGCAAATTCCAACAGACATGTGGTAATGAGCCATGACTGAATACAGACAACACAGTCTACAATTAACCTCATATAGACAGAGTACAGTTGGAACTTATGACCCTTGGCTCCAACATCTCCCCCTCCTCTAACTGTTTAGTTCTTTTTAGTGCATCATTTTGAAAAGGAGACGCCTCCTACATGTCCACAGGGTTTATTTCTTCTTTCAAGGCAAATAATTGGAACAATGATCTCTGTTAAATATTCCCCTGGGCTACATATGTGAAATAGGAGGGTCACAAGTGCCTTTGCATCAAAGCCCATGTGTTATCCACATTCAACTTTTGAATTGTCCAGCTAAAATTATAGTCTTATTTTGCAAAATAAAAGTTTTTTAAATCTCAGATTTTTTTTCATTCTCTCCCCCAAATTGTTGACCTAGAGTGGGTAAAGGGAAATAAATATATTAGGTTGATCAAGTAAACCATTGAAGAGGGATAATGGATATTAGGTTCTCTATGGAAACTTTGCCAGGGGCCTGGGCTCGAATCTGACAGCTTTCTCCGCAGGGTTTATATTAAGGAACTCACATGTTCACCTAATATGTTGTGTATTAGTCTGCACCCCGATAGTTATATTACATGAAGTTTAGCATAAGAATGAAGTGTAGAGATACAAACCAGCATTTCAGAGTGAAGATCACACATTCAATTAAACTCAAATTGTCCAGTTCCACCCTTCATCATATATAAAACCAAGACCAAATAGAAAAGGCAATTTGATATTTATCATGGCTGCTGTTGATCTATTCAGTGATTCTCCAGACAGCTATAAACTGAGATCTTGTTTGGGATGCTTCTCTGGCCATGTATCCCCTAGAAGCCTATATAGAAAAGAAAAATCCAAATTTTATGGGGCTATAGGTCATCCCTTGTAAGTAGTGGACTTCAAATCCAAGAATACACTTTGATTTTGACATGTCATGCAATGGATTCCAAAGGTATTCTTTGCAGATGTTATCATGCTGCTTTTGATATAATATATTTGTGCTATGGTCAGATAACTGAAAGTGACCAACATAAGAAGGGTGATGCTAGGGGAAGACAGAGAATTATTTTGTGTGTATGATTTCATGAGAAGAGTAATTGGAGCATCACTTATTTCAGAATGACAGCCAAATAATACACATTGGGCAGGACTGCTTCTTACTTGCTCGTCCAAAAGAACCTGAAATACAGATGTTACCATTGCATTTAGAATGAAAAAATTCCCTCCTTGAAAACTAAATTAAAATTGGACCACAGAAAACCATGAAGCTCATGTTCTTTGTGGCTCAATTTCTTTGAGCAATTTTTATAAACACTTCCTAAGCATTTTATTAGCTATGAAAACAGTTTGGGAAACTGAAGCCACATAAAGGTTATATGCTAAGTACATTGCTGGAAAACATACAGTAAAAATGAGGAACCAGCAAAGTTTCCTGACATGCTGTGGTCCTAAGCAGAGTTCTGTCCCAAATTGCCTTTGTTAACCACTAGGAATGCTTTTAAGGTTTCTCTTGTCACTTGCAATAAAATTATTTTTTAAAAAAGTTTCAGACATTTAGGCAAAAGCCTTCCAATTCTGTTTTGTTATCATTTTAATTTTGGAGGTAAGGAATAAAATTGTTTCTTCATTTCTTTCTCTTTTTTTTGCTTCTAAAATATTTTAATCAAGTTAGTTTAATTTTAGAGATGACATTGTTGGGAGTGAATATTTATGCAGTAGCCTTTTTTGCATTACATAATTTATTTTTGGTAATTATTTATTTTGACCCACAATTGTTCTGTTTTTTCTTTTCTTGAGGACTTGTACATATATTTTCTCCTTTTATCTCCAGATTAGTGATGCTATCTTCTTAGGGTTCAAAAGCTTTGGTTAAGCTAAGCAAGTGGAAGTATGTGCAGAATGTTTATCTTAGTGACATTCGGCAGCATATATTTCAAATTTGCTTGGCATCATAAAAATGCCTGACTATGTATTTTGACCTAGATGATAGGGGATATGTTAAAGAGTTTTTTTTTAAATCTAGTTTAGGATTTTAACATACAGCTTCTCTTCTTGGATGCTTTGCTGGAATCTAGGACTCCTAGGGAAGAAACAATGATGCAAAGGACTCTTACATTTGGAAATGACCATAGAGATAATATACCCCAAGTTCATTATTATTTTTATTAGTGTGTATTAATTATTTGAAATAATAAGTTTCATTGTGGCATATTCATACATGCATATTTTGATGATATCCATCTTTCCAATATCCTCCCTTACCTTTCCTGCCCATCTCCCTCTGACCCCCTTCCTCTATTCTCTTCTCCTTTCATATCTTTTTTCTTCGAGATTCCACATATAATAGAAAATGTGGTACTTATTGCTATCAGGCTGTCTTATTTTGTTTGACATGATTATTTCCAGTTTCACCCATTTTCCTGAAAATAACATGGTTTTATTCTTTATGGATGAATAATACTTTACTGTATATGTAAACATTTTCTTTTTCCATTTATCAGTTGATGGTCACCAAAGCTGATTCCAAGACTTAAGCTATTGTGAATTGTGCCATGATAACCAAGGATATGTAGATATTTATAAGTATATGCCAGTTTCAATTTCTTTGGCTGTATACTGAGGAGTAGTATATATCTGAATCATATTCTATATTTAGTTTGTTGAGGAACTACAATACTGATTTCCATAGAAGCCACAAGGTTCCTTTCCCCCAACATTGTCTCTAGCATTTATTATTTTTTATTATTATTTTTTCCTTGTATTCTTGAAGCTAGCCATTCAGACTGGGGTAAAGTCATGATATAATTTTGATTTGCATTTCTCTGTGGCTAACGAAATTTTTTTTCATATGATTATTGGCTATTTATATGTCTTTTGATAAGTGCCTGTTCAATTCATTTGCCCATTTATTGATTGGGTTATTTGTTTTTATTAAAGTTTTTTCGAGTTCTTAAATATTCTGCATATTAATCCCTTGATGGAAGAGTAGCTGGCAAAGATTTTGTCCCATTCTGTAGGCTCTCCCTTCACATTCTTAATTCACTATACAGAAGCTTTTCATTTGATGCAATCCTATTTGTCAACTGTTACTATTATTCCTGAATTATTGGAGTTCTATCAAGAAATTGCTGACTGTATCTATGTTTTAGTCAACTTTGTATCAGTGTGACCAATACACCTGACAAGAACAACTGAGAGGAGGAAAAGTTTATTTTGGCTCATGGTTTCAGAGGTACAGTCCATAGTTGGCTAAATCCATCACTTTGGGCCCAAGGTGAGACAGAATATCATGGCAGAAAGGTGTGGCACAGAAAAGCTCAGAACATGGAAACCAAGAAGGAGATAGAGAAAAAGAGAAGAGAAAAAGATGTGCTTGGAACAAAATCTACACCCCAAAGCCAGCCTCCAGTGACCTACTCCCTCTAGTCACCTTCTACCTGTCTACAATTACCAGCCAGTTAATCCTTTTAAGTGGATTAATCTACCATCTAGGTTACAGTTAGCTCTCATAATCATTTAACTTTTGAACATTCTTGATGTGTCTCATACATAAGCTTTTGGAGGATGTCTCATACACAAACTTTAACATTTTGTCCCTATCTTCCAAAAGCTCATGCCCATTTCAAAATGCAAAGTACATTTAGTCCACTTACAAGAGTCCCCATGATCTTAACATCACCAGCATCGCCAAAAATCCAAGTCATGAAGAATCAATGGACCAGATGCAATGGTGCATGCCTGTCATCCCAGTGGCTTGGGAGGCTGAGTCAGGAGGACTTCGAGTTCAAAGCCAGGCTCAGCAATGGTGAGGTGATAAGCAACTCAGTGAGACCCTGTCTTTAAATTTAAAAAAATCCCTAGTACCCCCCCCCCCCCCAAAAAAAAAGAAAAAAATCAATGGATGGAAGACAAAGTACCAGACATTAAGAATCCTTGGCCTTGTTACAAGCTTTCCAGCTAACTGGTGATCCTGAAGTTCTGAAAACGATTAACTTATTAAAAGTCTTACTTTCTGTGTTTTCTAGCCAAGGAATTTGGGTATGAGGAGAGATCTCTGTAGGGAAAATATTTAAGGTTGTAGCTTACATTCTACTTAGAAGCCAATGATCTTTTCCTCATAAATTAAAAATAAGGCAAAAACAAGTTCTCCTTTTTCTCTTCGAGTTCAAAGCCAGACTCAGATTATAAAATGAATTCAGATTTTTAGCAAATAAAGTACATTTTCTTTATATTAGTGTAAAGGAATACTATAGGCCATAAAGTAGCTCTAGGGAGAATGAAAATAAGCTTAATTTTATAAGGCATTTATTGTGATAACTTTTTGCTTCTTCATGAGTATTCATCTGCCAGTGACCATGTGATACTGTAATATATGAATCCAGAACTCCCATTGGTTCAAGATTGAGTCAGTCTTCTTCTCTACAGTAACCTAAGAAGAATAAAACACTAAGGCCAGGCATGGTGGTATACACCAGTAATCCCAGTGGCTCCTGAGGCTGAGGCAGGAGGATCATGAGTTCAAAGCAAGCTTCAGCAAAAGCGAGGTGCTAAGCATCTCAGTGAGACCCTGTCTCTAATAAAACACAAAATAGGGCTGGAGATGTGGCTCAGTGGTTGAGTGTCCCTGACTGAGTACAATCCCCTGTATCCTCCCCCGCAAAAAACTAAGAAAGAAACCTTTGATTTTCTTTCTTTTTTTTTCATTTATTTTTTAATTTTTTAAATTTTTATTGTTGGTTGTTCAAAACATTACATAGTTCTTGACATATCATATTTCACACTTTGATTCAAGTGGGTTATGAACTCCCATTTTTGCCCTGTATACAGATTGCAGAATCACATGGGTTACACAACCATTGATTTACATATTGCCATACTAGTGTCTGTTGTGTTCTGCTGCCTTTCCAATCCTCTACTATCCCCCTCGCCTCCCCTCTTCTCTTCTCTCTCTACCCCATCTACTGTAATTCATTTTTCCCCCTTGTTATTTTTTCCCTTTCCCCTCACTTCCTCTTGTATATAATTTTGTATAACCCTGAGGGTCTCCTTCCATTTCCATGCAATTTCCCTTCTCTCTCCCTTTCCCTCCCACCTCTCATCCCTGTTTAATGTTAATCTTCTT
>NW_026000057.1:36459054-36553284 GCF_001458135.2 Marmota marmota marmota
CTCCCTCTTTTTCTATTTCCTGAAATAACTTGAAAAGTATTGGTATTAAATCTTCTTTAAAGGTTTTGTAAAACTCCACTGTATACCCATCCGGTCCTGGGCTTTTCTTGGTTGGTAGTCTTTTGATTGCTTCTTCTATTTCATCCATTGATATTGGTCTGTTCAAATTGTATCCTCCTTACTCAGTCTGGGCAAATCATATGACTTAAGAAATTTATCGATGTCTTCACTATCTTCTATTTTATTGGAATATAGGTTTTCAACATAATTTCTAATTGTCTTCTGTATTTCTGTAGCATCTGTTGTGATATTGCCTTTTTCATCCTGTATGTTAGTAATTTGAGTTCTCTCTCTTCTTCTCTTCGCTAGCATGGCTAGGGGTCTGTTGATCTTATTTATTTTTTCGAAGAACCAACTTTTAGTTTTGTCAATTTTTTCAATAGTTTCTTTTGTTTCAATTTCATTGATTTCCGTTCTGATTTTAATTATTTCTTGCCTTCTGCTAGATTTGCTGTTGTTTTGCTCTTCCTTTTCTAGGGCTTTGAGATGAAGTGTGAGCTCATTTATTTGTTGGTTTTTTCTTTTTTTGAGGAATGACCTCCAGGCGATGAATTTCCCTCTTAAAACTGCTTTCATTGTGTCCCATAGATTCCGATATGTTGTGGAAACCTTTGATTTTCATGAATTTTAAGTAAAAATAATTTTTAAATTTTAAATTATTTTAAAATTTCATTTAAAATTATTTTTTATTTAAACTTTTATTTTAAAATATTTTTGTTTGACATCATTTTTCATATTCATGAGGTTGAATACAATATTTTGATTCATATATGTATCGGGTAGCAATTAACTCAGGGTAATTAGCATATTCATCACCTTAAAATTTTATCATTTCTTAGGATGATGTTATAGTTTAGGTATGAAATGTCTCCCTAAAGTTTGTGTATGAGACAATGCAGGAAAGTTTAGAGGTGAAATAAGTGGATTATAAGCCTTAACTTAATCAGTGCATTAATCCTCTTGAATATGTTTAGTGGGTGGTAACTGTAGATAGACCATTACCAATGTACCATAGGGTGTGGCTAGAGGAGGTGGGTTGATGGGGGCATGCCTTTGGAGTTCATATTTTGTCTCTGGTGAGTAAAGCTCTTTGTTTCCTGATTGCTAAGTCCTGGGCTGCTTTCCTTGACCACACATTTTTGCCGAGGTGATATTTTGTTCCACCTCAGGCTCAGAGTTATAGTTGGCTATCTGTGGACTAAGATCTCTGAAACCCTGAGCCCCAGATAAATGTTTCTTCTTTAAAAATTGTTCTTGTCAGGTCACAGTGGCAAAAAAGTTGACTAAAACAGGTGAGTACGTTCAAAATCCTCTCTTCTATTTTGAGGTCTATTGTGCATTATTGTTAATTATATTCAACCTTCTGTGCTATAGAGTACCAGAATTTATTTGTCCTCTTATACTATGGGGTTATACCTTTTGATGGACCTCTCATTGTTTTCTCTTTCTATTACTATCCATGATCTCTAGTAACCACAATTTTACCCTCAATTTTTGCACAATTAACTTTTTTTAGATTCTACTTATGAGTGAGATCATGTGGACTTTGTCCTTCTATGCCTGGCTTATTTGTTTCAAGTGTAGAATTCTGTTTTATGGATGAATAATATTTCATTGTGTGTATATACCACATTTTCTTTTTTTCAATATAGATGTCTAATCTTGCCCCATTCACCAAACTTCTATCCTTGGGTAAAGGGATTTCATTTATAGGATGCTATTATAAACTAGTAATATGTCCAAAGATTTTGCAGTGAGGCAAATGTTGGCAAAGCAGTAAAAAACAAATTCTTGTATTTTATACTTAATATGGCAAATTTTTCTTTGATATCCTTTAGGAGGACCCAGAAACCAAGCTCCTCCAAGACATTTTAAAAACCTGATGATACACAGCTTTGTGAGTGATACTCTTGAATCAAAGTTCTAGCCAGTGAAGGCTGATGGAAAAACTGGCTACTGGCAGAAGAGCCAGTGCTATTTGGGTCCTGGCCACCACACTTACACAGCAAAAAGAAATAAGCTGAAATTGTTCATTTTGGCTGACTTTCCAACCACCTCCTTCTCCCTCTGAACTTCCAAAGTCCTTTTCTGAAATGTGGACACAGGCTGGTTTCCTCTGGAAAAAAAAGATAGGAGGAGGAGGAGGAAGGGGAGGGAGAGGAGGAGGAGGAGGAGCGAGAAAAGAAAGAAGAAGAAGGGAAAAAAGAGTAGAAGAAATGGTTACATGTGTCTTGCAGATGGAGTAAAAATGGGCTCTGGCATTTCTGGCGCCAGATGATACTCCACTAATACTTCCTTGGCAGAAATATTATAGAGCAAAAATAAATGATCGAGAATAAATATTATAATACATTTGTTGCTCTAAGTGGCTCTAGGCCTATAAAATCATCTCCATTATTTGCATAGATTCTGGTGGGTGGTATACATTTTCAAAAAAACACCAAGACTCATTGTTCCAACATAAAAATAATCAAAATTATCTACGTTAGGTTCATATAAAAACAAACCAATATATTTGTCTTTTACTATTTACCATCCATTTTGTTTTCTCCCATAATCATATGTGGAACTAATACAATACCAGGGTGATGGTATTAACCAGTCTGTCAATCATTCATTTGTTTATCTGTTCTTTTATGCTAGGGACATGGAGCATATAAGTATAGAATAATTAATAAATAGCCAAGATTTTTTGTGCTCATAGAGGCTAGTAATCTTGGATAAGTTTCACAAATTCTCTGGACATCTGTTAAGAAGAGAGTTGAACCAGATGATTTTGAACATGGCTTTAGGTTTGAAATTGAATGCTTCTAATCTCTGCCATAAGCATTGGTTGGAGATGGGGACTTCTATACTTCATTTGCTCCCATTTTTTCATTTTCCCAAGAGCATTATGATGTGGAAGGGGAGACCTGAATAAAAGCAGTAGAAGAAACAGTTCTTTTCAGACAGAAAGGAATGTAGAGAGGGAACAAGAGAAAAAAAAATGGAGAAAGAGATCTTAAGCCACAGATTTAAAACCTATGGTTTTAATTTGGAAAGCTTTGAAAATTAGGAACATATTTCTTGGTGTACCCCTCCATGCTCTTTCCAACCAACATTAATCTCATGCTCTATTTGCATAACTTTGTGTTCTCCTAAACTATGATTAAGAAGTTCATGAATAATCTCTAGCACTTCCCCAACTCTGTGTTTCAGGCACTACTGAAGTGTTTTACTTGCATTAATCCTCCAAACAACATTAGGAGGTAGATATTTTTATTAACTTTATTTTCCAGAGTCAAAAAATTCAAATAATTTTTCCAAGGTCACAGGGCTAGTTAGTGGTAGACTGAGGATTTAAACGTAGACGTCTGTCATCACCAGCTCACACTGCCCACCTATCCATCACCAAACCAACTGCTATTACCATTGCCTTATGATTTCACATTACCATTTATTAGAAAATGTTACTAATGAAATCTTCTAACATCCTCTCTTTCCAGCACACACTGATGAACAACCAGTTGTGATCTTGCCTTCTTTCCTTCTCTGCCACTGTAAGAAAGAATACTTTAAGTCATGATTATTTCAGTTTTTTCCTGTATTAGCTTCCTTGGTCTGATGCAACAAATTACTTGAAACTTGATGACATAAAATGAGAGAAAGTTATTCTCTCCCAGTTCTGGAAACCAGAATTCCAGAGTCAAATCATTGGTAGGCTTAGTCCTTCATGGAGATTCTTGGGGAGAGATATGTTCCATGCCTCTCTCTTGGCTGTCAATCATTCCTTTTTATATCTGTTCTTCTATGCCAGGGCCATGGAGCATATAATTATATTGTAATTAATAAGATAACTAAGTACTTTTCCCTCATAGTCTACTAATCTTGGATAAGTTTCACAAACTCTCTGGACATCTGGAAGAAGGGAGTTGAACCAGATGACTTGTAGATGCCCCACTCCAATGTCAGTCTCTGTCTTCATATGGCCTTCTCCCATATGACTCTGTGTCTCAGAACTTCCTCTTTTTTCCTCATAAGAATGCCAACTATTGGATTTAAGGCTCTTTTTAAATATAGCATGATTTTATCCTGAGATTACTCATGTAATTACATTTGTAAGCATTTGTATCCAATATGGTGACAGGTATTAAAGATTAGGACTTACGTCTATCTTTTTAGGGAACACTATTCAATGTTTTCTAGCTTTATTGGATGAAATCATTTATTTGTCAAGATATTCTCTTCATGCTCTTAATCAATGGCTTTCATTTTATTGAATTGATTAATTCAACAAATATTGATTAAAAAGCCTCAACTGTGTCCAGGATATAGCAGATTATGGGAGAAACACTTGGAGATTATATTGTGCCCTTAGAGTTTATATTGTGGTTTTAAGAGAGAGGGAATAAAACAGACAGTATGAACAAATAAGACCATTGCAAGGAATAAAAAATGGTATGAACAAAATTAAATAGGGCAGTAGATTTTCATTTATGGATGAATTTGAAGCATCTCCTTAAGGATCATAGTTCTTGACATCATAAGCGTATGGTTTACAAGAATTTTTAAAGTAAATTCTACTATGGTTTAAAATAAAAATTTAACGTAAACTCTACTTTAAATTTGAATTTTATTTATGTTGCATAAACTTTTTCTTGGTATGATAAATAGTAAAAAGAAACTTCAGACTTCTTTGTCATTATTCATCTAACATGTCAAAAAAGTATTCACCCATGAAAGAAATAACATACTAGATTCTCTGATTTCCCCAGAGAATTGGAGGAAATTGAATTGGGTTAAAAATAGCTAAAACATCAATTCACCAAGCATCAATTTATCTAACTCCTAAGCAGTACTACATTGTAATATTTCTACCAATAATGTTTTCAGGGATCTTTCTTCATAGAAATATAAAATTTTTGGAGAAAATCCAGCCTGCTATTACTGCCCATACTTTACTCATCAATTACAATTGCAAAATTTTCACAAAATATATTAGCAAATGGATTGGAAGTTGCTATTCAGGAAGTAATTCATCAAGCCCAAAATGTCTTCTTAAAACTCAGTTTGAGTTCAAATAGTACTATAATATTAGTTTCTATGATGCACTTGTCTAAGGACAGCCTTATCCATATTACTATATGATCAATGGTTGCAGAAAAGACCACTGGTAATGTTTTGTAAACTACTGAGAAACTGTTTTGTCATAATTTTTGGATTTGGAGCTGTTATGTGTCCATTTTGTTTCTGCAAAAATTATATTTCTTTTTGTTTAATTTCAACAGTTGGGTACTAGCAGCTGGAATTATTTTACTTTAGTTTGTGAAACATTTTTACAGTGCAAGAAATTAAAAAGATGAACATTCATTCAAACCTAAAATATGATTTAAGTCAAGGTCTAGTTTACTCTGATGAAAAAGATTTGATTGTGGTTAAGACTAAACCAATGCTTATTTCAGCAAATACTTCAATTCTACACCTCGATGATTTGCTGGAGAACTCATTCTTTATTATCTGGGAAAGAAAGAACAAGACTGAAATGTATCCCTTCATAAGGAGTTTAAACTTCACCTTCCCTGTAGGTAGTAAGGAAACGCTTTTTTGAAGCTGTTTAAAATAATTTATACAAAATCTATTGCATAATGCAACATCTACCATTCCAGATGTTGCCTTTAAATCAGTATTAATAAAAGAAGGTAAGAGAAATGATTAAAAGATGTTCAAATAGTGGAATATAAAATAAGGGGAAGGAAATTAAGTCATGCTTTCTTAATGAGTTTGTGCTCCTATCACTCTGTCCAATGATAAGCTATGTCTATAAAATTATGATGTTACTATCATGTATATCTAAAAAGAACAAAGAAAAAATTAAAGAAAACAGTTACTAATATGGCATTATGTAAAAATGTGGATGTGTAACCGATATGATTCTGCAATCTGTATTTGGGGTAAAATTGGGAGCTCATAACCCACTTGAATCTAATGTATGAAATATGATATGTCAAGAGCTATGTAATGTTTTGAACAACCAATAAAAAAATTAAAATTATGTTGGCAAATTTGTCTAGGTCAGCCTCTTATAGAAGTATTATCCCTATTTATTTGCTTTGTGGAAATTGATTGATTACTTGCTGTGTGCTAAGTGCTTTAGTAAATACTTGATATGGAAACCAAACATGTATGGTATGACAGGTAATAAGCAAAGACATCTATATATAAATAAATGCTTTCATATAAACATTAGTGCCATTAAAACAGGGGAAAAAAGTGTTTTTCCTACTTTCTTACCCAGATTCTCAACAGTTTTGATATCAAATGTGTGAGTTTTTCCTGACACATCAACCCAACAAAATTCTCCAGGGACATCATACAAGTGTCCTAAAATTTAACTCGATTCTGACACCATCTGCATGGTATCAGATCCAACAGGCTCAATGGTCAGTATCACAAGACTGCTCCCCACTTCAGATGCCAATCACAAGCTATAGTGTTTCTGACCAACCTGCTGTGACTCTCTTCTTGGGTTCAATTAATTTGCTACAGTGTCTTCCATAACTTAAGGAAATGCTTTAATTACATATATCTACATATTTTAAAGGATACGAAAGATGCAGGTAAACAGTTAGGTGGAAGAGATGTATAGAAAAAGTATGGAAGAAAATGAAACATCCATGCTCGCTCTGGGCTTGCCACCCTCTAGATACCTCCATGTTTTCAGCAATAAGGAATCCCTCTAATATCTGTGTCTTGAGTTTTTATGGAGGCTTCCTTACTTAGGCGTGGTGATTGATTAAATTATAGCCACTGCTAATCAGCTTTGCCTTTAGTCCCTCTCTCCTTTGGTGACCATGCCCTATCCTGAAGCTATCTAGGGGCTGTCAGTCATCAGTCATCTCATTAGCATGCAAAAGACACATATCATTCTGAAATTCCAAGAGTTTTAGGAATTATGTACCAGGAAACAAGAACAAAGATCAAATATATATTTAAAATATCACAGCTATGAAGCAATAAATAGGGTAAAATGATGGACGTTAACCAGGAGAGACCTACACAGATAAAGTATTAAAGGAGTATTTTCTAGAGAGAGAGAGAGAGAGTCATTTAATGAGACTAAAAAAATAAGTGCTAACTCATTTTGTACAGAAGAAGTGTGGCTGGATTTCACATTGTTAGTCAGAATTGGGATTATAAAACTATGACCTTGGAACCAAAAGAGGGCAAATTTGCAAGACTGAACATATGATTTTTTTTTTTTTTTGCTACTGTATAATCATTTACTTAGTAGACTGTTACTACAAAGTGGGTTACAATGGATTTCCAGCTGGGATTGCTCACTCTCTTTGCTTTGATCTGCTCTTTTTTCCTTTCTCCTAAGTGGAATTCTAACTGGACTGGAAATTTTGTGTTTTTTAAACTTTGAGATTCAGTCTGTTTGTTGTTTGTTATACCACATTGCTTAGAACAAATCTGTTGTGGGGGAAATTTTCAGGCATGTTGAAAGCGTTGGTGGAGAGAATTCTTTGCTTTAAGGTATCCATCTAGTACCAAATGCTTTCTGTGAAGCTTTAATCATACTCAGTATTTCCTTTTATTGTTCTTCAATTTTCTTATCTGCACCATAAATATGATGACTATGTGCTTAATATTAAGCTGTAAACTGGTAATTGCATTCCCGAGAACATTTGAGTTGACATAAAGTATATTGTAAAACAATTGTTTCAATGCAAAAGAAGTGGAGAGCTCTAGTCTTACAATTGTATGTTACATTTCTTATAGGAATTCTAATAATAAAATTGTAGCTATTAACACATAGTTAAAAATCAAAAGAACATTGAACACAGTCTTTAACTACATAAAACTCTTCCATACCTCTCCTATTATTTGGCATTCCAGTTCTCACACATTCTAATTACATGCATTGTTATAATACTGGCTAACATTTATCAAGCACTGACTACGTGCCAGGCATCATTATAAGCATGTTAAAAATATTTTTTTCAGGTCTTCATAACAAGGCTATGAGGTATGTGTTTTTATTGACCTTATTTCCCAGATACGGACATTGGGGCATAATTACGCATTTTGCAGAAGTTCACAATATTGGCAAGTTGACCACAGAGTTGAAGAACCTAACCTCTATCTGTAATTGCTTTGGTGTCTTCTGCTTCCTGATTAAAGTATGAGGATCTCCTTATGACTGATTAGGAAAGGGTGTCAGTGCAATGCAAAGAATGTTTCCCCAGCAGTTCAGTCCCCCTCAGTTGGGGGAACAGTTGCTTTATGAGAAGGGGATTGGGAGAAGTTCCTATGAAATAGGAACAGCACTAGTATTAATAAAATGTGTTTATGATGTGCTAATAAACCCATTTATAACCATGAAAGTACCAGTCGTGTCTCCTTTCACTTACAAAAGGACATGACCTTTCTAATAGGTATTCCCTCTAAGAAAGTTTCTGGGTGGGGTCAATTGGTACAGATGGAACTAAAAATACACAATTATGAACCAAAAGGGTGTTGGGCAGGTCAGTAGATTACTAACTTATTGATATTTAAATAAATAACATAATGCTTAAAATATAATTAATTCTAATAAAGTGGATTGTCATTTTTAATTCTGATACATAGCAAGGGATTACTCTGAAGCATTGTATGCAGAGTCATACACACTAAAGATGATGATTTGGCCTCTGGTAGATTAAGAAACTCTCCCTTCAAGATTTTACAATCCCAATACAGAGTTTAAAAATACATAACACAAGGAAATATCATATGTTGTTTGTATAACTTGAAAAATAGTCCCCTCCAATCTCTGCCAGGATGCCAGTCAAGCTTGTGGTAAATGCTTTTCTGTTCATAATTTAAAGTACCCAGAGATATTTTTATTTTAACACATTAGAGTTTTCTTTTTCTATTCCCTTGAAAAATTGAGTTCTGCTGTGTCAACGTGGCTAAAGCTGCCCTGGGCTACTCTTAATGATGGAATTTCTAGAATAAACACTAAAGATGATGAAAGGTAACTTGAACTGAGTTTCTCCTGAACTTGACTGAGGTCGAGAGATCATGCAGCAAATTCTTTCCAAGTTGAAAATTCATTTCAGTTGTTGCTGACTGTTACTGTGCCCCATCTGTGCATAAAGAGAGAGCAAAATTTATGATAAAAAGTTTCTATTTTACAAAACAACTGAAGAAAGATGAACATTTGAAGAGAACATTACAAGGTCTATGGAAACACTATGAGTTGCAAAGATGAACACAATACTGATGCATTTCTATTTGTAAGAACTCTGATAGTAGAGGCCACCCCACTAAAAAGCGTATCTGTTGCTTAAAACACTTCAGGGTGAATCTGAAGAAAACCAAAGGAAGGAAACTCTGCAGGTGAATAGTTAGGAAACAGGTGCATAGAGGCAGGAGCTACAGGAGATGTTGATCATTGGGATAACCTCCCTTTTTTTTTTTTGGTATTCAATCTATTTGAAGATTTTGTTTACAGAATATTTGGTTTTTGCAAAGTTTCTGTTTTTCACATTGCTTAATTTAGTTCTGGTATTTCTCTTTATTCATTCTTTATTTATCTGGTTATAATTTACTTTCCTCTGTTAGAATATAATCCTCAAGAGTAAGATTTTCCAACACACCCACCAGAGTGTCACAAAAATCCTAGAAATGATGACTGATATATGTTGGTCCTTAAGTGGAAAGTGGGAGGAGGCACAAGGTCATTCCTTCCCCATATCAGCAACACCTAGTGCAGTGCTTTGCTCACAGGTCAACAAGCATTTGTAGGGTAAATAAAACTGATAGACATTTTAGTATTTCTGTCACTGTCAAAATTAATTGCATTTTGATAATAGGGAAATAACCCCAAATCAGAAAGGCATCCTAAAAGGAATCAATTCATGTTCACACCTGAGTATAAAGGACTCTAGTCCTTTGGATAATAAGCCACTGTAGAACAGAGTACAGGGATTTATAAATAGAGGAGAATCACATGAATATTAATAACTTATTGTGCCACTTCTCTGAACAAAAAAGCATAGGATGCCTTCAGGGGCAGTGCATGCCTGTAATCCTAGCAGCTTGGAAGGGAGAGGCAGGAGGTTCTGGAATTCAAAGCCAGCCTCAGCAAAAGCGAGGTGCTAAGCAACTCAGTGAGACTCTGTCTCTAAATAAAATACAAAATAGGGCTGGGGATGTGGCTCAGTGGTTGAGAGCTCCTGAGTTCAATCCCTGGTCCCTCCCCCTCCCCCCAAAAAACGTCTACAAGTAACTACTCTATATTGCGTGGCCATAGAAAGAAGTCTTTTATGAAGAGATAGTGGTTAGCCCAAGGTCCTTAAGAGCAGAAAAGGACACAGATATGTGATATGGAACAGCATTCCCCATGGGGGAAACAGCTGGCTCAAAGGCTAGGTGAGAATGAGAGAGGAACATTTGAAGAGATGCAGAGTGTTTCTTTGGATTTTCTTACAGTTGTAATTGGAAGCCACTGGAAAGTTTTAAGAACATGAATGATCTCCAGACCCGTCAAATTGTATGTATTTAATATGTGCACTTCATTTTAAATCAGTTATACTTCTGTAAAGCTATTTAAAAATAAAACAATAAGTCCACCTCTCTGTCTCTCTCTCTCTCTCTCTCTCCCTCTCTCTCTCTCTCTCTCTCTCTCACACACACACACACACACACACACACACATGCACACACACACACACACTGCTTTGAGCAGGTGTCACTGGAGCACTCTTGCCAGCATAGCTTCTTTTCCACAACACTCCATTGCTTCACTTGGGATATGCACCAGCAATCTTGAGTGATCCCTTCCTTCCTGGCTCACATTTAAAAATCCTGTTTCCTCATGTGAAGGGTGAGGGTCAGAAGGGGAATTGGCAAGGGGAAACTTGTTGTGATCCAGTGACTCACAAGTTCATCACTGACTTTTATTGCCAGGTAATGTTTAAACACTTCTTAGTTTTGCTTTCTCTCTGGGATCATTTATAGACTTACGTTATAAAGTCCTTGCCATCCTTTACTCCTTGTGTATTCAGTGTCTTCTCTAACTTCTGCTGGCAATGTAAAGTATCAACAACACGCTATTTAGATCAAACTTTAACATCCTTTCCTTTTTTGGGTTTGTCTTTCCCTATTTTCTGTCCATAGAAATAACCAACTTACAAGGCTTTTATCTGCCTTCAGTGCAGGCCACATCACTCACCTCTCTTGTTTATGGTCCCAATATCAACAGATCTGAATACACTCATCTGTGACATTTACACAGCCTGCTTTGTAAGACATCCTGGTTCTTCCTAGAGTTTCTGAGATCCCTCAGTTTATTGCCTTATCTCATTTAAAGCCAAGACTTTTTTTTTTAAATTATTGGTTTAAAATCTGCTGGTCCAATTTCAAATACCATGTGTAGAATTTTGTTGTTATCTGGAACCCACATAGATTTAATGATTTCATTAAAATTACATTTCCCATATGTATAAGAGGTTTCTTTTTCCTCCAGAAGAGATGGGCTTCCATTTTTTTCCCTAGTTTTCTTTTACAATTCACCAATTCCATGGTCTTCAAGCAATAATTTTGGTTTACATAATTGTTGTGATCAGACATTCTTTATTGGAGTCAGTTAAAGATTTATGTCTTAAGGCAATTATGGTAAAATTGAGAACTGACCTCAGAAACAAGGTGCCTAAGGAAGAGAATTTGTCTTATGAAGAGAGGAAAAATATTTATGACAGCGTATGTTTTCTGATCTTGTAGTTTACAAGTAATTTCTTCATAGAACAGTAATTTTCTGGACTATGAAGACCAATCTGATTGCCAATTATGACCTGCTCTTACAGTGAGAAGCAAGCTTATGTCATACCAACTCTTAAGCCATTTTTCTACCTCCAAATGTGCCATTGTACCCCCCAATAAATCCAGCCTTGTTTTTCTGATGTAGCTGAGTTGAACAAACAAACAAACAAACAAACAAAAATCAACCAACCAACCAAACAAACAAAAACAAACTTACCCATTCAGTCACTTTTTACAAATCAATGTCCTTTGTCTCTCATCTCTGGGGTCTGCTGATATGACCTGCTGATTTATAACAAGATACCACTCACATAAATATGCATGCGCCTGATTACAATTCTTGCTTTCTTTGATGCAGATTGGTCAAATTCCTTGGCAGCTGCCAAAATGCAAATCCTAAAAAATCTAAATACAGCTCCAACTTTTCTGCTAAAACTGTGATAATATAGTAGAAAACAAATGACAAGAGTACTTCAAAAACTATAAGCATTTCCATGGACTGAATTGTGCACTCTAAATCTGTATATTGAAGCCTTATTCCCCAATGTGACTGCATTTGGAGTTAGAGCTCTTAGAAGGTTATATGCTTAAATAAAGTCATAAAAGTGGGGTCCTATTCAATAGGATAAAAGGTCTCATAGAAATCAGAGGATCGATCTCTCTCTCTCCAGGCACATACACATACATGTGAAGCACAGCAAGATGGTGGCCGTCTGTCAGCCAGAAAACAAGGCCTCCCCAAACACCGACTATTATACCTTGAAAAGAGACTTGTAGCCTACAGAACTGAGAGGAAAAAATTTCTGCCCTTTAATCCACTCAGTATATAACATTTTGTTATTTCAGCCTGAGCTAATATACTCTTAGGAAGAACCAAGGAAAAGTCATCTTTTAGGAGAGATGAGTGTGGTTGAAGTTACAACCATCTTTAGAATTTTCCAAGGAGTCCTTTCTTCTGTATCTTTTAGCAATATGTATAAAGAATCTGTCATATGAATAGGATGTTCATAAAATTTATCACTTAAATAAGTACAGTTTTACAGTATAATCTGAGACCATCTACAGCAAACTGGGATGTATTGTCAGCCTACCTTTAGAGAACTCAGATATTAAGAGATCTCTCTGCTAGCTGGGCACAATGGTGTATGCCTGTAAACCCAGCAGCTAGGGAGGCTGAGGCAGGAGGACTGCTAGTTCAAAGCCAGACTCAGCAACAGAGAGGTGCTAAGCAATTCAGTGAGACCTTTTCTCTAAATAAAACACAAAATAGGGCTGGGGATGTGGCTCAAGTGGTCAAGTGCCCTTGAGTTCAATCCACTAAACTGGTATAGGTTTTGTTAGCTTATAAGTGAGCAAAAAGAAAAAAAAAAGATCTCTCTGCTTATTTATGGGCTAACAAAAATTATATCAGATTAGTGCTCTGGTAGGGATATTGGGCCACTGTCCACTGCTTACTCTCAAGCCTCCATTCTTATGTATGTTTTTACATATTTATGTTACCACATTACCCCCTTTTGCTGCTTTTCTTTACTGTGTAAGCAATTTTGTTTTGCTAGTATTCATTTGAAGCCAAGTTAGTGTTTATAGGAATTTTTAGTAGGATAAACCTGTGTTCTAATCTCTAACTATAAGATAAAGGCTCTGAATTTCTGTATGATTTCTCCAAAGAGATTTGAGATATTCATGCAAAGACAAGACATTGAGGTCATGTTGTTTTAAGAATCAAGGGTAAGGCAAGAAATCTTATCATTATATAAATATATTGTTAGGCGAATTATTTGTTTAGAAAGTAATTTATAGCTTTGATATTCCTCCTTCTCCTCCACTAAGTCTTATAAAATGTAGGTAGAACATGAGAAGAAGAAATCTTATTAATTAAGCTAATTGCCTTCAATCATAACTATAGTTAGGTTATGATCTTGATATTCTGGTCCTGAAAGATAGTTCTTTATGACAGAAGTAGGATTAAAAAATATTTCCTCCTACATAATGGCAGAATTCCCACTCGACTGATACACAATTGGCACATAATTTTATTATTAATATGTTTGTGAATTTTCTATTTCTTTTTCCTTAAGCAATCTATTTTTAAAACATTTTAGGAGATATTCTGTGGAAAATTTACTATGTCCAGGAGTTGTGGTTAAGGCCTCCAATTGTGTACAAGAGGAGTGAAATATCCTACTTTGAAAGCCAATATGTAAGAGAAGCCAGCCATATTCCCACTGGGCTTGTTTAGAAGTGAAAAATATATACCATCCCCTGCCAAAAGTGACTCAGAAGAGACTTAGGGAAAGAAAAGGGAATCATAAGCCTTTTAGGGTATATTAGACAAGAGTGTTGCTAACTGCTGTAACTAACAAACCCCCATATTTTGGTGGATTAATACAATAAAATTTCATTTTTCGCTCATATACTTGAACAACATGGGTGTTCCTGGTTTGGACAGTTTTCCTTCAAGAAGACTCTTTCCAGCTTGCAAATTTGCCATTATTAGCACAGGACATCTATCCTTGTCTTGAGGGTCATCTGCATTCCAGCCAGCCAGAAAGGGAGAGCACGGACAATTGCACATCGGAGGGTTTTATGGGCTGTATAGGTTCTCTATGGCTGCCATAACAAAGTAATGCAGGCTGGGTGGTTTAAACAGCAGGAATTTATTTTTCTCACAGTTCTGAAGGCTAGATATCCAAGATCAAGGTATTGGCTGGTATGGCTTCTCGAGAGAACTCACTCCTTGTCTTGTCGATGACCACCCTCACACTATTTTTCTCTGCATGCTCACATCCCTGGTGTGAGCATGTTCGTGTTCCAATTTCCTTCTCTTATAAAGACACCAGTTAGACTGGATTAGTATCTGCACTAAAGCCTTATTTGCCCTTTTAAATGCTCTTTTTCAAAATACAGTCACATTCTGAGGAACTGGGACTTAGGACTTGAATATATATGAATTTGAGATGATGTAATCCAGCCCAGAACATGGGGCAAGCCTTGGAGTGGGATGTGTCAATTCCAATCAATGGAATCTTTAGCTAGAATTCAGTTTCATGGTGATACCTAAATGCAGAGGAGTTTAGCAAACATAGCCTACCTTTGTACCCAGGAGGAAGAAGATGAAGAGGAGAAGGAGGAGGAAGTGGGGAGGGTATGACAATAAATACATGAACTTGATCAGGGAGCAGTCTTTTCCATAATCTATTCAACAAATATTCATTTTATACTTCTTGTTCCATGGAATTTACTCACCCTGTCTCCAAAGATTCAGTGATCTCTTGGTAACACACAGTCTTTTCTATAAAGTCTGATGTCACTTCCTCAGATCCAGTGGTGATGAAGGAACAAAAGGCAACTTATTTCCTCATTCTTGCCCCCACCCAATGTGTAAGAGTAAAGCAGGGAGAGAAGACAGGAATGAGCTACTCAAGTGTGGAAGAATGGGAGCTACACAGCAATGTCTGGTGAACACTCATAATGAGCAGCCGTAGGGCAGGCATTGCGAGGGTGCTCTGCTTCAAGAATACTGTCCTTGACCACCGCGCTTCTGTGAGACTCTTAGCTGTACTCTCTCTGGGAGGTTTACATTTGTCTATTCCCTTAAGTGGGATGGGGCACTATGCCCATTGGGAATTGTTTAGATTGTAAAGGCCACTTTCTGCCCAGCTGAGTTGGAGCACCCACAAGTTATTGGAAGATTCAAGAAGTTAATGGTATAGTTTCTTTGACAATGCATTGCCCGAAACATCTTAGGAAGTTTTTGATCTACCTCTGATTAGTTCCATGTGTAAAGAAGCACATCTGAAATTCCTTCCCAGGATAGCTATCAAATATGGTTTATTACTTTGCTGCCTCCCCTCCATTATTCTCTCTAAGTGTAAGGAAAATTCTTGAGGCAATTAGAACCAATATTTGAGGTCAAAATGCACGATCTTTAATTGAAATCTCAAAGGCAGAGCTAAATAAATTCCTTGTTCCATAATGTCTTACAAGGCCTTTACTACTTGAAGCTCTTATCTCCCATATTGGTTAAGATCTAGAAAGAGTTGGCTTTTCCAAATTTTAGAATGCACATAATTCTCGAACTTTCCATTCACTTTCACTTATTCTCACGACTAGGCAATTCTTGATATCATTTTTCTCTTGTAATACCTAATTATTAAAGGCATTAAATAAATTCTGAGACACATTATCATTTTCACTTTCCAACCACTTCCTCCAGAACTACAGGTTCAAGTGCTACTGGTTTACCTTCCAAGCAGGGATTATTTTGCCTCAGCATAAATGAATCTCTACTTTTATGGTTCCAATATTATTTTTCTTATTGCTTGTTGTCTTATTGCTAATAGTTTTTTTTTTTCATTGCTATGACCAAAAGACTTGTCAGAACAATTAGAGGAGGAAAAGTTTATATTGGCTCACAGTTTTAGAGGTCTTAGTCTATTGACAGCCAGCGCCTTTGCTCTGGACCTGAGGTGAGGCAGGACATCATGGTGGAAGGGCACAGTAGAGGAAAGCAGCTCAGGACAGGGACACCAGAAAGTGGGGGAAAAGACAGGATGGGGCAGGGGATGGAGGGATGGGGAGCGAGAGAGGGAGAGGGAGAGGAGAATCACTCTGCTCACCAGGGACAAAATATAAACCCCAAAGACACACTCTCAGTGGCCTACTACCTCCCGGCCTACCCTACTTGCCTTCAGTTACCACCCAGTTAATCTATATCAGTGGATTGATACACTAATTAGCTTATCCCTCTCATTATCTAATCATTTCACTTCTGATAATTTTGCCTTGTCTCACACATAAGCTTTTGGAGCCACCTTTTATCAAAACCATTGTCTAATTGCTTGTTTAAGAACATATTCTCAATACCAATTTTTGTATTATGATAGGTTAACTATTATAACAAAAAAAACATTTGGGGACTTTAGAGTGGATGCTAATCCATAATGGGGGGGCATGTGAAAAATGGAGTAATTTTGATTGGGTAAATGGTATGGGGGCAGGAAAGATGGTAGAATGAGATGGGCATCATTACCCTAGGTACATGTACGACTGCACATATGGTGCGATGCTACATCTTAGACAACCAGAGAAATGAAAAGTTGTGCTGCAATTGTGTACAATGAATCAAAATGCATTCTGCTGCCATATATAACTAATTAGAATAAATAAATAAATAAATAAATAAATAAATAAAAGAGTGGAAGTTTATTTCTGCTTACTAAACAGTTAGTTTGGGGAGAAAAAGTTCTGGGTTCATGTCCTTATTTAGAGACTAACCTGTTGAGAGTTCTTCTACCTTCTGTGGTCTTTCTGACTCTGGATATCTATCTGAAGAAGGAAAAAAGATACTACACTTGATCTTAGCCAAAAGGCCGAGAAGTGATAGGAAAAAAGACATAGAAAATTATTTCTTGTAGATTCTAATGGGCAAGAACTAAAAATAGAATAATTTAGTTGTGTCCATTGTGTATAACTTAGTCTCTTGGCCACTGGTGAATGCTATAAATTTTGAGAAATACAGATTTGTTTTGTGCCCAAGAAAAATTAAAAGCAGATTTGCTGGTTAGCTAGTTGTCTGTGCCTTTGTGGAGAAAGGTGTTTGTCAGAATAGGTCATCCCTCTCTTTCTTACTGAACCTAAGAGGGAACCTGAGAGAATCACTCATGAAAATTAGCAGTACCTTTAAGAAGAGGAAACTGAGATCTCTTCCCCTTAGTAGATGATTTTTTTGAGCTTTAGAATACTCCAGAGAAGACAGAATGGTGTGAGAGAGCTCTTGAGAGAACTTTGGGGAACCCATAAATACAGCATGTGGTTTGATTAAGTTCCTCTAGCTGGTCACAGTGGTATATCATGTAATCTGAGGGACTAGGAGACTGAGGCAGTAGGATTCCAAGCTTGACCCTCAGTGACTTAGTGAAACTTATCTCAAAATAAAAGAAAATAAAAGGACTAGGGATGTATTTTGTTGGTAAAGCACCTCTGTTTAAGGGCATGCTTACCATGATTGTTCATGTTTGGATCATCTTCCAGTGGCAGATGTGTTAAAAGTTATGTCCCCGGGCGGTGCTACTGGAAGGTTTAAGAGGTGGAACCTAATGAAATATCTCTGGGGATATGCCATTGAAGGAAAACATGGGACCTTGGTCTCTTCCTCTTTTTCTTGCTCCACCACACACGTCTACAATGATGTGCTCCTCATCACAGGCTGAAAGTAATAATCCAAATGATTATGGACAAGAAACTTCAACAAAACTGTGAATGAAAATAAACTTCTCTTTATAAATTGATTATCCCAGATATTTTGTTATGGAAAGCTGACTAACACAAAGCCTAAGTTGTAGAACAGAAACTGACGTCTGTTTCCTGGAGACAGGAGGCTTCCTGGAATATTATGGTCTGAGGGACTAGTGGCATATCATAGCTTGCCTGAGGGAGGAACTCTAGGTCTATTAATTTTCCATATTAGTTCTGCAAGGCTTTTAAGTGGTGGCTTCACATGCAGGAATGTAGAATGTAGCGAATGGATAATTTCTGTATATTATGTAGGTAGCCTCTTTGAGAGAGTGGCAAAGAAATTATAGGGAGATATCCATTATTGCTGGTGGAGCCAAAGGGAGATGTGTTTGATTCTACAAAGAGGTTTCTTGAGCAATGGCGTTTAGGCAAAGTGAATATCATCTCAGGAATCCATGCACACCCTGCCATGTAGAGACCCTGATAACAGCAAAGTCCTCAACATCTGGTGACTCAACTAGAATGAGAGCAGAAAAACTTCCCAACTACCAACAAGAGAGAAGTCATACAAGGAGGTACTGGCTTCTCTTTTCCTTATCCCTGCCTCACAGTTTCTTATCCCAAACTCATCTACTCTAAGCAGTCAGGACTTCTGGTTCTGTCTATTCAGAAGATGGAGAGGAAATGATTTTTTAATCAAATTCAAATTTGATATTTCAAAATACATAACATTTTGTTGGTGTTGTTATTAAGAGCTTCACTGGGATATAATTTATATACACTGAAAGAATGAACAAGGCTCGTCGTTGGAGAAAATACCTGTTTATTGAGGAACCGCTCTGCATATTTATAGAGCTGGGGGTGGTTTGACAGTTATGACAGTTTAATGGTTGAAAGGTTTGGTTTGACAGTTGGCATGGGGTGCTTTCTGATTGGTGGGTAAGGATCATGTTGAGTCAGCAGGGCTAGTCTGATTGGTGGGTAAGGATCATGTGAGCCAGCAGGGCTCACCATTTGAAGGCTCTTCTTGGGGGATGGGGAAGTTAGTCTTTGGAGCGGGGCAACTCCCAACATACACTATATATATTTGAACTGTATAGACTTATTATATACTATATATGTATATATTTGAACTGTATAGACATATATTTGAGTTGTAGAAATTGATACATTTTGAAAATTAGCACCAATATCATAAGGAAAATATCAGTCACCTGCAAGATTTTTCTTATGTTTTTTTGTAATATTCTTTTGTCTATTTTCTTTCATTCAATATTCTTGTCTTGAGATTTATCCATTTGGTTGTATCAGTAGTTTCTTACTTTTTATTGCTGGGTAGTATTCCATGGTTTTGATGTTCCATAATTTGCTTATCCATTTGTCTGTTGGTAGAGAATTAGCTTGTTTTCAATTTTTGGCGATTCAAGTAAAAGTGGTATGAAGAGTTGCACACAAATCTTATAGACACATGTTTTCATCTCTCCTAGTTAACTACTTACTAGTAAAATTAATGGATCTTAAGGTAGTTGTATGGTTAAGTGAACTCAAGAATGGCCAAGATATTTTCCAAAATGATTCTACCATTTAATATTTTCATGAACATTGTTTGAGAATTCTTGTTCTTCAATCTCATTGCCAACAATTACTTTATTAGTCTTTTAAGTTATAGCCTTTCTATAGGTGTATGGTCATATTCAGGTAGTTTTAATTTATATTTTTCTAGTTACCAGTGAGGTGGAACATCTTTTTGTACGTTTACTTACCATCTCTATATTTTCTTTGGTGAAGTGTTTTTTAAAATATTTGCCATTTTTATTGCTCTTTAAATTTTTGAGTATTGATGTTTATATATTTTGGATGCAATTCTTTTATCACATATCTGATTTACAGATATATTTTGTCCAAGACTATAACTTGTATTTTTATCTTCTTAACAATGTCTCTTAAAAATAGAAATTTTGAATTTTGATAAAGTCAAAATTTTCAATTTATTGTTTTGTGAATCACACTTTTTATATTTTAACTAGGAAATCTTCACCTAATTCAAAATTCACAAAAATATTCTCCTACATTTTTCCTATATTTGTACTTCACTTTTTACATTTAAGACTATTCAAGTTATTTTATTTTATACATGGCAAGAGTTATAGAACACAGTTTTGCATTGTTTTCTTTAGTTTTGCATGTAGATCCAATAGTTTAATATATAATTTGTTGAAAAGATTATTCTTTCTCTCAATCTCCTGTGAGCTTGGTATTTATCAGTCATCCATTAATAGACCTTTGATCTATTTGTCCATATTTATATCTATACCTCATTGCTTTAGTTATTATTGTAACTTTGCAATAAATCTCGATGATAGGTAGTGTAAATTCTTGATTTTGATCTTCTTTTTTAAAACTTCTTTTTGGATTTCCTATGTCTTATATATTTCCTTGTCAATTTATAACTTCCTACAAAAAACCCTACTAGAATTGTGAATAAGATAACACTGACTCTGTATTTCAGTTTAAGGGGTACTGACAATTTGACGTTATTGAGTCTCCTAGTCCATTGACATACTATATTTCTCCATATTTTAATAGTTTATTTAATTTTTCCCTGCAGTGTTTGTAATTGCTAGTGTAATGGTTCTTCCCAGATTTTTCAAATCTATTCTTTAAATAATTCATATTTATGATGTTATTTCAGGTGATTTATAATTTTTCAAATTAAAATAAAATGACTGATATTTGTATATTGATCTTTTATTCTTCTGACTTTTAAAACTCACTCACTAGTTCTAGGAGCTATTTTGTGTGTTCCATAAGATTTTACATATATACAATCATTTTGTCTGTGAATACAGTGATACTTCTTATTTTCCAGTATGGATTTTGTAGATTTCTTTTTGTGTGCCTTATTGTAGAAGTTAGACTGGGTAGCGCAATGATAAATAGATATAACAAGTGTGAACAACCTTCTTTTGTTCTTTATCTTAGAGGAAAATCAGCAGTCTTTCATTGTAAGTGTGATGTTGACTCAGGATTTTCATAGGTAAACTTAATCAAGTAAAAGAATTTCTTTCCAACTTCTGTCTTGCTGAAAGGCTTTTGTTTCAGTATTTTGCTTTTCAAATTAGTATTACATGTTGGATTTTGTCAAATGCTTTTTTGCACATATTTAGCTTATTAAGTATATTCTTAGTCTTTACATTTCTTAATATAGTAAATTATAATGAGCCCATTGTAAATTTCTAGGACAAACCCCATTTTGCTGTGATATATCCTTTTTATTCCATTTATAGTTTTTTAAGTAGGTGATACAGACACACAGGCACATAAAGGTGAAATTCACTGGTATGTTCCTATATGTACCTGGCATAATTTGGTTTATTTAATTCTGCAGTTCCTTCCCTTTCTTGTTTCCCATCTTCCGCCTGAACTCCCTTCCTCTACTCCACTGATCTTTTATTTTCATGAGATTTCCTCCCCATTTTCCCACTTATTTTGATCTAGCTCCTTCATATGAGAGAAAGCATTAACCCTTGAATTTCTGAGTTTGGCTCATTTCACTTAGAATGATGTTCTCCAGTTCCATCCATTTACCAGCAAAAGCCACAATTCAATCTTTATGGCTGAAAAAAACTTCATATACATATATATATCACATTTTCTTTATCTGTTCATATATTGATAGGAACATTGGACTGATTCTATAACTTGGCTGTTGTGAATTATAATGCTATATTGATGTGTCTGGATCCCTATAGTATGCTAATTTTTGTTCTTTAGGATAAATACCAAGGAGTGTAATAGCTAAATCACAAAGTGGTCCCATTCCTAGTCTTTGAGGGATCTTCATACTGCTTTCCATATTGGTTGTACAAACTTGCCATCCCATCAACAATGTGTGAGTGTATGTTCTCCCCCACATTCTTGCCAGCTTTTATTAGTATTTGTATTATTGATAATTGCCATTTTAACTGGAATAAGATGAAATCTCAATGTAGTTTTAATATGTATTTCCCTGGTGTGCAAGGATATTGAACATTTTTTTCATATAATTTTTGGCCAGTTGTATCTCTTTATTTGAAAATGTCTTTTGCCCATTATTGATTGGGATATTTGTGGTTTTGGTGTTACAGTTTTTGAGTATTTTATAGTCTAGATATTAATCCTTTGTCAGAGGAGCAGCTAGCAAAAGATCGTCTCCCATTAGTTAGCTCTCATGCTCTTAATTATTTCCTTTGTTGGGCAGAAGCCTTCTAATTAGATGCTATCCAACTTATTGATTCTTGATTTTATATTTTGAGCATTAGGGGTCTTGTTAAGGAAGTCAGTGCCTGCACCAATATGTTGGAGTGTTGATGTTATGCTTTCTTCTAGCAGTTTCAGGGATTCTGGTCTTATTGCTAGGTCTTTGATTCACGTTGATTTGCCTTTTGCACAAGGTGAAACATAGGGATCTAGTTTTGTTCTTCTACATAAGGATATCCAGTTTTCTCAATACTATTTATTAAAAGGCTATCTTTCTCCAATGTATTTTTGGCATCTCTTTTATTTGAGTGTCAGATGACTGTAATTATGTGGATTTGTCTCTGTGTCTTTTATTCTATTCCATTTGTGTTCATTTCAGTTTCAATGCTAATACCATGCTCTTTTTGTTACTATAGCTCTATAGTATCATTTGAGATCAGGTATTATGATACTTTCAGTATCACTCTTCTTGCTCAAGTTTGCTTAGGCTATTCTGATTCTGTGTTCTTTATTCTTTCAAATGAATTTTAGGACATTTTTTTTTTCTACTTCTGTGAGGAATGTCATTGGCATTTCAACGAGGATTGCATTGAATCTGGGTACTTTTGCTAATATGGTCATTTTTACAATATTAATTCTGCCTATTCAAGTACATGGACATGGCAGGTCTTTCCTTTTTCTAAGGTCTTCTTCAGGTTCTTTCTTTGGATTTTTTTTAAAGAATCCTTTCATCTCATTGATTAGGTTTATTCCCAAGTATTTTTTCTTTGAAATTTTTGCAAATGAGATAGTTTTCCTGATTTCTTTCTCAGCAGATTTACTGTTGGAGTATAGGAAAACTATTGATTTATAAATGTTCATCTTGTGTCCTGCTACTTTGCTGAATTGTTTATCATTTCTAGAAGTCTTTGAGTGGAGTTTTTGAGTCTTACAGACATAGCATCATGTCATCAGAGATGGTTTGACTTCTTCTTTTCCTACTTTTATTTCTTTAATTTCCTTTTCTTGCCTGATTGCTTTCACCAGAGTTTCAAGAACTAAGTTAGGAGTTTTTAGAAGCTTAGTAGAATAAGACATTCTTGCCTTGTTGCTGATTTTAGATGAAATTCTATCAGTTTTTCTCCATTTGGTGTTATTTTTGCCTTGGGTTTGTAATATGTAGTGTTTACAATGTTGAGGTAAGTTCCTTCTATCTGTAGTTTATCTAGTGTTTTTAACTTGAATGAGTGCTGGATTTTGTTCAACGCTTTTTCTATTGAGTTGGTCATGTGATTCTTTAAAAAATATTTGTTCTTTTTAGTTATATATGACAGGAGAATGTATTTTGACACATTATATATACTTTGAGTGTAATTTCCCATTATTGTGATTGTAAGTGATGTGGAGTTTCAGTGGTCATGAATTCATATATGAACATAGGAAAGTTATGTCCAATTCATTCTTTCTCTAATTAAATGAACTTCTATTTTTTCCCTCCTCCCCCACCCTTACTGTGTGTTAGCATCCACATGTCAGAGAGAGCATTCTGCATTTGGTTTGGGGGTATTAGTATGATAGTCTCAGAGAGAGCATTCTGCATTTGGTTTGGGGGTATTAGTATGATAGTCTCCAGTTCCATCCATTTACTGATAAATGTCATAATTCCATTATTTTTTAATGGCAGAGTAATATTCCATTACACACACACACACACACACACATCACATCACATCACATTTTCTTTACACATTCTTCTGTTGAAGGGCACTTAGGTTGGCTCCATGGCTTAGCTATTGTGAATTGAGCTGCTATAAACATTGATGTGGCAGTGTCACTGCAGAATGCTGATTTTCAGTTCTTTGGGTATAAACCTAGGAGTGGGATGATTGGGCAAATTGGTGGCTCAATTCCAAATTTTCTGAGGACTCTCTATACTACTTTCCATATTGGTTGTAGCAATTTGCAGTCCCACCAACAATGTATGAGTGTGCCTTTTCCCTCACATCCTCACCAACATTTATTATTGCTTGTATTCTTGATAATTTCCATTCTGACTGGAGAGAGATGAAATCTCAGTGTGGTTTTATTTTACATTTCTCTAATTGCTAGATATAAACATTTTTGCATATATTCGTGGATCAGTTGTATTTCTTTCTTCTGTGAAGTGCCTGTTCAGTTCATTTGCCCATTATTGATTAGGATTTTGTGTGTGTGTGTGTGTGTGTGTGTGTTAACTTTTTTGAGTTCTTTGTATATCCTGGAGATTAATGCTGTATCTGAGGTGCAGGTGGAAAAGATTTTCTCCCACTCTGTAGGCTTTCTGTTCACATTCTCTTTTTTTAATTTTTTAAAATTTAATAATTTATTTTAATTGCTTTTATTTTTAAAATATATGACAGCAGAATGCATCACAATTTTTCTTACACATATAGAGCACAAGTTTTCATATATCTGTTTGTATATAAAGTATTTTCACACCAATTCATGTCTTCATACGTGTACTTTGGATAATGATGTCCATCACATTTCACCATCATTGCTAACCCCCCGCCCCCTCCCTTTCCTGCCCACCACTCTGCCCTATCTAGAGTTCATCTATTCCTCTCATTCTCCCTCTCTCTATCCCACTATAAGTCAGTCACCTTATATCAGAGAAAACATTCAGCCTTTGGTTTTGGGGAATTGGCTGACTTCACTTAGCATTATCTTCTCCAACTTCATCCATTTACCTGCAAATGCCATAATTTTATTCTCTTCTAATGCTGAATATTATTCCATTGTGTATATATATCACATTTTCTTTATCTATTCATCAACTGAAGGGCATCTAGGTTGGTTCCACAGTTCAGCAATTGTGAATTGTGTTGCTATAAACATTGTAGTGGCTGTGTCCCTGTAGTATGCTGATTTTAAGTCCTTTGGGTATAGACCGAGGAGAGGGATAGCTGGTCAAAACTTGGTTTCATTCCAAGTTTTCCAAGGAATCTCCATACTGCTTTCCATTTTGGCTGCACCAATTTGCAGTCCCACCAGCAGTGTATGAGTGTGCCTTTTTCCCCACATTCTTGCCAACACTTATTGTCGTCTGTTCACATTCTTGATTGTTTCCTTTGCTGTGAAGAATGTTTTTAGTTTCATACCATCCCATTCATTGATTCTTGATTTTACTTCTCGCACTTTAGGAGTCTTGTTGAGGAATTTGATTCCTAAGCTGACATGATGGAGATTTGGGCCTGTGTTTTCTTCTATTAGGCACAGGTGTCTCTGGTTAATGCCTAGGTCCTTTTATCCACTTTGAGTTGAGTTTTGTGCAGGGTAAAAGATAGAGATTCAATTTCAATCTACTACATATGGATTTCCAGTTTCCCCAGCACCATTTGTTAAAGAGGATATCTTTTCTCCAATGTATGTTTATGGCACTTTTGTCTAGTATGAGATAACTGTATTTACGTGGGTTTGTCTCTGTGCTTCTATTATGTATCATTGATCTTCATCTTTGTTTTGCTATCAATACCATGCTGGTTTGTTACTAGCTCTTTAGTATAATTTAAGTTCTTAATTGTGATGCTTCCTGCTTAACTTTTCTCATGAGGATTGCTTTGGCCTCTTATTTTCTTAAATGAATTTCATGACAGCTTTTTGTTTTTTTGTTTTTTTATGAAGAACATCATTAAATTTTAAATAGGATTACATCAAATCTGTACAGTGCTTTTGGTAGTTTGGCCATTTTGACAATATTAATTCTGTTTATACATGAACATTGGAGATCTTTTCATATTCTAATGTCTTCTTCAATTTCTTTAGTTCTGTAGTTTTCACAGATGCTAAAATTCTTAATAAAATACAGGCAAATTGCATACAAAACCATATTAAAAGGATAGTGCACCATGATCAAGTGGGAATCATCCCAGGAATGCAAAGTTGCTTCAACAAATGGAAGTCAATAAACATAATTCATCACATCAATAGACTTAAAGACAAAAAGCACATAATTATATCTCAATAGATGCAGAAAAAGCACTTGACAAAATACAGCCTTCATTCATGTTCAAAAGACTAGAAAAATTAGGGATAGTAGGAACATACTACCACACTGTAAAAACTATATGTGTTAAACGCCAGGCCAATATCATTCTAAATAGAAAAAAATTGAAAACATTCCCTCTAAAAACTGGAACAAGATAGGGATGTCCTCTTTCACCACTTCTATTCAACATAGTCCTGGAAACTCTAGCCAGAGCAATTAGACAGAATAAAGAAATTAACAGCATATAAATGGGAAAAGAAGAACTATCCCTATTTGCTGACAATATGATTCTATATTTAGAAGACCAAAAAACTCCACAAGAAAACTTCTAGAACTCAGATGAATTCTGCAAAGTAACTGGACATAAAATTAATACCCATAAATCAATTGCATCCCTATACATCAGTGATAAAGCAATTGAAAGAGTAACTAGGAAAACTATCCCATTCACAATCATCTCAACCAAAAAAAAAAAAAAAAGAAAAGAAAGAAATAAAATGGGAATCAACCTAATAAGTGAGGTGAAAGTCATGTGATTCCTGTTCTTAACTCTATTGTTAGATTAACTTTCTACAATTTTCTTTACATTTTTACATCTTTAATCACAAGAAAACTTGTTAAGTAGTTTTATTTTGTGTCTTTACTTAGTTTGGATAGCAGAATGATTTTGGTCTCATGAAATGTATTAGGAAATGTTTCTCCTATTCATTTTTTATGGAAATGTTTGTGTAATATTTGTATTATTATTTAGTCCTTATTTTTTTAAATTACCAGTTAAGTCATCTGGTCTGAAGTTTATTTTGGGGGTGGGGTAATACAAATTTTATTCCTTTAACAGAGTTAGCATCAGATTATCTATGTCTTCTTTAATGGGCTTTGACAGTTTATCTTTTAACGTGTTTGTCCTCAAGATCTAACTTGTTATAGTTGTCATAAACTTGTCTCAGTATTTCCTTATTATTTCTTAACATCTAAAGAAGTTCTCTTTATATTAATTGTTTCATTCTTGAGTGTGGTGAATTCTGGCTCCTGTCCTTTTTTTCCTAATCAGTCTGATTAATATTTATAAATTTTATTGATCTCAAGGAACCCATTTTTGGTTCCATTGATTCTTTCTATTATTGTTTGAGATTATTTTAAACATGAAAAATAATCATAATTGATAGAAGTGATTTGAACCGAATGTTTTGAAAGGATGTGTTTATTACTCAGAAAAAAAAATGACCTTTGGGAATAGTAATTGGAAAACCTAAAATCATTTCATGCTAGACTCCTAAACTAATTACATATATATAACTTCACATTAATATTATTATTCAAATACAATTTAATCACTAATATACATCAATTAATTTTGGATATTAAATAATGTACAATTTTCCAAGGTGGGTACAACTGAACGTTGCTTCCCTGAGCATTGATATATATATTATTTGAAAAAGGAATTCAGTCTTTAAACAATAAGAAATACTGGTTTCAACTGAGTTGGGCACATTTCAGTTTTTATAGAACTTGTCATATTTTGAAATATTACATTATCCATCTTTACTCTCCAAGGGAGGATTACAAAGCATAGTATTTCCCAAATTTATTTGACCATAGGGATACTTTCTTCATGGACCAGTTAGAAGGACCAGAATTTAACAAAATACACTTTGGGAAATGTTAGTGCATAGAAAGAACTTTAAACACAAACAAACTTCACCAGAAGTAGCCTGTCTTTATGCAAGGAACCCAAAGTCTATGAGCCTCAGTTCATTTTTAAAAAGGAGCTCTTCAAAGTTTCTTTTGGGCTGGTAGAAAAATTAGAATAAAGACTGGAAAGCACCTGACACATAGTTGCCTGGCACATAGTTGATGGTCAATTATTGGTATCAATATTAATCTTAGTAACTTAATTTCAAATAAAACACAAGATGCTATAAAAATAGAGGTACTATATTTCTTTTGTTATTGTTGATATATGAGCATTGTATGCAATTTGGACTGATAATTTTTGTATTCTTGTTAAAATATCATAAGTGACCTATCTTTATACTTGTAAATAATAGAGAAGAATGTGACACATATTCAGTCAAGACAAACACCATCACGAGTCTTCAGATATTTATCTACCTATCACTGATTCTTGTGTCATGCTGAATTACTTACACGCTCTTGAATTTTGATGTCCTCATGTGTAAACTTAAGCCATTGAACTGGAATTTCCTGATTGTATACTTTTTACTACTAATACCTGGCTATTCTTAAAAGATGTGTTGTCTTTGATTTTATCTGTATCATTCGTTTATCTTTTCAGTTTTCTCTATCTTCATCTTACAAATATGTCAAATAACAACAATGAAAACCCACACTAGGTTAATTTTAAATTACGAATCTCTAGTCCTCACTTCCTTGGCAAAATATACTCTACCCATCTCTACTCTCAACCTTAGCTTTTATGGCTATAATGCAGTCACAGTTACAATACAAAAACACTTCTAACCTTTGATCCACCATTCACTTTTTCCTTCTTCCTAAGAAAACCTGATTTGTTCAGCACTTCCACTTGTAGCCATATGCCCTCTAGAGAGGACCTGTCCTCGCTAAAGAAAATGACTAGTTGTTCTGAGGGTAGGCTAATATCCTTTGGAGTGGTTGGTCTAGCAATGGAAATATCTCCCCATGGAGCTAACTACTAGTATATTTTCTCAAAACCCTGAGAAATATCCATATCAGAGGATAATCTGTCTCTTTTTTCTGGATCATTTTCTTCTCTGGACCTAGCATTTGGTTCTGCTGTTGCCATCTAAAGTCTCTAAAGGAGGTCAAAGGAGGGAGGGAAGAAGGGAAACACGGAACTTTGTTGACATTATTGGAATGCTTAAGTAACCTGCCCTGAAACCTGAACTTTCTCTGCTTTTCTATGATGTCAGATAATAAATTTTATTAGTGTTTAAATTTCCTTAGGGTTTCTGTTATTTGTAGCCAAAGATACTAACTGCCAAATGTTTAGACTTATAACCTGATAGTTCATAATTTTATTTTAATATTCCTGCTTTTATTCTTCTGCTAGTAAAATTTGTAAGAGCTCAGCAGTTCAAAATGAAAAATGCAAATTTGAAAAGGTGATATCCATGGCAAATAACTGTGATGGGTAAGCCCTTTGGTACTTACTCTATTGCCAGGTAGTACCAGTGCTCTCTGCTGTAGCAACAAGCTAGTATTTACACTGAAATACAGATTGAAGGAAGCACAGTCAGTTAAATCCTTACCAAAGAAGCCAATTATTTGACTTAGAGATTTTCCCATTTGTTAAAATTTTATTAAATCCTCATTAACAGGTTTTAATATGTTTTTTCTTCTAAGCAATATATATGTATTAGTATTTTAGTGAAGATTATGAGAAAATTAATTTTAAGACTTTGACTAAAGTGAATACTTTCATAAATCTCTTCTTACCACCAGAAAAGAAAATAAATTTGGTATTTGAACAGGCTCTTGCTTATTTAAAAATCAGTGAGAAACTCATATAAAATGAATAAGTTTTAGAATCTATGACTTAGGTCTGACATTGATTAGCTGTGAGGAAAGAGGTAGATCAAAATGGACAATAACAGTAAAAATGAATTTAGTAGACACACTGTATGACCTAGGTCTCAAATTAATTTTGACAGTACTTAACACATAGTGGATCGTTATATAATTGTACTAGTGTTAGACCAATTCACCATGTGGTCTGTCATGGAAGAGTTGATATCTGAAGTGCCCATAGCCATTAAATGGTGATTTTGCTTACTGAGGGGGATTCCCACATGTGGAGCTGGATCCTGTAGGTGCTTCAATGGTTCTCATTTAATGCCCCCTTTAAAAAAATGAATTGCTATTTTCTTGACATAAATGGTATAAATAGGACTTTGCCACTCATCTGCAAGAACTCACTCATACTTGGGAACAACTTGGACAGCCACTTTGACAAAATGCCTTTTGTTGTCAGGTGATGTAGAATGGTTGCCATGCCAAGGGTAGATGTGATGCCTTGCTGATAATTCTGGATGTATCTGTCATTCAGCTCAGTGCTGTAAGCTAATCCATTGAGAAACATGCTTTAATTTTCATCCTTATCATCTGCATGATGAGTCTTAGAGGAGATCTGAGGTACTTTACAATTAAATCCAGGAAGGTGTGAAAATACCTTTAATTCCATATTTTCCGTAATAGACATGGCCAGATTTTTAAAGAATTTCTTGACTTTTAGAAAGAAACAGATAGCTGTCCAAATGTGTCAATCTCATTCTGTTACCATTTCAGCATTTAGTTTGTTGATTTTTCTCTTTTCCTTTTTTTCTCTTTCTACAGTTATGGAACAGGAATCACTCCTGAGGATCAGGGATTTAATATCTATTTGAGGGTCTAGATTTACTCTGTGGCTGTTTTTACCTGGGTTGGGTGGAGGTCTCCTAGCTTGAGTCCCCGTGTTCCTACCTCTAGAGCAAAGTGGATACCTACAATTGAACATGAGTGCAAAATGACCACAGCACTGTGTCTGCCCTGGGCGTGGCAGCACCATCTTGTGGAGACCACTGTTGACTTTCTTCCTTTTGGAGTAGCTTAGTTTTTGTTTTTCAAAAACTCATTCAGAGTGTGATTCCCTTTTTGCACTCTTGACTAATTACCTTGTAACACTGAGAACATTTGCCTATATCTAATTGACTTGTTTTGAGTTGTGCCAGAAACCACACAGACTCTGAACAGTAATAATTACTCGTGTATTATTTAGGAACACATTGTTCTAGTGATATTTCATCTTTCTCTTTACACATTCTTCTCCCCCTTCTTTTTTTGCCTTCTTTGGCACTATCTCCCATCACCTTCCCAGAGCAGCAATCCACTCCAGCATTTGCAAGCAATGATGGCTCTTGAGAACCACCCTGGGCCACATGTTTGAAAAAGAAGATCTACATGAGCTCAGAATTTGGTGTGCTGCTTTTATGGTATTGTCAAAAGGTGTTTAGCCAATTTTCTTAAAGTATATGCCAGATTTGCCTCTATGATAATCACATTTGCAGGCCATGCATTAATTATTTTTACCTACAAATGACGTTTTTACTTACAAATGTAAATTTATGAATCTGTACACATTCATTGGCAGGCTAACCTTTCTGCTACTTGGTCACTTTCATTTTTCAAACACATTTATATATACTTACATCTATTTGTAATATTTATATCTATTTCCTTTAAGGTATGTTTTTAATGCTGCCCATCACTTACCAGGTTTTATTTATTTATGTCTTCCATTAGTCTACTAACTAGCATAAACTGTATAAGTAGTCCTTTTCTAGTCATTGGCAAAAAAAAAAAAATCACCATTTGAGAAAGACTTCACAGGAGACTTTCACAAAATGCCTTTCATTTTCAGGTGGTGTTGAATGTTGCCATGCCAAGGATGGACATGATACCTTGATGATAATTCTGAATTTGTTGCTGTGTTGTTATTCTTGGTTCTCAAACCCTAGTAAAGTGTTTGGCACAAGTAGGTGCTCAATAAAAATAGAACAAGCGAATGAATGTGAGTATAGTAAAAAATACACAGCAGTCCCACCCAGAAGTGACCTTTAAAAAAAGTAATGATAAAAAATTGTAATAGGCAGAGATTGGATAGTGTAATTGTTTAGAAGATAGGTTAGTTATGAACAAAGGCAAATAAGTTAGCAGGAACTTGGAAGGAAAAAGATTGAATGCTTGGAGACAAAGTGGTCTGGGATAGAAGCATTTGGATAAACATGGGAGTGGGCATCTGTCTTGGCTCTGCTCATCAAAGTAATATAAGAAAGAGATCACTTTTCATGAGAACCACCTCCCACTAGCCTTATGTGATTCAAAAATATTGTTAAAAAACAACTTACCAAAGATATTATAACTGAATCATAAAATTGTACTTCAAACTCATTGTCTCTCAGATGAAACTTTGATTAGGTTAAAGACATAGTTACCATATGTAATAATATTGCCTCCTGCAAGTATCGACTGAAGATGAACAGACCACTTCTTTAATTGAATGTCAAGGATTTTTGTTCTATGATTCCTCTCCTGGAAGGTTTTCATATTTGTTTCAGCCCTCTTTGATTTACTCAGAGGCTGAGATTTGATGGAAAAAAGAGGAAATGCAAGAGGCGGTGGCCAAAGGCATATCTCAGAAACAACTCTCATAGGCTTTCCAGAGGCTGGGGTGAGAAGCAGAGAGGCATGAATGCCTTTTACTCTAGTCAAGCATTTCCAAAAGAAAACAGGAAAGCTGATGATTTCTTTAGATGTTAGAAGCCAAGAGTTATTATCTTCCAGAGTCTCAGAGAAAGACTAAGTGATCCATTAAAAAACAGAATGTTCCATACAGTAGGAATGGAAACTTAATGTTTTGGGTGTGTCTGGACTGAAATGATCCGCGTAAGTGATTCTTCCAGCTGAAGCTTATCTGTGTTAAGTGCTAAACTTTATTTTGTTTTTGATGGGAGTCTTAAAAACATGCTGCACATTTTTCTTGCTTTTTAAAGAAAGGATATTTGGTATTACTTAAAACTTTTCTGTAAATGTTTAAATTTACAAAACATGTACTTTCTCAGAAATGTCATTATGAATACCAATTAAAAGCCATAATATGGCACAATAATATTCTCAATTATTATCATGATATTTGGGTTGTTTTATACTGAATGACCTCAGGCTATTAGATTTTTCAATTTCCTTTATTACTTTTAATTTTTCTTACTTTTTTTGAATTATATATGCAGCAACAGCAAATAGTTTCTTGTGAGTAAGAAACAGATTCAAATTACAGATTTGTCATATCACTTTGGCTCTTCATTTGTCCACTGTATATTAATTTTTACTTAACCTGTTTTTTACAAACTGTTGATTTTTTTAGAACATTATGGAGACAGTCATGACATAAGAGAGCCAAAGTACTTTCCCGAGGAAACCTTGAATTGTTCTTGTTGACTTCAAATTAAAAACAAAAGAAAACACACACACACACAACCTTATGGAAATGCCCTGGCATTGGATATAGTCTTTATTTATATCATTAAAATACAAATAGGGTTAACACTGTTGCAGGAATGAATTTTTATTTTGGGGATAAATTCTCCCTGTACCACTCTTGCATGCAAACAAAGCACCTCAGTAGTAAAATGGTTTCCTTAACCCCAAAGCTTCTTCTCTACCAGGTTCAATCCGGAGGAGCAGAGAAGGAAATGGTTAAGGAAGAGAACAATCATAGCTGTCAGAGGCTGATGAAGTGTAAGGGAACAGAGTATATCTTGGGTAGAACGTAGATTGGAGCTCAGAGGAGTTGGAAAACAGCAGAAACGACTATCATAAATAGTGCTTGGGCTCAGGACACCTCAAGGTATTGCCAGAGAAATTGTTAGAACCAATCATTTCTTGAGAGTTGCAGGGGTTGGGGGGAGTAAAGGTCAGAGGTTAACTGTTAACTTTCTTTTTTCCCCTCAGCTCTTTGTTTCCAAAGAATTAAAAAAAAAAAAACATAGTGATAATGGATATCTCATGTTTAAAGCCTTTGAAAAAGAACTCCCTAAGGATTGGGAAGCTGTTTGCAATCTAGAACAATTTGCTGTGAGTTTATTGCTCTGGAGAATCCATAGGCTGGGGTCTAGGTACAACCCCTACTCTTTCAAACTATATGACCCCAGGGAAATAATCATTTTAAAATCCAATGTCCTCATCTGTGAAATTAAGATAATATTAAACTTTATTCTGTCTTGATCACATGCTTGGTATATATAAGTTTTTTTAATGTAAGTCTTACAAATGATGTAGTAATGATACTAACCTTTCTTCCTGCTTTGATTTGATGGCTCAAGTTCCTCAGTTACTCCAAGAGATGGATAATTTTTGTGGACTGCTTATCAAAAAGAATGATTGTGCCCTAACCTGGGCTTCAATGGTCCAGGATACATTCAACAACTTCCTTTTTGTCTTCCTTGTAGGAAGAAGAAAATGTGTTTGAAACATTATCTGTGGTTGGGATGAAGGAATTGGGGCAGAAAATAAGATATTCCAGTGTCTTATCTTTGTAAAGCAAACCCTGCATTTCCAGCAAACATTTTGTTTGGGGAAAATAATTCTTGGCCAGTTTTAACAATGTCAAAGCAAGTTTTCTGTATACCACATCTCACTCTGTTTGTTATTTGAAAATTGTGCTCTTAATTGTTGCAATAAGGGGCTGGGGTTGTGGCTCAGTAGTAGAGTGCTTGCCTAGCACATTTGAGGCACTAGATTCAATCCTCAGCACTATATAAAAATAAATAAATATAAATAAAGGTATAAAAATATTGTTGCAATAACTCACATTTATATAATTGTTGCAATAATTCACATTTATATAATTGCCATGTGCACATTTATATAATTATCTGCCTGTGTGTGTATTTTTAAAATGTCATATTTTGTGGTATAGTAAGAATGGATGACAGGGTATATCACCACAAATAATCTAAATCTAAACTATTATTAAACTCTTATGTAAATGACAGGGGCTATGGTAGGTGCTGGAAATACTTATATGAAAAGATTTTAATACATTGTTCAGTGTAAAGTAGATCTATACAAAGATCAGATATTTGAAAATGAAGAAACAACTTCAATATCTCATTAATCAATAAATAATTAAATAAAGGATAGTACTTCCATACAATGGAATACTGTGCTACTATTACAAAGAATGAGAAAAAGCTTTATGCATTGAATTAGAAGTATCTCCAAGACATATTAAACAGAAAAAAAAAAAAACAGAAAATCTGAGAACCGAGTGTATGACTCTACCCCCTTAGGTTAAAATAAATCCTTATATAGATTAATATCTAGTCCACAGATTGAAGAGGAATTAAAAGAGGGACACATCAGCTATGACTATGGGGAAAGCAGAAGCTGAATATAAATCAATGGGGAATTTGTAGCTTTGCTTTAATTTTGCATCTTTAGAATCTTTTACAGGAATATATTATTGTTTTTTTCTACATATTTAAAAAACTGAATAGACAACAGACAACCAGAGTAAGATCAAGAAAACTTATTGAAATCTTTTTCATATTTATTTCTAATTGTGGTAAAATTCACATAATATTTACATCTTCATCATTTTTACATTGAGTGGAATTAATTATATTTGTACTGTTGAGCAACCATTACCACCATTTAAATCCAGAATTCATTTCACCTTGAAAAATGGAAACTTTTATTATTAAATAATTACACCCTATTCCTTCCTCCTCCTGGCATCTGGAAACAACTTTCTAATTTTGGCCTATATAAATTTGACTATTCTACCTACCTCTCATAAGCTGAATTACACAATATTTATCTGCTTGAGGTTGGATTATTTTACGTATCCTAATGTACTGTAGTTTTATCCATGTAGCATGTGACAGAATTTTTCTCTTTTAAGGTTCAGTAATATCACATATCACATTTTATGTGTATACCACACTTTGTTTATCCTTTCTGTAAATACTTTTAAGTGATATTTCAATTGGCTTTAACACATCATAAAAATATGAATAAGAGATTGCCTTCTGTCACAAAGTCTAAAGAAGTTTGAAAATCAGAAAATAAGAATTTGTAAATTTCTTATGATCTCATAAGTGGTAGAATAATCTCTCTGAGAATTGCAAAAGATTTTCTTAAATGGTTATTAAGAATATGGAACATCATTATACAAAATATATGTAAGAAGACTTGAATTTGGTGTCAACATACCTTATATACAAACAGAGATATGAAAAATTGTGGTATATATGTGTGTTAATAATTGTAATGCATAAAAGGAGTACATGTATAATGGCATAATTTGGCATGAACATACTTTACATACAGAGTTATGAAAACTTGTGCTGTGAATGGGTAATAATGAGTGTAATACATTTCACTATTGTCATGTATGTAAAAAAATTTAAAAAAATTTAAAAAGAATACAGAACAAAAAAAGAACTGGCGAACTAAATATATGCCCTTATAGATCATAGAATAAATAATCTAAGGCCAGACAGGTATTATATAATTTTACAATTTCTGAGTCTTTTGTCAAACATTTTGCCACATGTAAATTTATTAGTGCCCTTCTATTTAAGCTCCTGAAGGAACCAATTATATGGGTTTTTAGTATATTTTACAAAAAGAGTAATTAAGAAGGCAGGGCTTTAAACTTTGCTTGGTTTACCCTGTATCCGGAGGCATAACCAAAACTTTATTATATAAAAGAACAGAGGAAATTAAAAACAGGGCATTGCAGAATGCTAACAAAGTATCATCCCTGTACACATATTTATGTTGCCAAATGCCACTAGGAATTTCTTGTGCATTTTATTGTTGTCTAATTAATTATGTCAGGAATTCTAAAACAATTAGGAACGGAAAAGAGAACAGGGGATAACAAAACTTTCCAGTGTTCTTCTATTTGTTAAATACTTCCAGGCTGGGTGTCTATGATCCACCAATTTTCAAAGACATGCTCCAGGTATTCTTCAAAAATAATTACTTTTTTTTGTTTCATTGTTACGTAAATATGGAACACACAGAAGGGCTCACTTCCACATATCAAAATACTATATCATTTCAGGCAAGAGTTGACCTGATTTAACCAAGGTCACTGCCAGAATTCAGGAAGTCTGAGGACCCTATCTTTACTCTTTATGGCACATGCCACCTCTCATTTATCCTGAGCCCCAGTTTCCTTCTTATTCTGCTCCTTTCTGCTGGTTTTCTCATTCACTCTGCAGTTACATATTTTTAGCCTGTGATTTCCACTGGCAGCAATAGTATAGTTTTTCATTTGTTTTGGCTTACACTGCATGCTACTTTCAGACTCACTTATCATTTTATCATTAATAATTGTAGCCTTTTCCATTCTCTGAGAAAGACTGTGAAAAAAGAAAAAAAGAGTTCACACACACACAAAAAAATAAATAACAGGACCGCACAATGCATGGAAAATACAAAGGCATTGAATAGAAATTCTTATATGACTGCAAGTTTTGGGGTTAAAATAATCTTCTGTTTTTCATTTTGTCCATTATCATAGATTGGTCTTAAAAATGAATGATTGATGAGTGAAAAATATGGATGGTTATACAATGAGTATATAATAAATAACATTTCAATATTTCTATTATTGTCAGAAATAGATAAGCTTCTCCAGTTTCAAACTGAGCTGATGAGATATTCATTAGCTATTCAATGAATGTATATTAAAATAAATTTATTTGGAAGTCACCAATTACCTCTTTGTAATTACAGCTAATAAACTCCATATGAAACAGAGATTAATAGTACATAAATGTGCTACTGCAGGCAGTGTGGGGAACTTCTCCCATCTTCTGAGAGCACATTGGGTTGTATAGTATACTAACTGACCCCAAGGGACTTCTGTCCTCTTTGAGCCCACTTAATCTCAGCAGTGCACCAGCCTCATGTCCATTAATCTTCGTATTTCTAAATTATATGACCCAAATAGCTCACAAATGATTCTATTTGCCTCCATTCATAAGATCACATTTTTATTATTTGTATCTTGTCTGAATTATCACAATAGTTTTATAACTTAATTTTTTGCCTATGTTTTAGTCTTCTTTTTTTTTCATCTTCCATAAATTTTATTTCCAGCTTTCTGTATGAAAATAAAGCCATACTTCAGTCTGTTGGAAGCCTTTTAATGGCTCCCCAATGCTTATGCCAATGTTTTCCATACTTTTCTTATTATGCAATCTTTTAAGTAGAGAAAACATACCTCCAAAAAGAAAAGTGAGAGGATAATAACGAAAAGAAAAATATTTTGGAATGTTTTGCCACTTTTATTAGTTGATATCCCAAGGAAAACTAAACGTAAAGCAAGATTAACTACTAAGGATGGTGTATATATATTTTGAATAGTCTTATTGTTAATTTAAACTTATTGTATTTGATTCATGTTGGATCTTCTTACACTATTGTTATTTTTGACCTCATAATATGGCTGATGACATTTCAGCTTTGCCACATTCTCATTGCTATGTTTGCTTTATTCGTATTATATCTAAAGGCTTATTTCTTTTTAAGACATTTAGATAAATGGAACATGGATAAAACATGGTTAAAAATACAGTTAATATTGATAAAGTTAGAAAACAAAAATTTTTATAAAAATGTTAATTGAACGCACAGCTAGTATTATTCATGGGCAGTATTGTTTTTAAATGCTAACAAAGTACATATAAACTTCTTTATGTTTGAAAACTCTTTTTTTCTCTCAAGATATCTTGGATTATGGAGAGGACATTTGATTGTCTCACATAAAGTGAATTAGGAAGCCAGTAACTTATATTTATTGTAATTAAAGCCTAAAGTGTTTCTCATTTTTAAAGAGAAGTAATAAACATGGAAATTCTAAGTGTTTATACATCCCAAAACATCATGATGAATGCCCAATGTTAGAGACAAGATCTATAGAATAAAATTCAAACTCCTTAATGTAATCCTTGAATAGAATTAATGTTTAAAGGATCTACATTTCCCATCAATTTGATTTTAGCCTATTGAAGTGTTCACTCTTATAATGTTTTGTGAAATAGTATATTTAGGTTTTGCTTTTATATCCTGTCTAAAAATATTTGTCTTTTAATTAGACCACTTATATTTAATGTTATTATAAATTTTCTTAGGCATTTTAACATTGTTGTTTAGGTCACTAAGAATTTTTATATACATATTTTTATTTTTTTCAGTCTTATTATTCAATTTGATAGTTTTTAGTATTATGTTTCCAAGGTCACTGATCTTGTTTTCTTATAGTGCCTAAAATCTTATTAATCCCATCTAACAACATTTTCATTTCAGGTATTTTGTTTTTCATCTCTAGAAATTCCTTTAAATTATTTTGCACATTTCATATCTTTCTCTTATGTTCAGATTTTTCTTTAAATCCTTGAACATGTGGAACATTTTTATGATGGCTGCTATCAGGTTCATGTTAACTAATTCCATCATCTCTTTCATTTATGAGAGTGTTTCTATTTTCTCATTTCTTATTGCTATTTATTTACATATCTTGTTATTTCTCATTTAGTATGCAACACTAAATATGAAATATTTAGTGAATATCTAATTTTGTGGCCTATTAGCAATCAAGTAGTAAAGTTACTTATGGATTAGCCCAAAATTTTAGAGGTCAAATTCATATATTTAGGAGTAGTTTTGGAATATACTAGTGATAGTTTATCTCTTATGCTAAGGTGTATTCCTTCTTGGATTCCTACTTTGCTTTACTTAGAGCTTGAGTATCTCCCAGTCCTGTAAAAGCCCTTGGCATTAGTTGCTTACAATATCTGTTTATTTTGCCTGGAGTTTCATGCTATACCAAATAGCTTAGCATTAAGCAAAATGTCAAAAGACTTCTGTGAAGATCTCTGGAGCATCTTTTTAATTATGTAGTTCCCTTCTGGAACTTTAACCCATAGTTCTACCCACCTCAAATTTCCTGATCAAACACAACTGTCAATTTAGTGAGATCACTATGCTCTACTTGGAATTCCTTTCTCTGTACCATGTTCTGGAATTGTGACTTCAAACAGAAAACTGATACAATTATAAAGTTTGTCTTATTTCTTTTCGCCCAGTGAGAACTATCCGGTTTATCTAATGTCTGAGAATAGTAGGTTCATATACATTGTCTACCCTTCTAGTTGTTTACAATGATTAGGAGTAAGTCTGTTTTCTGCTATTTCTTCATGGCTAAAAATAGACTTGGATGTAATAGTATATTTTTTTTGAAAAATAATATCACTTTAATTTTCTTTATATTTATCCTTTTTGTTGAATGTTGTAAATTTTTAGGCCTCTTGAATCAGGGTTTTTAATTAATTCTCAAAAATTCTTCATTCCCTCTATTCATTTGTTCTTTTACTATGCTTAACCATATGTTAAATTTTCTTTTATATTTCTGAAATATTCTTTAATACTGTGTATCTTTATACTCTCACGACTAATGTTGAATAATATTTTTAGTTCTTTTTTACCATTTCACAAATTCTCTTTCTGGCTTTGATTCATATACTGATCAATGCATTGAATATATTTTAATTATCACATATGTATTTTAAAGAGTAATTTGGTTTATTATCAAATATTCCTGGTATATTATACAAATTTGGTTTATTATACAAATATTTTATTGTATCTTATTAATTTGTCATTTCTTGAATCCCATGTTTCTTTAAATGCTTTAAATATAATTCTTATTTTCTCTTATTTATCAATTTCATTTTCAGAGAGCAATCTGCTGACTTGCATCTAAGGTGGCTTCTTTCCTATGTAATTGGATTTAATCAGTGGGAATCCTGAAGTCCTAAATTGGTTACTATAAAGGATAAAGGATTTGTGTTGGTTTCTTTCTTTTCCTGGGATCCCGGTGGTACTACAAACTTGGGGCTTTTAGTTCCTTTAGTTAACTGTTTAATTCAGGAATTTCATGTTTAAAACTTACACACTGTTACCAGTTCAAGGTTTGATTTGCTGTCCAAGACCTAGTATTAGTATCAAAACAAGCTAGCTTTTGTGTGTACTTATTGACATCCTTATTTTTTCAAGTTTCAGCTCCCTGTTTTCAATTATTTTTGTTTGTTTTAATCCTGTAATTCCTTGTTCTTATTTGAGCTCTGTAATGCTTTTAAAATGTTTGTTGCAATTTATTTTTATTACATGAGGAAAGATCTTTCTAGTATCCCATGTATCCTTCTTATTGCAAATAGAAGAAATCCCTTTCTCTATTTTTATACTTTTATCTTTTTTTTCTTAATTGGAGCATTATAGTTATACATAACACATTTTTTTTGTCACATATTTGGACATGCTTATTTTCATCTTTTGAAACTTTTCTTTCACCGTATGTTTTAGCAGGGCCAAATTACTTGATGTAGTTTAGTAGGTGAATTTGCCATCTTCTTTATTAGTAATACCTTTGTGCTAGTTGCATAATTAATTTTCTTTTGTCATTTTTTAATATGTAATCCAAATACAAATGCTTTATGTTTTGAAATATTATTGGAATAGAACTACGGATGGATACCGTGATATCACTGACATTTGGGTGTAACTCTGAAAACACATGCACTGTAACAAAGCTCCTTAAAAAAAATCTGCCTTCTCTTTTAGGTTATGCACATTTTGTAGCTATGGCTTATTTATTTTTCTCCTCTTGTTTTTTTTTCCTCCTCCTTCATCTTCATTTCACATCACTTGTGTTTTACATAGTATAGAATACAGAATAGATATTAAGAAACGCAGTGAATGAGTAGATTCTACTTCCATATGGTTGAAGTAAAGTAAGAATCCTATTGTGCATTTGAGGTGGTGCTATATTCTGTGTTAGCAAGCTTCCCATCATGGCAGCCAGGAAGCAAAAAGAAAGGAAAGGTTCAAGGTCCCAATATCCTTTTCAAGGAAGGCTCCCAATGACCAATCTTACTTCCACTAGATCGTGCCCCCCACAGGTTTCACCACCTCCCAATAGCACCACAGACTGGTGGCCAAGATTCTGCACATGGATGGGCCTTTGGAGAAGCCTTACAATCCAAGCCATCATATACCAAAAAGAGTTGTGGTCTCTCTGAGTCCTGAAAACAGGAGAGTTCAAGAGTAAAAATTTGTCAGGGGAATGGTTTCATAACTCTCCTTTATTTCTCAGTCAGGTGAATAGAAAACTTTATGGATTGAAGCCACTTAATTACTTACTTAAAACAATATTACTCTACTCACAAAGCACTATTCTGCAGAAATTTGTATTTTTATGTAAATCTCCTACAGGTAAAGGCATGATGAGTCAAGTGGACATTATAGTCTCATCCTTTTAGACTTTTTTATGTAAAATTATAAATTTGTATTGTAAATTTGCCTGTTCTGATAACAAGAATCTGACATCAGGGTCAAATGAAAATGAAATTTCTGAGTGTGTAAAGTTGTTAATCATACTTTATACTTAAGGTAACCTCACAAAAGTAATGTTTTCATCTTTATAAAATAGTACCTGATATAATCAAGTAGTAAATTTCTAAGTTTTAAAAGCAACAACATGTTTTCTAATGTTATATCTGAAGTATCAAAGGGATCACAATTTTTTTTTGCTTATTTTTTAATTGATTTTTTTAAATGACAGCAGAATGCATTACAATTCTTATTACACATATATACCACAATTTTTCATATCTCTGTTTGTTCATAAAGTATGTTGACACCCAATTCATGTCTTAATACATGTACTTTGGATAATGATGTCTATCACATTCGACATCCTTGCTAATCCCCTGCCTGCTCCATTTCCCTCCTACCCCTCTTCCCTATCTAGAATTCATCTATTCCTCCCAAAACTTTGGCAAAAATGTGGAGATGCTTTGTCCAGTTGGTATTTGAGCCATGTAGGATTTTCTCTGTTTTTGTTTTTTTTTTTAAAATCATATAAGATCTATAAAATATGTCCTACGGTTGCTGCGTAATTCAGAGACAAGGCTGAGACCTAGTATGACTGAAAGATAGTATTCAAAGCTGGGAGACAAATTGCAAATATTACTGGAAGCCTGACTTGAGCACTTACAATGGAGAGACTGAAATGTCTTTGTAAATGAAATGAATAGTCATGACAGAAAAAAGTATCTGTTCAGTCCATAAAGCCACGAGTCACAACCGAGGTCAATGGAAACACAAGGCAGAGCCAGAAGGTGACAGAGACATTTTCCTTAGCTATTATTGGCCAATATGTCAACATTTCCCAGTGAGGGAGTTTAGAAATCGGTGCCAAAGATCATACTAGCCCTGAACTTTATTAAAAATACACATGCAGTCATGTATGTATTTGCACTGAAATTAAATGTTTAGAAAATTATATTCCCTACCATTAAAGAAAAGTTTTTGTTTTCTTTGTATAGTTCTGAGTCAAAAAGTAACTTTAGGTATTTTAAACTGAGTTGACTGCATAAGGAAAGAACTGAAAAGAGAATTTCAAGCTAGAATAAGTTGTTTTTTAATTGGCAGACTTGGTAAGTAGCATGTCTCTTATTTAAACATTTCTGTCTTAGTCTGCAGAACCTAAGCATCCAGTGCGACCTGGATATCTAACGGAGACACCAAATATCCTCTCCTATGAAACCTGCTTCCTTCACATTCCCATTCCAGCTATTCTATGGAAATTCTTTCTTTCCAGTTGTTCATGCCCAAAATCATTGAGCTGTATTAAATCTTCCTTTCTTTCATACCCCACATCTAAACTGTCAGGAAATCCTGCTGGTTTTTATATTCAAAATATTCCTACTCTCTTATGACTTATTATCTCCACTGCTGCCACCCATGTCAAAGCCACCATCATTTTTCATCTGGCTCATTGCAACAATCTTTTAACTGCGCTTCTCATTCCGTCCTGATTTATTGACAGTTTTGCAATCCCTTAGAACAAAAGCATATAGTAAGTGCTCTATAAATACTGGAAAAGTTAATGAATGAATAAATAGAATGTTTTTATTTGTTGTACCTTATGTAATCATTGGCCCTTGTGGTGTTTCTAAATGCTTCTTCCTTACCACTCAGGTATTACAGCAAATTATCTTTAAAATTTTTCTTAACAGTCATTATGAACAATTTTATACACACAGATGTAAAGTAATGTCTGTATAGTTTGTAGAAAATGGTAAACATTTAGAAAATAAAACCTCACTGGGATCTTTGAAGTTTCTTATTTATTTCTTCATAATTGTATCCTTTTTTTCCCCTCAAAAAGCAAAAAAATTCATTGTGCTGAATTTTTGTTTGCTATTCCTAAACTTTTTTTTAATAGTTTAACCATAGACATATGAAAGTCTAAAAAATAAAGTTTGTAAAGTTTACCTCATAGAAATGGAATCATCCTTGGGTCTGGGGTTGTAGCTCAGCGGTAGAGCGCTTGCCTTACACTTGTGAGGTACTGGGTTCGATCCTCAGCACCACATAAGAAATAAATAAATAAAATAAATAAAGATATTATGTCCATCTTTAAAAAGAAAAAAGAATGGAATTATCCTCAAACATTAATCGTTTCCCTGCAAACTTGCCATTTTTTTATTTTACTACCTCTTTGTCCTATAGTATGCAACTTAGTGTATGCAAGATCTTTCCAAAGGATATAATTCCATGGGTTAAAATTGATCTCCTATAAGAAAGTTATAGGTATTCCTTTCACACCTCTTTTAAAATAGCCCTTCTTTCCTTTAAAAAAGAAAGACCATGTGCCAATATTCTGCAGTGCCAAAACCTTCAGACAGTCTACATAGGTGCAGTTGAAACACTGTACTCAAGAAAGTGAATTAACTTTTGTTGATATGAACAGTGAAGAGTCTGAGATGTTACCCTCCTTGACCAATTTTATATATCTCTATCTACATATGTGTGCATGCATGTGTGTTTGTGCACATACCTAAACACACACACACACAGAAACACACATGCACCCATACAGGCTGAATCATGAGACAACTTCCATACCAGAAACAGACTTTTAATTATTTCAGAATATCTTGCTTCAGTGCCCCCTGAGAAGACATAATGACTAGAGATGTCACCTGAGCATACAGTAGAGTTTATACCACAGGAGAGAAACTCTGAAATTATAAACCTAAAAGCTTATATATCAGTTGTTGGTACAGTTAACTCTACTGTACTCGGGAGACAGAGACAGAGATTGCTATAGCATGGATGTTAAATGTTCCCCAAAGATTCATGTGGTAAGGACTTCATAGCCAGGATCATGCTGTTGTAGATTGTGAAAACTTAAGAAGGTAGAGCCTTCTGGGAGGTCCCTCCATCATTGCGGCATATCCTAAGGGAAACTATGAGGACTTCAAATTCAAAGTTGTTTTCTGCTAACTGGCTCCTGAGGTGAGTGTTTTGTTCTGCCACATGCTCCTGCCACAAAGGACTGTCTTTCCAGAGGCCCAAAGAAAGGGTTCACCTGATCTTGAACTGAGACCTCTAGAACCATGACCTAAAGAAAACTTTTTTTTCTCTACAGGTTAATTGCCTCAGGAATTTTGTTATATAGCAATGTGAAACAGACTGATATAGTGACCTTTCTTCTAGAACATAGTGATCATGTCACTGTAGTTATTTCTGAATTTACTTTAAAATTTTTTTTAGTTATACATGACAATAGAATATATTTTGACATACATACATGAAGTATAATTTCCCATTCTTGTAGCTATACAGGATGTGGAGTTACACTGGTCATGTACTCATATATAAACATAGAAAAATTATGTCTGATTCATTCTATTGTCTTTCCTATTCCTATACCCCCTCCCTTTCCTTTCTTTAATCCAATGAACTTCTATTCTCCACCCCTCTTATTATGTGTTAGTATCTGCATATCAGAGAGAACATTCAGCCTTTGGTTCTTTGGGATTGGCTTATTTTACTTAGCATGTCTCCAGTTCCATCCATTCATCAGCAAATATGATAATTTCAGTCTTCTATGTGGCTGAGTAATATTCCATTGTGTATATACCACATTTTCTTTATCATCTGTTGAAGGGCACCTAGGTTGGTTCCGCTTAGCTATTCTGATTTGAGCTTCTATAAATATGGATGTGACTGTGTCACTATAGAAATTTTAAGTCCTTTAGGTATATACTGGGTAGTGGAATAACTGGGTCAAATGGTGGTCCCATTCCAAGTTTCCTAAGGAACATCCATGCTGGTTTCCAGAGTGGTTGCACTAATGTGCAGTCTCACCAACAATGTATGAGTGAACCTTTTTCCCCACATCCTCATCAACATTTATTGTTACTTATATTAATTTTTAATTAATTAATTAATTAAAACTAAGTATATAGGACAGTGGAATGCATTTTGGTTCATTGTACACAATTGCTGCACAATTTTTCATTTCCCTGGTTGTACACAATGTAGTGTCACACCATATATGCAGTCATATATGTACCTAGGGTGATGATGTTTATCTCATTCCACCATCTTTCCTGCTCCCATCCCCCATCCACACAGCTCCCTTCCCTTTGCCCAAAGTTCCTCCATTTCCCATCCCCTCTCCCCTTATGGATCAGCATCCACTTATCACAGAGAACATTTGGTGTTTTGGGATTGGCTTACTTTACTTAGCATGATATTCTCCAGCTCTGTCCATTTACCTGCAAATGCCATACTTTTATTCTCTTGCAATGCTGAGTAATATTCCATTGTGTATATATACCACAGTTTTTTATCGGTTCATCTATGAAGGGCATCTAGTTTGGTTTCACGGTTTAGTTATTGTGAATTGAGCTGCTGTAAACAATGATGTGGTTGCGTTACTATAGTATGCTGATTTTAAGTCCTTTGGGTATAGACCGAGGAGTGGGATAGCTGGGTCAAATTGTGGTTCCATTCCGAGTTCTAAGGAATCTCCATTCTGCTTTCCATATTGGTTGTAGCAATTTTCAGTCCTACCAGCAGTGTATGAGTGTGCCTTTCCCCCACATCCTTACCAACACTTATTGTTGTTTGTATTCTTGATAGCTACCATTCTGACTGGCATGAGATGAGATCTTAGTTTTGATTTGAATTTCTCTAATTACTAAAGATGTTGAACATTTTTTCATTTATTTTTTGGTGGAATGTATATTGTCTTCTATTCAGCTCTTTAGCTCATTTATTTATTGGGTTGTTTGTATTTTTAGTGTTAAGTTTTTTGAGTTCTTTATATATCCTAGAGACTAATGCTCTAGCTCTCATGTGTGTGACAAAAATTTGCTCCCAAAACGTAGGCTCTCTCTTCACCTCATTGATTGTTTCTTTTGCAGATAAGAAGCTTTTTAGTTTGAGTCCATCCCATTTATTAAATATTGATTTTATTTCTTTTGATTTATGAGTCTTATTAAGGAAGTTGGAGCCTAATTGAATGTGATGAAGATTTGGGCCTAATTTTTGCTCTGTTAGGCACAGGATCTCTGGTCTAATTCTTAGGTCCTTGATCCACTTTGAGTTGAGTTTTATGCATGGTGAGAGAGAGGAGTTTAATTTCATTTTGTTGCATATGGATTTCCAGTTTTGCCAACACTATTTGTTGAAGAGGCTCTCATTTCTCCAATGTATATATTTTTGGCACCTTTGTCTAGTATGATATAACTGTATTTATGTGGGTTTTTCTCTGTGTCTTCTATTCTGTACCATTGGTTTACATGTCTATTTTGGTGCCAATATCATCCTGCTTTTTTTTTTTTTTTGTTACTATAGCTTTGTAGTATAGTTTAAGGTCTGGTATTGCCTCCTGCTTTCCTCTTCTTGCTAAGGATTACTTTGGCTCTTCTGGGTCTCTTATTTTTCCAAATGAATTTCATGATTGCTTTTTCTATTTCTATAAGGAATGATGTTGGAATTTTAATTTTAATTGTATTGCATCTGTTTAGCACTAAAAATATGGAATGCTTCACAAATTTGCATGTCATCCTTGTGCGGGGCCATGCTAATCTTCTCTGTGTCATTTTAATTTTAGTATATGTGCTGCTGAAGTGAGCAGTGAATTTACTTGTGTATCACCTTGATCTACATTAATCTTCGTGAGCTTGAGGTTGGGACATTTATTTTGGTATCTCCAGGGCCTAGCGCAATATCTGGTTGACAGTATGCATACAGTAAATATTTTGTTAAAGGAATATGTACAGCAAGAGTAGAAATTACACTTCACTGAAATAGTTTGGAAGTTAGAGAGGAGTCCCAGAAGAGATGGCAGTTATATTGGACATAGAATGAAAATTATGAGTGAGTAATAGGATGTTCATGGGTAGAATACATTCCAGAGCGGGGCACAAACAATTGAAATTTCTTTCCTGAAAAATAGCTACACTGTATAAGAAATTAAAATGATAAATTTGTGTTTCACCTCCATTTTTTATTCTACTTATGTTTTGGAAGTAATATCGAGAGAGAAGAAGCCACAATAATGGCAAGTAGGTCAAATTCTGTTCCATTTTTGTCCAGATCCAAAGAACGCATTCCATGAAATCTTGTTCTTTCATCCTTTTGTCTTAAAAACAAAAAAGGAGAGAGAGAGAGAGAGAGAAGAAGAAGAAGAAGAAGAAGAAGAAGAAGAAGAAGAAGAAGAAGAAGAAGAAGAAGAAGAAGAAGGAGAAGAAGAAGAAGAAGAGATCCATGCTATGGTTCATCCAGATGAATCTTTAAGAGAACCTCACATGAAGATGGATTGTTTTTTATAAATAAATTTTATTGACATCATAGGTTCAGTAGTAGGTACTAAACAATGAATCAAAAGCTCAAAAGCCTTAATAATAGCATAACAACCACCAGCTGAACCAGAAAGTTATTAAAATGGCATCATGCTCACATCTCCAATTAGTTTACCTACATATGTGATCAATTAAGTTAGATCCTCAAATTAAATCCCAATTATGTTTGTTTACTTCTCTTTAAGAGATATTCAGTAAAGTCCAACTGGAAAATCAGACATTCATTTTTTCCTTAGGCGCTTTGGCAACATTTTAATTAGAAAAAAGTTTAGTTACTTGATAAAAATAATTAAAATGTCCATAAAAATCTACTTATTTTTGCCATTCTTTAAGCTCTTTTCAGGCATCTAGAAGACACCATACATGAAAAAGTGGTCTAAGCTTGCTTATGTGACTTTTAATATCAAAACTTTATTATTTAGTTCCCCAAGTCCCTATAGAATAAGCTTCTAGTATTTTAGTGAAAAAATAGACATGCCAGAAATTGTGCCAAGTATAGATGTATACAAACTTATGAAAAAGCAAATGCTCTGTACTAATACTGAGGATTCTTTATCAGCTATCTGTATTCTCTTTTTATGAACATTTTAGTTATGCTAAAATAAATTTAAGGAAAAAAGAAGTAAAAAGGCAGCTATAGTTAAACTGATAGAATACACTAACACTTAATAAAAGTGTGACTAGATATTCTCACAGTACTGTAACCAGGAATCATATCGAGAAGGGCCCTATTGTCTGACCTCACAGTTTGGGGAGTCAAAAGCCCCTGAATTTTCCTGACTTTGGAATCCCACAGCAATATCACTGTACTAGCTCAGCAGGCAGCAGCTCTGAGAGTCAGGTCAGAATAGCTGAGGGACTGTGAAACAAACTTCCTGAGATTTCTGTGTGGTGGGAAACTGGACTACAGTGTGTGGGAGAATGCAAGGTGTTTCCCTTTGGAATTTGTGGTTCACTGGGCCAGCTACTGGCGTCCGTGGAATGAGCAGTCATGAGTGACTGCATGTTGAAGCCATGGCTGGGAACACCCGTATTGTGGGATCACATGGAACCCACTGTTGCCCACCCCCTCAACACCCCACAGATCTTTGAGACTTTATAGCCTCTCTCTGCCCTTAGGGACATATGGGGTTACACTGCTCAACTGATGCTACCCCAGACCTCTGAGTGTGTAGCACAAAAACTCTGGGAAGAATCTTTGGAAGTTCTGCATTTGACCCTAGCTCCTTGGACATGCTATAGCATCAGTGTCTCCCCAGCTCTCTCTGTGTGTAGCCCAAATAGTTTGGAGAGAATGTCTATCTGGGGAGTTCTCCATTCAACCCTAGCTCATTCCAGTGTGCAAAGCATCTGAAAGGTATTCCAACTGCCTACAGCCACAAATCATCCCTGCTAATCACCCCATGAGTACCACAAAAGAATATAGATGAGGGTGAATAACAAACGCCTTGAATTTTCTCTGTCTGAGGGGTACACAGCCTAAAAGACATGGAGAGAAGCTTTGATAGTTACAGGTCAGAAATATGCATTCTTGCCTATTCATTCTAGCACCTTAATGGAGAGAAGATTTTTACTTTTTCGGAATGTTTATGTTGTTGTTGTTACTATTTTGTGTTTGCTTTTTTCCTTTTCTCTTTTTTAGAAATATTGAATCTCTCTTCTTTCTTTTCTTCTTTTTTTTTTTCCTATTTCACTTTTCCCTTGTTTTCCTTTTTATTCTCATTTTATTTTTTATTCTTTATTTTTCCCATTTTTTTTGCTTTTATCCAGTTTTGCTTTTTCCTTTTCTAAAATTATTTTTTAATCTTTCATTTATTTTACTTATTATTTATTTCATTTTATTTTACATTGTTTTCCCCCTTTATTTTATGTTGTCTGTGGTATTGCTATCACTATTATTTTTATTTGGTTATATTTTTATTTCTCTATTCATTTCTTTTTCTTTTCTTGAATTCTTTCTTTGCAGTGCTGGGGATTGAGCCTGACCCTTCATGCCCAGTTTGAAGGTGATCTGCCACTGTACTCTATTCCCAGCCCACCTGAGAGGAGTTTCAGTTGGCCTCAGTCAGGATCTAGTTCTGCTTGAACCTTGGCTTATACATCAACTTAAAAACAGAGGGATAGAGGTCTCTAGTGATAACCCATGTCAAAGTAGGCACAGCTGGGAAGGAATTTGAAATCCCATTCCTGGACACTCACCCTATAGCAATAGCAAAGAGAAATAGCACAACTACTGGGAGAAACCACATTAGGGAGTTTATCTCACCCAGGTCAGAAAGGTGAAGTTTTGTGTGTGTGTGTGTGTGTGTGTGTGTGTGTGTGTGTGTGTAATATTTTTAAAAAGCTGGCAAAGGATGTGAAGAAAAAGAATTCTTATACAATGTTGGTAGGACTGTAAGCTAATACATCCACTATGGAAAACAGTATGGAATTTCCTCAGAAAAGTTAGAACTTCCATGTGATCTAGCTATTCCAGCTATGAAACTCCTGGTTATATAACTGAAGGAAATGAAAATAACAAACAAAAGAGATGCTTGCACACTCATATTTATATTCACAACAGTGAAGTTCTGGAACCAGCCCAGGTGTGCGTCAACAAATAATTGGATAAAGAAAATATGGTGTGTGTATGTATGTATTGTGTGTGTGTGTGTGTATATATATATATATATATATATATATATATATATGCCCTTACTATACTGAATATATATATATATATATGTACACACACACTATACTGAAAAAATATATATATATATTTCTCCCCCACCCCCAGTGGAGTGTTACTCAGTCATAAAGAGAAACAAAATCCTGTCATTTTCAGGGAAATGAATGGAACTGGAGGGCAACATGTTAAGTGAAATAAGCTTAGAAGACACATATCACATATTTTCTCTTATGCGTGGAAACTTAAAGGGGTGGGGGAGAAGGAGGGAGGGTGAAAGTGAACTGAAAGTAGAATTATTAGGGAATAAGAAAAAACAGGGAGAGAAAGAGCGGGTAGAGGGAAGGTGGGCCTTATCATGGCAATTTATGTGTGTATATAAATGTTCCAGTGAAATCCATGACTTGTACAATTAATATTTCAATAATTATAATAAAATAAATTTAAAAATGCAATCACAAATAAAGTGTCCAATAATATAAAAGAGTATGTAGTCTCAGATTCAAATGTAAATTATAAAACTTATGCAACTCTTGTATGCCTTATTAACAATTAATATTAACTCACTAAATACATTATTCTTTTATTCAATAAACATTAAAAACCCATTATGTGCCCTGCACTTTTGTATTTTCTGTGTATAAAACCCTTGATAGAAGCTTTCAGGAATGAGAACACACATGACACATTTCTTTCATTAAGGAATCTTCCAATATAGGGTACATATGGCAAAAGCATGCAAAAACTATATTCCGAGACAGAAATGGATTTGTCATAAGAGATACACTCCTATTTCTTCTTATTATTACAGAGAATCTGTGTGGGAAGTTTATTCTCACAAGGATAGTCAGAGACTGAGAATCCATTATACAGAATGCGATCATTTCTGTCACACCCCAATAGCAAGGAGTCAAGGGGCCATGGGAAAGAAGGGGAAACACCAAGGTCATGGACACCTACTCCAAGAACTTTCTCACAGAACTAATTCAAACAGCCTGCCCTATCTTTAAGACTACTTGTACTTAGCAACTGTTAAGAAAACTGCAAACAGAGACCTTAAGATTTATATTAACTGCTGCTGTTCATCATTCAGAGATTGCCAGATTGTAAACACAGAAAATGCCAATAAACTTGTCTTCAAAATAACTTGCATAGATTTCTTTGTCCTTATAAAACTCCCAACCTTTTCTTTGTTCTCTGGACAAAGTAGACACCAGTGGCTTATGCATACATGTCTTCAATTACAATCTTGCTCTTTATTCTCAAGTAAAATTTCCTTTATTAGGAATTAATCTTTATATTTTAGCTTGATTTTGACATGACTTATGATATACATATTGTTGAGTTATAGCTGACATCATTTTTCACATGAATGAACCAGAAACACTTCAAAGTTAAACAAACAAACAAACAAACAAACAACAACAACAAAACCAAGCCTGACGCAGTGGTGCACACCTGTAATTCCAGCAGCTCAGGAGGGTGGGACAGGAGAATTGCAAGTTCAAAGACAGCCTCAGCAAATTGAGGTATTAAGCAACTCAGTGAGACCCTGTCTTTTTGAGTTGCTCAATGACTTGTCATCTAAAGGATAAAGTTCCACCCCTTCACATTCTGTGTAATTTTGTTCTTGATTTTTGTCCTTGCCTAACTCTGTAGCCTCATCTCTTAGAAATCTCTGTACCAAAATATTTGTTAGAAATACCAAACTGTACATTATCTTTTCTCAAAATTCTACTGCTCTTCTCAGAATCACCAAATCCAATAAATCATCCTGTGACCGCTGCCAACCAGCTAAGTGATGTTGTTTTCCTGTTTCTAGAGAAGACCTTGTGTCTCTCACTATGTTGCTGCATTCTTTTATAGTTGATTGTTACATCTACTTCACCCACCAGATTGTGAGATATTTCAGGTAAGGAATGTTTTGGTCATTTTTTTTTTTGTATCTGCAGCTTTTATCTTATAGTGTCTAATACAAAGTAAGCACTTAATGGAGTGGACTTGGAGAAATAGGAAAGATTTTAATGAAAGCAGCTCTTCCCCTCTATATTATCATAAAGACAGGATAATATGCCCTGAAAGGATTAGAAAATAAACATTTTTCCCAGTGTACCCATAAGACAAGGGAAGCATTTTCTTTTTCTTTTTCTAAATTTTATTTTTACACAAATGGAGCACAACTTTTTCATTTTTCTGGTTATACACGATGTAGAGTCATACTATTCATGCAATCATACACACACACACACCCTCCCTCCCCCTCCTCTCTGCCCAATCCAAAGAAGGGAAGCATTTTCTATAACAGTGTTAAACCACTGAAGAACTCAATGATACTAACATAGTCTAACCTAGATTAGAGAATCAAGTTGATAAAAAAATCTAAAAGAATTCTCTAATGTACTTATGATTTAATAATACTCAAATATCATTTTTTAGTTGCATCCAATTGTCAATGCACAATTGGATTATCAACTTCATAAGAAGCCTATTTTGACTCCCAGCATTTTATTTTATCATCATTCCTTGGACCTCTCTCAAAGAGAAAGTGTAGGGGCAATGGAAGAAGGAAAAATGATTCCATTTTGCTAGTTATTATAAAGTCTACTCTGATGATATATGTTGAAATCATTTGATTAAATAAGGACTTAAGTTATTTATAGATTTAAATATGTATGATAATCTTTCATTCAATTGCATGATGGCAGCAGTGTCATGGGGCTTCAGATGGCCAGGAAAGCATTCAATCTCAGACGCTTTCTTTCAGAAAGCAAACGCAAAATTAAGCATACAAAATGAAGTACACAAACCTGAAGAGTCATTGCCAGTGAGGCATCCTGTAATTTATGATTCATTCACTCCATGATAAATCTGTATGTGTTAGAATTTCAATAGTGAATATCAAAGTATTATTCATTTTGACCATTTCTTGTGTTCATTTCAATAATACTCCCCTTGGACATTGGCTCAGGCATGCTGGTATGAAATCAGCTATGTTGAAACAGTCAATGACATCACTGATTCGGGATTCTAGTTGAAAACTGGAATCAAAATGATGGATAATTAGAGTAAAAATAATAATGAATCAAAATGATGAATAAAGGACTGATGTTCCTTTGAATCCACAAATTCTAGCTCGTAATTTCTATGACACACCTGTACTCAGAAATGCCATTTTCTGTTCTCATGCTCTACTTCTATCACACCCTTGCAGATACCAGCACAACAAGGCTGTATTCCTTGTCTTCAAGTCCATAAGTGTGTAAAATAACCAAAAGTTTAAGGTGACACGACATCCTAGAAGTCACAAGTTGCTTGCAAAACTGGCACAATTTGCTAATCTAGTGCATATGCACCAAAAATATCCCAGAAAGAAAAAAAAAAACAACTCTGCATCTTATCACATTTATTGGAATCATCGAACCCATCTCTTAAAATAGTTTCTATTTTTTATAATGTTTTCTGATTTACAGAAAAATTGAGATGATACAACAAAGATATTTACATACCACAAAAATTTTTCCATTTCTAGTAATATTATTCAATAAATATGTTACATTGTTATAATTGACACAGAAATATTGATACATTAGTATCTGAAGTCCATAATTTATTCAGATTTACTTATTATTTTTGGATGTCCTGTTTCTACTTCATAGTTCTTACTAGCATATCACGTTTTTCTTGCTTTCCATGTCTCTGTAGGCTCTTCTTGTCTGGGACACAGATTTTCCTTGGTTCTGATGCTCCTGACAGATATTTTGTATGTTGTCCCTCTAGTTACCCTGAATTATTAGATCATGGGTATGTGTTTCAGGAATAAGACTACAGAGGTTAAGTGTTAATCCCATCATATCATTTAAGGAGTACATGGCACACCATGGTTTATCACCACTAATGTCACTCTTTATCACTGCCTTTGGTGGTATAGGTCCAATTTCTACAGTATAAGGTTAATCATTTCTTCTTCCTATTTGCAAACTACTGTATTCTTTGAAAGGAAGTCTCTGTGCACAGCCCACATGAGAGAAAGGGAGACTTATGTTACCATTCCTTAAGGGTAGAGTACCCACATGAATTCTTTGGAATTTTTCTGCATAGGCAAATTTCTCTTATCCCTGATTATTTATTTATTATATCATTTGTTTATTTAGCATGAAGAATTAATATTGAGTTTATATTTTGGGTAATAATGTAACATCGCTTCATGTTGCTTGACTTATTCCTGCTTTGGCCATGGGGACCTCCCTTCTGAGTCTCCTGTGCCTCTTTAACATATCTTCATCAATATCTTTTTCTTATGTTTTAACATCCTTCTGAATTTTCTGGATCTTCCAGGCTTACCTTGTATATTTCCCGCTCACCCTTAAAATTAGCTATTTATCCAAGGAACTTGGTTTCTTTTATTGAAGAATGCTATTAGAAACCAAAATCTGAACTCTAGCATGATCGTTGTTTCAGGGTTATCATTTACTTAGGCTCATTATCTGACAGGGGAAAATATGTGTATATTTTTACATGTTTACATACACACATATTTCTATATCTGCATTCATTTACTTATTGTTCAATTCTACATCATGTATATAGTATTATCAGAGTTATTAACCCGTATCTATATGGTAAACATTGGAACAACTAAAACACAGTGCTTCTGTGCAGTTTGCTTTGCTTTAAGCTTTAAAGATTGCACACATTCTCAAAATTACCTTTATAAGTACTCTTCTTGAAACCTCTTTCAATGAATCGCCCCCAACCCACCCATTTGGAACACTGTTAGATTTTCTTTTTACCATTGGCATTCTTTCCTGGAATTCTATAACTTCCTTAATTGCTTTTCATTTGCACACATTAAGATTCACTATTAGTACAATAACATTTTGCTGGTTTTGATAAGTGCATAAAGTCCACTTATCTATTCTATATGATATTCTCACATCCACTGTGAGAATATCATATGGTATAGATTAACTACTACCAATTAGCACATTTTAATGAAATAAGCTTGGTTTGGTCACAGAAAATCATTTTGGGGGGCTATCTTTATGTACTTCATTTATGGCTCTATATATCTGGAAGAGAGAAATTATGGCAAGATAAAGAAAAAGTCAAGTACAAAGACCATATCCAGAGTACAATAGCCTTAACATTACTCACAAAATAAATAATCTTTACTTCCGTAACTGTTATCCCAATTCCTCATGAAAGAGACTTCTTCATTCCTATTGACAAGAAGTACTCTGGGGACTGTCTTTCTCTTTTCTTCTTTCTTTTCTTCTATCTTTCTTCCTTTTTTTTTAAACAAATTCAACATGCCCAGAAGGTTAGCAAACCAAAACGGAAACAAATGTACTTCCTGAACAAGTTCAAGTTGTTTGCTAACCTTGTAAAACCACACCCAGACTGGTGCAATACAAGTTTCTCAGTGCTTAGTAACTTTTTTTTCCCTAATGTTGGGAAACAATGAATTAAATATGTTTATTGAAACCTTTTTTTCATCATAATAGATTTCAATAAATGGGGAAAAATGGCAATCTCACATTGAGATTCAATTACTGGTCTCTGCTTTATATGTCTTAACTGGTGTAATAGTCATAATCACTGATTTAATATTCCTGACAACCATATGACATAGATGATATGGATACTATTTCTATCTTCATCTTACAGATGGGGAAACTGAGGCACAGAGTGATGAAGTGACTTGTTCAAAGACACACTGATATTTATTTACTCAAGTAAGCGGTGGATATGCCTATTGGAAACTCCAAATATTCTCTTCTTTAACCAGAGAAATTGTACCATAGAAATATTTTCTAGACTAAGAAATGTCTTCAATTTTGTCTGAAGTAGGACTATGATGATATGAGAGACAATTTGGGGCAAACATAATGGCTCCACTGGAAAATTGACAAATGACCTTCTTTGTGTGCCAGATGTGGTTATGGTCTAGAGAAGATTGCACAACATCTGTCAGACAAAGACTTTATTTGGAAGAGTGGAACCGGAGCATGGATATATACTAATAACCAGATATCCGGCTTCCCAAAGAATTATGCTTTGTTGCACAGGAAAGACAAGCAGCTGGGTTTTGCATTGTGCAATGTGCTTATACTGTACTCCAAAACAACCACAAAGACCACAGCATTAGATTGTGACAGCTTTTGAAATTTAACTGTCTTTACTTATAAACATCAATTTTTAACACCAATGCAGGTTCATTATTTTTTTAAAAGTGCGAGTACCAAACAAATGTGAACGTCAATGTATGTGCCGTGGATCACTGTAAACTTAGGAAGTGTATGTAGCATCCAACTACTAAGCAAGGTGCATTCCTGAGACTCATGTTACATAGTGAGTGAAGCTCAAGTGCATAGGGGGAAAGAATAATGATGAAAGTAAGAAAAGTACAATCGATTTGGGAAAGATGATAAAACAGATATAAAAATAGAAGTTCCTTATATGGAGTGCTAGGTCGTGCTGTTTAGAGAACCTTAGAAATAAGAAGATACCAACAACAATAGTCCTAAAACTTATCCTTCTTAACCTGTCATTCAGATTGACAACGTGGATGTTGTTAGGTATGAATTACTTCAACATCTTTCTCCTTGTCCTTAGTTCTTTGTCTTTATCCCTCATTTTCTTCTGCCTTCTCATTTCAAAGGAAGAAATAATTATTCAGTAATACTATCATCTGAGAAAGTTTCCTTATTTCTCCTTCTGATCAGTTCCCAAATGATGTACTTTCAAGTTTTTTAACTTCTGGCTTGGTTCCTATAGGCCTGCCTCCAACATCTCCTGTCAGTGAACCCTTAATCATCTTTCAGGGATCCAGCATAAATATCACCTGTTCTATAAATAATATTTCTGCTTTCTCGACTTGGGGGTAGTATTCTTCCTCTTCTATATATACAGCATTTTGTTAAAACCATTATCAATTCCGGAATTGCTATCAATTCTAGGAAACTGCTAGACTAATGCAAATTCTCAGACCTCTTTGAAGATCTGCTGAATTAGAAATTATGAAGATGGAAACTAACAATGTGTGCTTTTAAAAGGGTGATTATGGATTTATAGGGAGAAGAGGTGCAGGCTGGTTATCCCAGAAACTCAGGAGGTTGAGGTAGGAGGATTGCAAGTTCAAAGCCAGCCTCAGCAACTTAGTGAGGCCCTAAGCAACTCTGCAGAACCCTGTCTGAAAATAAAACATACAAAGGTCTGGGGATGTGGCTCAGTGACTAAGGGTCCCTAGGTTCAATCTATAGTACAAAAACAAACAAACAAACAAGAACCAAAGAACCACCATCAGCATCACCAACAACAAAAAACAACCAGTGATTGTTATATTCACTGACATTTTGAGAGTCACTCCCTTAGAGCTCTATGGTTATTTGAAAGAACTTTAGTTTCTATAAGCCTCAATTTCATCATCTCTAATAAAGGAATATCACCTCCTTCTAGTGGCAGATGTGAGAAAGAATGTGCTAGGTAAACAGTTAATGGTAAATAATTATTAAATTGCTTCTTATTAATGTGCCATTGAGGTTTTTAAGCAAATTTCTCAAAACAGGTAGCTCAAGAACATATGATGTACATGTCTATTCTGGTGCCAATACCATGACTTTTTGTTACTATAGCTCTGTGTATAGTTTAAGGTCTGGTATTGTGATGCTTCCTGCTTCACTCTTAGACATGTAGACCAATGGTACAGAATAGAAGACACAGAGACAAACCAACATAAATACAGTTATTTCCTACTAGACAAAGGCACCAAAACATTCATTGGAGAAAAGATAGCCTCTTCAACAAATGGTGTTGGAAAAATTGGAAATCCACATGTAATAAAATGAAATTCAACCCCGATTTCTCACCCTGCACAAAACTCAACTCTAGTGGATCAAACATGTAGGCAACTAGAACAGAGACCCTGTGTCTAATAGAAGAAAAACTAGACCCAAATCTTCACCATGTCGGCTTAGGAATTGATTTCTTTAACAAGACTCCTAAAATACAAGAAGTAAAATCAAGAATCAATAGATGGAATTGATTCAAACTAAAAAGCTTTTTATCAGCCAAGAAAATAATCAACGTGAAGAGAGAGCCTACAGAATGGGAGAAAATCTTTACTACATGCATCTCAGAGCACTAAACTCCAGGTTATTGAAAGAACTCAAAAAACTTAACACCAAAAAAACAAATAACTCAATAAATAAATGGGCTAAGGAACTGAACAGACACTTGACAAAAGAGGAAATATAATTGATCAACAAATATATAAAAAATGTTGAAAATCTCTAGCAATTAGAGAAGTGCAAATCAAAACCACTTTCATCTCACTCCAATCAGAATAGTAATTATCAAGAATACAAGCAACAATAATTTTTGATGGGGATGTGGGGAAAAGGTACACTCATACATTGCTGGTAGGACTGCAAATTGGTACAATCACTCTGCAAAGCAGTATGGAGATTTCATAGAAAACTAGGAATGGAACCACCATTTGACCCAGCTATCCCACCCCTCAGTTTATTCCCAAAGGACTTAAAATCAGCATACTACAGTGATGCGGCCATATCAATGTTGATAGCCACTGAATTCACAATAGCTAAACTATGGAACCAATCTAGATGCCCTTCTACAAATGAATGGATAAAGAAATGTGGTATATACACAAAATGGAATATTATTCGGCCTTAAAGAAGAATGAAATTATGGCATTTTCAGTTAAATGGATGAAGTTGGAAAATATCATGCTAAGTGAAATAAGCCAGTCCCCAAAAAACAAAGGTGGAATGTTCTCTCTGATGTGTGGTTGTTGATCTATAATGGGTAGGGGGCTAGAAAAGAATGGAGGAACTTTAGATTACGCAAAGGGGAGTGAGGAGAGGGGAGGGGATGTGGGAGTGGGAAGAGTGGTGGAATGAGACAGGCATTTTTATCCTCTGTGCATAAAGATTGCTCAACTACTGTGACTCTGCATCATGTACAGACAGAGGAATGAGAAGTTGTGCTCCATTTATGTACAATGAATCAAAATGCATTCAACTTTCATGTATAACTAATTAGAACAATTTTTTTTATTTTTAAAATTTTAATTTATTATATATCACAGCAGAATGCATTACAATTCACATTACACACATACAGCACAATTTTTCATATCTCTGGTTGTACACAAAGTAGAGTCACACCATTTGTGTCTTCATACATGTACTTAGCAAAATGATAACCATCTCATTCCACCACCTTTCCTACCCCCAGGCTACTCTCCTTTCCTTTCCCTCCCCTTTTCCCCTTTGCCCTATCTAGAGTTCATCTAATTCTCCCATACCCCCCACCACCACATTATGAATCAGCAGCCTTAAGTCTGAGAAAACATTTGGCATTTGATTTTTGGGGATTGGCTAATGTCACTTAGTATTATATTCTCCAACTCCATCCATTTACCTGCAAATGCCATGATTTTATTCTCTTTTAATGCTGAATAATATTTCATTCTGTATATATGCCACATTTTTTTAATCCATTCATCTACTGAAGGGCATCTAGGTTAGTTCCACAGTTTATCTATTATGAATTGTGCTGCTCTAAACATTGATGTGGCTGTGTCCCTGTAGTTTGCTGCTTTTAAACCCTTTGGATATAGACCAAGGAGTGGGATAGCTGTGTCAAATGGTGGTTCCATACCCACTATTCCAAGGATTCTCCATACTGCTTTCCATATTGGCTAGACCAATTTGCAGTCCCACCAGCAGTGTATGACTGTACCTTTCTCCCCACATCCTCACCAACACTTATTGTTGTTTGTATTCTTAATAGCTGCCATGCTGACTGGAGTGAGATGAAATTTTAGAGTAGTTTTGATTTGCATTTCTCTAATTGCTAAAGATGTTGAACATTTCTTTCATATATTTGTTGACCAGTTGGATTTCTTCTTCTGGGAAGTGTCTGTTCAGTTCCTTGGTCCATGTATTTATTGGGTTATTTGTGTTTTTTTGGTTTTTAGCTTTTTTAGTTCTTTATATATCCTAGAGATCAGTGCTCAACCTGACATGTGTGTGATAAAAATTTGTTCCCATATTGTAGGATCTCTATTCACCTCACTGATTGTTTCTTTTGCTGAGAAGAAGCTTTTTAGTTTGAATCCATCACATTTAGTAATTCTTGATATTAATTCTTGTGCTATAGGAGTCTTATTAAGGAAGTTGGGGCCTAATCCCACATGATGGAGATTTGGACCTACTTTTTTCTTCTAATAGACACAGTATCTCTGGTTTAATTCTTAGGTCCTTGATCCACTTTGAGTTGAGTTTTGTGCATGGTGAGAGATAGGGGTTTAATATCATTTTGTTTCATATGGATTTCCAGTTTTCCCAGCACCATTTGTTGAAAAGAGTATCTTTTCTCCAATGTGTGTTTTTGCCTTTGTCTAATATAAGATAACGGTAATTATGTGGGTTAGTCTCTGTGTCTTCTGTTCTGTACCATTGGTCTACAAGTCTATTTTGGTGCCAATACCATGCTGTTTTTGTTACTGTTGCTCTCTAGTATAGTTTAAGGTCTGGTATAGTGATGCCACCTGCTTCACTCTTCTTGCTGAGGGTTGCTTTAGCTACTCTGGGTCTCTTTTTTTTCCAGATAAATTTCATGACTGCTTTTTCTATTTCTATGAGGAATGTCATTGGGATTTTAATAGGAATTGCATTAAATCTGTATAATGCTTTTGGTAGTGTGGTCATTTTGATAATATTAATTCTGCCTATCAAACAACAAGGGAGATCTTTCCATCTTCTAAGGTCTTCTTTAATTTCTTTCTTTAGTGTTCTGTAATTTTTGTTGTAGATGTCTTTCACCTCTTTTGTTAAGGTGATTTCCAAGTATTTTTTTTTTGAGGCTATTGTAAATGGGGTAGTTTTTCTCATTTTTTTCTCAGAGGATTTGTCACTGATATACAGAAATGGCTTTGATTTATGGGTGTTGATTTTATATCCTGTTACTTTGCTGAATTCATTTACTAGTTCTAGAAGTTTTATGGTGGGATTTTTTTAGTCTTCTAGGTATATAATTATTGTTGGCAAATAGTGTTAATTTGAGTTCTTCTTTACCTATCCATATCATTTTAATTTATTTTGTCTGTCTAATTGCTCTGGCCAGTGTTTCAAGAACTATGATAAATAGAAGTGGAGAAAGAGGGCCTCCCTGTCTCTTTCCAGTTTTTAGAGGAAATACTTTCAATTTTTTTCCAATTAGAATGATGTCGGCCTGGGGCTTAGCGTAGATAGCTTTTACGGTGTTGAGATGTTTTTGTTATTAGTTTTTCTAGTGTTTTGAACATGCAGGGCTGCTATATTTTGTCAAATGCTCTTTCTGTGTCTATTAGGTGGTAATATGGTTCTTATCTTTAAGTCTATTGATATGATTGATTACATGTATTGATTTCCATATGTTGAACCAACCCTTGATTGTGGTGCAATATTTGATATGTTTTTGTATTCAATTTGCCAGAATTTTATTGAGAATTTTTATATCTATGTTCATTAGAGATATTGGTCTGAAGTTTTCTTTGATGTGTCTTTGCCTGGTTTTGAAATCAGGGTGATATAAGCCTCATAGAATGAGTTTGAAAGTGCTGCTTCTTTTTCTATTTCCTGAAATAAATGGAAGAGTATTGGTATTAGTTCTTCTTTAATGTCTTGTAGAACTCAGCTGTGAATCCATCTGCTCCTGGGTTTTTTTTGGTTGGTAGGCTTCTGATGGCATCTTCTTTTTCATCACTTGAAATTGATCTGTTAAATTGTGTATATCATCCAGCTTAAATCTGTCAAATATATGACTCTAGAAATGTGTCAATACCTTTGATATTTTCTATTTTTTACAAGTTGTCAAAATAATTTCAAGTTATCTTCTGTATTTCTGTAGTGTCTGTTGTGATATTTCCTTTTTTCTCCCTTGTGTTAGCAATTTGAGTTTTCTCTCTCCTTCTCTTCGTTAGCATGGCTTAGGGTCTGTCAATTTTATTTATTTTTTCAAAGAACCAACTTTTTGTTCTGTCAATTTTTTCAATTGTTTCTTTTGTTTCAATTTCATTGATTTCAGCTCTGATTTTTATTATTTCCTGTCTTCTACTGCTTTTGGTATAGATTTGTTCTTCTTTTTCTAGGGCTTTGTAGTGTTAAGTCATTTATTTGTGACTTTTTCTTCTTTTAAGGAATGAACTCCATGCAATGAACTTTCCTCTTAGTCCTGCCTTCATAGTGTCCCAGAGATTTTCATTCATTGTATCTGGGTTCTCATTCACCTCTAAGAATTTTTTAATCTCATCCTTGATGTCTTCTGTAACCCTTTGTTCATTAAGTAGCATATAATTTAGTCTTCAGGTGTTGGAGTAGATTTTATTTCTTATTTTATCATTGATTTCTAATTTCATTCTATTATAATCTGATAGAATGCAGGGTAATATCTCTACTTTTTTATATTTGCTAAGAGTTGCTTTGAGGCATAATATATAGTGTATTTTAGAGAAAGATCCATGTGCTGCTGGGAAGAAAGTGTATTTGCTTGTTGAAGGGTGAAATATTCTATCTATGTCAATTAAGTGTAAGTTATTGATTGTATTATTGAGTTCTACAGTTTCTTTGTTAGCTTTTGTTTGGAAGATCTATCCAGTAGGAAATGCAGTGTGTTAAAGTCACCCAGAATTATTTTGTTGTGGTCTATTTGACTCTTGAACTTGAGAAGAGTTTGTTTGATTAACATAGATGCTCCATTCTTTGGGGCATAGAAATTTATTATGGTTATGTCTTGTTGATAAATAGTTCCCTTAAGCAGTATGAAATATCCTTCTTTGTCCCTTTTGATTAACTTTGCCTTGAAGTCTACTTTATTTGATATGAGGATGGAAACCCCTGATTGCTTCTGCAGTCCATGGGAGTGGTATGATTTTTCCCAACCTTTCACCTTCAGTCTGTGTATGTCTTTTCCTACAAGATGAGTCTCTTGGAGGCAGCATATTTTTGGGTCTTTTTGTTTAATCCAATCTGCCAGTCTATGTCTTTTGATTGGTGAGTTTGTGCCATTAAGATTTAGGGTTATTATTGAGACATGATTTGTATTCCAAGCCATTTTTGTTTATTTTTGGTATTTAACTTGACTTGGTTTCTCCTTTGATTAGTTTTTCCCTTAGTGTAATACCCTCCTTTGCTGATTTTTATTGTTGTTTTTTAATTCCTCTTCATGGAATATTTTGCTGAAAATGTTCTATAGTGTAGGCATTCTAGTTGTAAATTCTTTTAACTTTTGTTTATCATGGAATATTTTTATTTCATAATCAAATCTAAAGCTTAATTTTGCTGGATATATGATTGTTGGTTGGCATACATTTTCTTTCAGAGCTTGGTATATGCTGGATCTCCTGGCTTTAAGGTTCTGGGTTGAAAAATCTGCTGAGATTCAAATTGGTCTCCCCCTATATGTAATCTGATTCCTCTCTCTTGTGGCCTTTAAGATTCTTTGTATGGTAGGTATTTTTATTATAATGTGCCTTGGTGTAGATCTGTTGTGATATTGTACATTTGGAGTCCTGTAATCCTCTTGAGTTTGATTTTACAATACATCCTTTAAGTTTGGGAAATTTTCTTATATTATCTCTTTGAAGAGATTGTGCATTCCTTTGGTTTGTAACTCTGTGCCTTCCTCTATTCCAATAACTCTTATATTTGGTCTTTTGATGCTATCCTATATTCTTGGTTGTTCTGCTTATGGTTTCTTACCATTTTCACTGTGTGGTCAACTTTATTTTCCTGATTGTATACTTTGTCTTCAGTCTCTGACATTCTGTCTCCCAAGTGATCTAGTCTGTTGGTGATGCTTTCTATTGATTTTTTTCAGAAATTTTTTATTTGTTTTAATTAGTTACACATGACATTAGAATACATTTATGCACTTTGATATATCATACATAAATGGGATATAATTTCTCATTTTTCTGAATGTACGTGTTGTAGAATCATAGTGGTCATGCAGTCACATATATACATACAGTAATAATGTCTGTTTCATTCTACTGTCTTTCTTATCCTCACATCCCATCCCTTTCCTTCCCATCACTTTCCTCTACCTAATCTAAGGTAATGCTATTCTTCCCTAGTGCCCCCACTTTATTCTGAATTAGTATCCATATATTAAAGAAAACATTTGGCCTTTGCTTTTGTGGGATTGGCTTATTTTACTTAGCATAATATTCTCCAACTCCACCATAATTTTACTCTTCTTTAAAGCTGAGTAATATTCCATTGAGTATATATACCACATTTTCTTTATCCATTCATCTATTGAGGGACCCCTAGATTGGTTTCATAGTCTAGCTTTTGTGAATTGAGCTGCTATTAACATTGATGTGGCTGTGTTACCACAGTATGCTGATTTTAAGTCCTTTTGGTATAAACCAAGGAGTGAGATATCTGGGTGAAATGGTGGTTCCATTCCCAGTTTTCTGAGGAATCTCCATACTGCTTTCCATATTGACTGCACCAATTTGCAGTCCCACCAGCAATGTATGAGTGTACCTTTTCACCACATCCTCATCAACATCTATTTTTGCCTGTATTCTTGATGATTGCCATTCTGACAGGAGTGAGATGAAATCTTAGAATAGTTTTGATTTTCATTTCTCTAATTGCTAGAGATGTTGAACACTTTTTATATATTTGCTGATCAATTGTATTTCTTCTTCTGTGAAGTGTCTGTTCAGTTCCTTAGTCCATTTATTTATTGGGTTATTTTTTTTTTGGTGTGAAGTTTTTGGAGTTCTTTATATATCCTACAGATTAATGCTTTATTGGAGGTTCATGTGGTAAAGATTTTCTCCCAATCTGTATGCTCTCTCCTCACTTTATTGTTTCCTTTGCTGAAGAAAAGCTTTTTTATTTGAATCCATCTCATTTATTAATTCTTGAATCCATCTCATTTATTAATTCTTGATTTTACTTCTTGTGCTTTAGGAGTCTTGTTAAGAAAGTCAGATCCTAGGCTGACGTGGTGAAGATTTGGGCCTATTTTTTATTCTATTAGGTGCAGGGTCTCTATTCTAGTGCCTAAGTATTTGATCCACTTTGAGTTGATTTTTGTGCAGGGTGAGAGGTAGAAGTTTAATTTTATTTTTCTACATATGGATTCCCAGTTTTACCAGCACCATTTGTTGACTAGGCTATCTTTTCTCCAGTGAATGATTTTGGCACCTGTGTCTAGTATGACATAACCATATTTATGTGGGTTTGTCTTTGTGTCCTCTATTCTGTACCATTGGTCTACAAGTCTATTTTGGTGCCAGTGCTATTCCATTTTTATTACTATAGCTCTGTAGTATAGTTTAAGATCTGGTATTTTGTTCGTTTTTTTAATTTCCTTCATTTCAAGGATTTCTGATTTTTTTCAGAATGTCTCTTTCTTGAAGTAATCTTTTGCTACCTGTATTTGCTCCCTTATCTCTTTGATTTTGTGATCAATGGATGCCTATATTTGCTTTCTTATCTGTTTTTTTTTGGTGTCATCAATGGTTGCCTGTATTTTCTCTCTTTTGTCTTTATTGCAGTGATCAATTTTTGCCTGTATTTTCTCATTTAGGTCACTCTTTAATTCACAGATCATTTTAATTACGAACATTCTGAACTTCTTCTCTGACATTTCATCACTTGCACTGTCCCTGGGTTCTGTTATTGTAGTATCTTGGTTTGTTTGGGGCACTTTCCTCCCTTGTTTTATCATGTTGTCTATGTGATTTCCTGACTTTCAGTGTGGATCTGAGGTATTAAAATTTCTGCCCTATAATCTTGTAGTATCTGTGCTGATTATCTGTGTCTCACCTTGGGCTTGGGCTTCCAGACCCTGCCAACTCCCCGGGATGGATGCTACTGCAACTATAGGTGGTGGGGCAATAGCAGGAGGTACATCTTTCATAGAGCTGAAAGGATGGGCCTTATACTGGCTTTGGGATGTCTGCTCCAAGATGCAGCTGCTTCTAAGCCCTGTTTGTTGTCCCAAGGTAGAGGCTACTGCATGGGGAAGGGTATGGGGATGGCTGCAGCATCTCAAGATGAAAGTGGGTTAGACCTGGGCTCCCAGGTGGTGACACATGGGTGGGGGGGTGGCGCAAACCCAAGCTTACCCTGGGCCCTGGCTCTGCGCAGGTCAGCGAGTTGGGTCTGAGTTGGGCCTGAGTTGGGCCTGAGCTCTGGTGGGTGTCTGTTGTGGAGGATGGAGTTGGGCCTACCCTGGGCCCAAGCTCCTGAGCAGGACAGCGGGGGGGTCACAGGGTGCTGGGCAATCAGGTTGGGAAGTAGGCTGCAGCCAGATTGAGGAAGGCCTTCCATGCTAATTAAAGAACACATACTCTCACTGCACTGAGGATTCTCCAGCAGATTCACTGCGTGGTTCCTGAAAGACAAAGAATGGAGCCCTTGCCCAAACCAACCAACCAACCGAACCAATGAACAAAATCTTTGGTTACAACACCTTTTTCTGTAATTTACATTACTCTGAATTCATGTTGTTGAAGGCATATTGGTCTAACACACTGACTTAGAACACAGAATACCAGTGTTTAAATTCTGACCCACTTAATGTCCCTATGCCTCAGTTTTATCATTTGTTAGTTGAGATAATAGTGCTTGTTTCCTGGAATTGTTGGGACAAATTAGATAAATTGTTACATGTTAAAATGTTAGCCCAGCACAGTGGTGCATGCTTGTATTCCCAGAGGCTCAGAAGGCTGAGTCAGGAGGATCACAAGTTCAAAACCAGCCTCAGGAATTTACGAAGCCCTAAGCAACTTAAGGAGACCCCTGTCCCAAAATAAAAAAAATAAAATTAAAATGGTTGGGGGGCGTATCTCAAGAGTTAAGTGACCCTTAGTTCAAATCCTAGTATAAAAACAAAGTTAGAAAAATCCTTTCTGAATACAAGCTTTCAGTAAGTCAGTGAGTGTAAAGTTAAGGTTACCAAAGAAACAAGAACAAACCAATCTCATATTTGTAGGTAACTGTAAGATAAGGCATTTTATCTTTTTTTTTTTTTTAACATGTAAGGACCTAGATGACAATAATGGCAAAGGCAATTTGGATAAAGACATCCACTGTCCCAACAGAGAATGGAAGGTGTGATGAGAATAAGAAGCAAGGAATTGGTAAAAAGTGAGCAGAAAAGAAAGCAGGAGTCTCAGGGATACTTTTTCCCCAGAGGGAAACAACCCAAATATGTAATGTTTTGAAATGTTAAGATGTTAGATTATATTTTTATTATGTAATCATACTGTTTTGAAATTAGAATAAATTGCTTTGTATGCTTTTCTGTTCATGAAAGAATCATAACAATATCACTTCTGCAATATCTTCAGGTGCATCCAAGGAAATCATCCTATGAAAAATCTCAGCATGGTCCTATGTCAGGAAACTTATGAGAAGGGAGGGAGGGATCCTCAGGGTCAACCAAAGGACCTTCCAAAATACCTCTTAAATGTTTGAAGAATTTTGTTTGCTTGTTTGGGCTAATGCCAGTCAAAAAGTACAAGCATCTTATGTTCATGCAATTACTTATGTTTCCAAATCATTTTAAAAGAAGAAACAATTGGTTTAGGAGCCTTGCGAATAAATGATAATTTCAATCAGGTAGTGTGACTTCTTAGTTTTTATATGGACTCTTTAGTTCTAGTTTTTCAGTCCTTTCCTATAACTGCCAGATTGTTTTGGAAACTCATCCCCATTCTCCACACACTAAAGCAACCATAATTTCTGATTTTTTTTAATCATACCAGTGGTTTTTGACAGTCATACTTCAAGTAGTTTTGAGACATCCTGGATCAATTACTAATGTCTGAGTTTGATTTTAGCCATCTTTGCAAGTGAATGGAGATAATTTTTCTGTCTTTAGTACAGATGTTTTCTTTGGCTGCTGAAGTGTAGTGTTGCTTTTTTTATTATTGCTGTGTTTTAGTTTATTATTATTGTTTTTTTTAAAGATAGTTTACTCACAGGTGGTGAAGACAAAACTGTGAGGTGATAGGCAAATGAGGAAGGAAATATTTACAATATGTCATATATTCCAATCATAGTGGATTAAAATAAAAGCATATAATATAATACTCTAATATTTATAAAATGGCCAATAAAATAACTGTTGGACAAAAATCTATAAAACAATATCCCTATACTCATGGATGAGTTTCATCAGAGGATAATTTGAAAATAAAATAAATCTTTTCTGCGTTTCATTTCATACCATTTCCATGGATAATTTTAATTCTCTTTAAATGGATCCATGAGCATTGAGTTTGAATGAAATCACATAGGAAAGAGCACATGCCTGACTTACTGTGACTTTTTCAAGTAGTTTATTAACAATATCAAAAAATGGGGAAATAATATTCAAAATATCTATCCTATTGGCACTTTGATGTTACAAATCCTGCCTTATTTTTATACCACTGACACATTGGAGCATCATACAAAAGATTGTTCTTTCTTATTTTGAGTAGTAGAAGTTCATTAAATGGACTGTACCATACCTGTGGATCTACCACCTGTTGGTGGATGCTAGTTTAGTTTCAGGTTTTCATTTATTGTGAATTTAGCTTCTGTGAATATTCATGTACAAGATCTTTGTATAGATAATCTATTTCTCTTGGTTAATTGCGAATCTTCCTTTATGACATAGCAAAATTATTTTTGAAAGAATCTGTGTCGTTTTATATTCTCCCTTGTAATTTAAGAAAATTCTGACCACTGTACATTCTTAACCGTTGTCGTTGTCATGATTGGTCTTTGACATTTTAGTCTCATTGTGTTTTAATTAATTGGCCTTTCTCTGATGTGTAATGATGATGGCATTTTATTATATGCCTAATGATCATTTGTATGTATTCATTTGTGAAATGTCTGTTCAAATCTTTTGGCCATTTGTGATTTCTTCCTCGACTTCTTATTGTTGTTACTTTGTCATATATATACATCATATTTTTATCATGCAGTTTGTCATTTTCTTAATGGTTTTCTTGGAAAAGCAAAATTTTCAAATTATGGTCACACCAATATATAATTTTTATTGTTACTTTATGTTGACCTATTTTTGAAAATAGCCCACTCTGAACATTTTCTCCTGTATTTTCTTTTGAAAAACTTATATTTTTAGGATTCATGATCAGGTCAATGATGTTTTAAGTTACACTTTGTCTATGGTGTGAGATAAAATTTGACATTCATTTTTACACATTGATTGATATCTAATTGTTCTAGCACTAGTTGTTGTAAAATCTGTCCTTTATTTCATTGGATTACCTTGCCATGTTTGTAAAAATAAGTTGACCTCATAAAAATATGTCTATCTCTAGACTCTATTCTGTTCTATTGATGATACGTCATTATCTTATTATTTTGGTCTTATACAAAGTCTTAAAATTTGGCAAAGTTTTTTCAGAGTTGGCCTTGGGATCTCCATATATATTTTAGAATTGACTTACAAATTTTTCCCAAAAGTCTGATATGGTTTGATTAAAATTATGATCAGAATCTACTGATTATTTAGGAAAGAAGTTTCATCTTAGCAATATTAAATCTTTCAAACCCCAAAAATATTTTATTTTATTTATTTAATTTTATTTTAAAATAAGGTATGGATTTTAAATATCTATGTGTTCTTGAGTGAGTTTTGATAATTTGCCTCTTTTGAGAAGTATATCCATTTCATTTAGATTGTGGGATTTTGGGTAAAAATGTTGTTCAAAATACTCAATTATACTTATCATGTCTGTGGAATATATATTGATGTTCCCTTTCATTCACACTATTAGCAAATTTTGTCTTTACCTTCTTTTTCATTTCCAGCTGATCATAGGTTTATCAGTTCTATTAACATTTGAAAAAAAATGTTTCTGACTTCATAATTTTTTTGGAGTTTAAAAGTTATTTTCTTCCTCTCTTTATCAATTCTTTCATCTGTAAATTCTGAGTTTAATTTGCTAAACTTTTTGTTTGTTTTAGTTTTTTCTTCTTTAATAATATAAGTATTTAAAGTACACATTTCCTTCTGAGAACCACTTCTAATACATCTCACAATATTTATGTTGCATTTTCATTTTTGTTCTTTTTAATTGACATTTTATGCAATGCATTTGTTGATATGGATAAGCTTAAATTTATCATCTTGCTCTTTCTTTTATCTTTATTTTACCTGCTCCTGTCTTCTTTTCTATTAGTCGAGTATTTTTTCTTGTTTCTTCTATTTTTTAAGCTAAACCTCAGTTTCACTTTATTATTTTTATATTAAATGGCATATAATAACATGAAGAACTTTCAAATATATACAAACCATAGAAATTAAACAACATGATCCTGAACAAACAATGGGGCAATAAAATATACAGGAGGAAATTTAAAAATCCCTGGAGACAAAGCGGTGATGGAAATACAACAAACCAAAACCTCTGGGATATAGCAAAGCAATATTAAGAGGGAAATTTATAGCAATTAATGCCTATATCAAAAATGTAGAAAGATCTCAAGTAAACAACCTAGAATTCCAGTTAAGAAACTAAAAACCCAAAAACAAACCACACCCATTATTAACAGAAAGAAAAATAAATGAGAACTAGAACAAAAATAAATGAAAGAGAAAACAAGAAACATACAAAAAATAAATGTAATGAAGAGTTGTTTTTATAAAAAAGATAAGCAAAATTTATAAACTTTTGGTTATTCTAAGAAAAAAGAAAAAAAATTCAAATGAATAACATTGAAGAGGAAAAAAGAAGACATTGCCAGTGGCACCACCCCTAAAGATCATCAGTTTTGTGAATTACATATGACAAAAAAATTGGAAAAAAAGTAGAACAATATTGCACATATTATGTGACTTAAAAAATTCTTGCAACTTTCTATTCTATCTCCTCACTCCTGTGGTATAAACTATGCTTTGACTTCATGGTTTGGTTTCACACAATTTACTTCTACATATTTTTAAAATTCCATAATATTTATTATTATTATTGCTTTAAATAGATCAATATCTCTTATGACCTTAAACAATGAGAAAAGTCTTATATCGTTGCCTGTATATTTACTATTGGTATATCCTTCATTTTATTATATACTTTTATATTTCCATTTGTTATCATTTTTCTTCCACATAAATTTCTTTTAATATTTCTACAAGTGAAAGTCTACTGGACACAAACTACTTCAATTATATCTTTATTTCATCTTTATCTTTGACAAATATCTTTGCTAAATGAACAATTTTAGATTGAAAATGATTATTATTTTCTTTTTTTTATTTTTTATTGTTGGTTGTTCAAAACATTACATAGTTCTTGATATATCATATTTCACACTTTGTTTCAAGTGGGTTATGAACTCCCATTTTTACCCCATATACAGATTGCAGAATCACATCAGTTACACATCCATTGATTTACATGTTGCCATACTAGTGTCTGTTGTGTTCTGCTGCCTTTCCTATCCTCTACTATCCCCCCTCCCCTTTTTCTCTCTCTCTCCTCTCTCTCTCTCTCTCTTGCTGTAGTAGTAGATGTNTATATATCTGACCTATAATTTGAGGTTCAGTATTGTGATTCCTCCACCATCATTCTTCTTGTTCAGGATTGCTTTGGCTATTTGGGTCTCTTATTCTTCCAAGTAAATTTTAGAAGAGTTTTTTCTCCTAGTTCTGTGAAGAATGCCATTGGTATTTTGATGAGGATTGCATTGAATTTGTATGATGCTTTTGGTAGTGTCATTTTGACACTGTTAATTTTGTTTATGAAAGAATATGGGAGGTCTTTCCATATTCTGAAGTACTTTTCAATTTCTTTCTTCACTGTTCTATAATTTTTGCTGCAGAATTTTCTCACTTTCTACAAATTCTACCAGAACTTTGAAGAAGAACTAATAGCAAGACTTCTCAAAACAGTCCATGAAATAGAAAAGGTAGAACAACTACCAAATTTATTCTTTGGTATCACCCTGATACCAAATCAAGAAAAAAGCACAGCAATGTAAGAAAACTTTAGTCCAATATCCCTGATGAACATAGATGCAAAAATTCTTAGTCAAATGTTGGGAATTAATTGTGTTGCATTAAAAAACACATTAAAAAGATAGTGCACTGCAATAAAATAGATTTCATCCCAGAGGTGCAAGGTTTATTTAATATATGCAAATAAATTGTAAAGAATAATAATAAAGAGGAGACACAGACAAGGTGCAGGGGCAGAGAAGGTGGAAGAGTGATTCTTGGTCCAAGCAGACACATTTATTTATACCAATAAGTTACATTAGGTCATTAGTATCATAACCACATTATTTAAAGTATCAGCAAAGTTGCTTATGCTGCATTTCACAGTTACAATATGTAATGTTAGGAGCTTTGTGCAGTTCTCAAGAAAGTCCATTGTCTGAAGTTACTATTAGGCAGGCAACTCCATGAGCATGGGAACTTGATGAAACATTGTAGTTATCTATCAAACAAATTCTATTCCCAGGAGCTATGTGCCTAAGATCAAGGTTGGAACCCTCTTGAAGAGCATTGCTACAGTGGCCAGGCATCCCATGTCTTTGACACTGGAGTTTCCCAGTAGCCAGGCATTCTACACCTTTGCACAGAAACTTCCTAGCCATCAAACAGGTCACAATCACGAAGAGTATTAGAGACCCAATCCCAAACACAGAACTCCTACAATCAACAAATGTAATTCACCACTTAAATAAAGTTAAGGACTGGAAATTCATGATTATCTCAGTAGATGCAGAAAAAATATTTGACAAAGTCTAGCACCCATTCATGTTTTAAACACTAGAGAAAATAAGGATAAAAGGAATTTACCTCAACATTGTAAAGGATATATACTATAGATCCCAGGCCAACATCATACTAAATGGAGAAAAACTGAAAAAAAATTCTCAAATAAAGGGAACTAGGCAAGGATATCCACTCTCAACACTTATTCAATATAGTTTTGAAGCTCTAGCCAGAGTAATAAGGCAAGAGAAGAAGATTAAAGAAATACAAATAGGAAAGAAGAAGTCAAATTATGTGTTTGCTGATGGATGACATAATCTTACACTTAGAAACATCCCTCCTCTCCCCCCCAAAAAAATAGAACTCTACCAGAAGACTTCTAGAGCTAAAAATCAAGTTTAGCAAATAAGCATTATATGGATCAATATACATAAACCAATCATCTGCCTATATTTCACTAATAAGTCTGCTGAACAATAAATTAGGGGGATAGACTGGAGAAGATGGTAGAATAGAGGTGGTTGACTTCCAAGTTGCTCCATGGCATGAGACCAGAAAAGTGGATAAACATTGTGTCAGTTAGGTAGGTGATAAGAGGGATTTTACTGGGATTTTATATTGGACTCTCAGAACAGCATAGGGAGTTTGGAGATATATAATAAAAGAAAACCCATCACAGGTGCTAGTGGCCATGGGAATGAATCTGCTGTGGGCAAATCAGGGAAGAGGAATTGAAGAACCCATATTTCAGGTGGCAGTGTGGCATGTCTTGATGCAGAGAAATCAGAGATCAAAGACACTATTGGAATTGTCCAGTGTGTGAGCTCCACTACATCTTTGTGCCAGAAAGATGCTGTGCATCTCCTGGTTGTCTTTGGAGATCCCCAAAGTTGCTATTTTTCCTTCTGCACTGTGGTGGCCTGTGGCTATGGGACAAAACTCTGGCAACAAGACCTGTGTAGATCTGAGCTAGGTCCAAAAATCAGACTGGGCAGAGGCCTGCCACTCAACTCAGTGTGTTGGCCAGAAAATCAGGAGTAATTGGGTGTGAAGAGTGTTTTATCCAGGGGAATATGGGACATTCAGACTTAAGAGATTCTGGGTCCTTCTTGCTCTTTGAGTCTGGCAGCTCACAGGACCATGTGTGGTGGACTGAAGATTCAACCTGGTGGGTGGGAGTGGGTGTGTGTTTGGGAACTGAGCCCAGGAGGCTGGAAAGGACAGGACCCATGTGATGGAGGCAGCGAAGGTTTGGCTCCTGTACTAAGTTAGTGGAACTCAGGAGAGACTCTTGAGGTGCAGACTCTCAGCATGGATCAACAGCTGCCAGTCTGTGAAAGTGCACTCATTTAAAATCTTCAGAACAATCGCCATTCAACAAAGCACTGAGGAACTAACTAGAACTAAACACAGCCTTAAAGAGCTCTGCCTATGAGAGAGCTGCTCTCCAAGAACTCTATAGTGATCCCACCATGAGGGTGGAGCAGACAACACTCTCCAACTTTCCCCACCACATACTGCCCAGAAAGGAAGCCAGGGAGTTTTGAACTCCAACAACTTGTAGAGCAACTAAAAAAAGAGGAAGATCTTGACAGCCTGCAGCTATGACTTATGTCAGCAATATTTTAAGATGGTAATAAGATACTTCAAAACAGACAACTAACATATTATCATTAGCAATTTTTGATCACTGCAACTGGAAAAATTCCTTAATTATTCGTCAAGAATGTATATATAATTTTTGTGCTGAATGGTTCATGGGCATTTGTACATACACATATTTGTCTCACTTTTCCAATTTCTAGCATTTTTGAAGGTAGTTATTTTTCATGACTGCCTTTTGGTTTTGTTTTGTATTATTTTTCATATATTTCTCTTGATCCTCTTTTTCTCTTTGGCTAACATCCAAATTCTATTGTTTCATAATTTTTTTCTTCTACTTTCTCTCCTGCTCATCCATAATCAACACATAATATATCTCTTCTGCAATTTTTCTTTTCACCTTTTGAAATACCAAGCTCTTTTGCAAATTATTTTTTGTTTTTTACTATTGGCAATAACTAACTTTACCATTTATGTTTATAGTGCCAATTAACATTGTAAATGTCACAATAGGAGCTAAGTATGTAATTTATTGATGTATATTGTTTGCATTGGTGGTGTTACTATTTTTCTCCCCCTCAACCACGAGGGGGACACAAATTTCTAGTGACATATGATCTATTCAAATTGAACCAGGAGGACATAGAAAATTTAAACAAATCAATTTCAAGTCATGAAATTTAAGACACCATAAAAAATCTACCAACAAACAAAAGTGCAGGATCAGATGGATTTCAGCCATGTTCTATCAGACATTTAAAAAATAATTAATACCAATTCTCCTCAAATTATTCTATGACATAGAAAATGATGGAATCCTTTAAACTCTTTCTATGATGATAGTATAACCCTGATGCCAAAACCAGACAAAGACGTGTGAAGAAAAGAAAACTTCAGTCCAATATCCCTAATGAACATACATGCAAAAATTCTTGATCAAATATTGGCATATCACATACAAAAACACATTAAAAAGAGTGTTTCATCCCAGGGATTCATAGTTGGTTCAACATATGGAAATCAATAAATGTAATTCACCATATAAAGAGACTTAAAAACAAGAATCACATAATTATTTCAATAGATGTAGAAAAAGCATTTGACAAAATGTACAAAATGCTGGATAAATTATGGATACTAGCAGCATATCTCAACATTATAAAAGCTATATACATTAAACCCAAGGCCAACATTATTATACATGGAGAAAAACCGAAAACATTCTCTCTAAAACTTGGAACAAGACAGGGATGCCCTCTTTTGCCAATTCTATTCAACATAGTCCTTGCAACTCTAGCTAGAGCAATTAGGGGAAAAAAAGCATTAAAGAATACAAATAGGAAAAGAAGAACTCAAACTGTCTCTGTTTTGTCAACAAAATCTCCACCAGAAAGCTTCTTGAATTTATAAATGAATTCAGCAGAGTAGCAGGATATAAAATTAATACCCATACATCAATTGCTTTCCTATACACCAGTAACGAATCTGCTAAAAGAGAAAGTAGGAAAACTATCCCATTCATAGCAGCCTAAAAAATTTATAAATAAATACTTGGGAATCAATCTAACAAAAGAGGTGAAAGACCTTTAAATGAAAACTATAGTACACTAAGGAAAGAAATTGAAGAAGACTTTAGAAGATGGAAAGATCTCTCATGATCTTGGAAGTCAGAATTAATATTGTAAAAAAGATCATATTGCTAAAAGTGATATACAGATTTAATGCAGTTTCTATTAAAATTCCAATGACGTTCTTTATACAAATAGAAAAGGCAGTCATGAAATTCATTTTGAAAAATAGGCCCAGAATAACTAAAGCAATCCTCAGCAAGAAAAGTGAAGCAGGAGACATCACAATAACAGACCTTGAGTTATACTACAGAGTTATAATAACAAAAACAGCATGGTATTGGCACAAAAATAGATGTGAAGACTAATGAAACAGAATAGAAGACACAAAGTCAAACCAACATAAATACACTATCTCAAACTAGGCAATTTACCATAAACATACATTGGAGAAAAGAGAGCCTCTTCAACAAATGGTGCTGGGAAAACTGGAAATCCATATGTAGTAGTTTGAAATTGAACCTTTATCTTTCACCCTGTACAAAACTCAACTCAGATTATATTTTCACTCCAGAATTTCCTTTGTTTCTTTTTTATGTTTTGTCTCTCTTATCACTTGTTTTATACTTTCCTTTAGATACTTGAGCAAGCAGAGCTTGTTTATAATAGCTTTTTAAGAAGTTGTAATCCACTCATTTTGTAATTTCTGAGTCTCTTATTTCTTGAATATTCTCCTGCTTTTGAGTCACATTTGCCTTCTTTTTGGCATATTTAGGATATTTCATTGGACGTTATTAATGTTACATACATTATTGAGTCCAGATTTTGTCTTTTTCTAAATTATTTGCCTTTTGGCAGGAAGTTAAGCTACTTGCAAATTAGCTTGATTATTTTAAGACTTGTTTTTAAGCTTTATTAAAGCAGATCTTGCCCTTAATCTAGAGTTGGTTTGGCTGTATTGCATTTTAATTCTTGAATCTCTACTGATTTCTCTGTGTGTTTTAGAGACTTTCCACTCTGGTTGACTGTGGCTCAATCACATTCTCACCGTATGTGAGCACTGGGAGACATTATTTCTCATTGCTTTTTGAGCAGTCTTGTGGTGCTTCAATGTGGTATGCCCAGGTTAGCATTTAGCAATGCCTCAGTGGAATCCCTATGCAGATTTGTGGAGCTCTCATTCTGTGCATTGCTCCATTTTCTCTGAAAGTCTTCTCTGCGTCTTTCAATTATCTCTACTTTCCTCACTGAACTGCAATCTCTGTGCACTAAATCGGTGAAACCTCTGTGGTCTTCTTTTCTTCTCCTTATTTAAACTGTGATCTAGATTGTGTCACCAAACAAAAAGTTGAGATGGTTTTATGGTCACCTTGTTTGTTTGTTTCTTTTTATACATTTCAGTCTTGTGTTGTCCTATAATGTCTGAGAATTGAGTTTTTAAACATTCCATCTAGTTCTGTCTTATCATTATATTTTTTTATAGATGGAGTGTAAATAAGGGTCTATTTATCCATCACAGTCAGATGCACATATCTTGGCTGTTAGATTTTACTAGAAAAACAATTGACATATTTTGGCAGTTTTTTCCCTCTAAAATAGATTCAAGTCTGATTATTTATTCTAAATTAAAATTGTCATATGAATCATCAAAGTTATAGGTCAGACTCTTTAGTATGGGGACACTAGATTAAATTTTATCTTTTCAGGCAAAATCACATTTTAATTTTACATGTCAAATCGTTTCAGGTGTTCCAGATTTCTGAGTTACTCATTTGCAATCATTTTGGCTACTTATTTAGATGGTCATTTTTGTCATGTTGGGAAATTTTATTGGTTCATCCCACAGAGGGAGATACTGTTCTCTTCCCTCCACTCATTCCCCAGTTCCTCTCCCAATAGGAAAGACGTGACTCTTCAACTACGTTCAGTAGAGTTTGCCTAAACATATTTATTGCAAAGCTTCTTAAGCCATGGTAAAGCTCCTCTGTCTGAGAAACATTTTGAAATATTTATGAGTGCTGCCCTACAAACTATTTTCAGTACTTGGGAAAAGGTAATTTTGCATAAGTATCTATGGTTTGGACTTTTATTATCAGCATTTCCGGAAGCAGGAAATTTTAAGTCTGAATTGTCAGCAAGTTCTTACTGATACCCCACTCTGTGTAGGGTAAAAGTCATTTTAGGATGTGTTACATTTTCTCATTTGTAAATTCTTCCAGGAAAGCATCTGGCACTCATTGATGAGTGATTTAGACTAGGAATGAGATCTTTGGTTTTACTGCCAGGAGTGCATATTAAGTCTGGTGGGTCTCAGAAGATCAGGGAGAAGGACCATATGGATTGCAATATCTTATTCACAAAGAGGCAAATCCTGGAGAAGGATGACCTCATCATTGACTGAGATGCCCTAGTGGACTATAACAAACCACTAGACATTTTAGGTCGAGCTAATTTTGACTCTCACTGGGAAGGCACACCCTGACAACTCCCTCAATATTTGGTAATACTGGAAGTGAGGATAACATTCTTGATCATCTTTAGGAAATATATATTTGTAAAAATCTATCAACTTCTCAATTAGTTTAATTCCAACTCCTTGGACTTTCTCAAAATTCATTATATGTTTCTTAGACCCTTGTAGTCTGAATTATAATACAATATATGATTGGGTCTCATGCAAATCAAGATGACGGACCTTCTTACTTTTTTAAAAAAACTCCAAAGTATTTTTCTCATCTTTGCAAATTAGTCAGAAATAGTTTGTGCCAAAATGCTGATTGCTTTTCCCCTACGTGGCTTTTGTACCTTAACTGCTCAACAGGTAGATTCTTTTATGACTATATTTCTGTGTTCCTTGGTATGGAAATGAACTGGGGTCACATTCTGAATCACTTTTGTAAATGACAGATCACAAAGGCTATCTGCTAGTAGACATCAGTTCGATGCTTCTATCCTTGAATTGTTTCAAAATTGGACATACAAATTTGGTTGTACAGGATTCAGTAGTTGGATGTCCTATAGACTGTATTTATCAATGTTAAATTTGGGATCTTCTATTTTGAAGGAATATTTGTATGGGATGCAAACTTGGACTAGACTAGGTACCCTTAAAACTTTTTTGATTATGACATATTATGATAAAAATATTTTACATCATAATGTAGAACATGAATATACACTACACACAATGTTATTATTAAACTAAACTATACTTACTCTCACATATGTGATATACTTGAATATTTTCTCTTCTATCTTAGTAAATGACATTGTTTTTGAATAAATTAATTTCATGACCCACAAAATGGTTACTGCCAGCAGATTAAAAATCACTTGCCTAGATTATCTTTCAGGTGTTTTATAATTCTGAGATGCTATAAGTCAATAATAAAGTACATTTTTTTTCTTTTTACTTGAGCTAATTTTTTTATTGTGATAAAATCCACATAATATAATGTTTACTATTTTGACCTTTAAAGCATATAATTCAATATCATTTATTATACTAATAATGTGGTAAAAGCTTCACCAATCGTAATTTATTTCTGTCCAACTTTTTCAGGCAAATTTTTCCTAAAATCTTCTCATTTTATTTCATGATTTCTTTCCCCAGCTTTCTTTGAAAAATCTCACTTAAATTTAGCTTTCCCTTTCAGGGCTTAAGATAATTTCAAATAAGCTTGTAAGGACATATTGGAAGGAGAACAGAATAAAATATAGGCCTCCAGATAATGTGTGGCTGAGTAAATAAATGGGGCATAAATACAAGACAAGACATGGTATGTCCTTCTAGAGTTCTGGGGAGTATCACAAGGCACATGTAATGCAGCTTAAGAAGCATGAAGATGCCGCAGTCTGGCTGCAGCAAAATAACCGGGGGGTGACGAGCAACTTGTGTAGATTGATACAGCAGGAGTGGGAGCCGTTTATTGTAGGACAACAGAGGTATTTATACATTCCACACAGCTTATCTTAATTAACATAAACTCGATACAGCAGTCAACCAATAAGGAATCTCCACACTTAAAGGCTCGCTGGCGTTACTTCACAAACCACTCCCTCTGGCATTTTGCCAGGCGCCATCCTGACTTGTTTACAGACTCTAACATGAAGAAGTGTGTCTAGGAAAGGAATGCTTCCTTAATTTTAACTCATTCCCCATAAACAAAGAGAATCAAGACATCTTCTAGCATTAATGATGGGATACTTTTTAGAGAAACACTGAATCTACTTCTCTTTATTTCTTCATTGAATAGCCAGTTTTCAATAACCACATGTGATATTTGGACAAACTCCTCTTCCTAGAAACTGTGGACACTGCCATTGTGCAAACAAAATCACATCCTAGTTTGTGAGATGGCAAATGCTGATGGCCTAGGTCATCTAATAAGGAGCTGGAAATGCAATGCTTTACAGAATCCTAGAAGTACAACAAATTATGCTTTTACTTACTCTATTGCTAAGAGAAAATATTGTATTAAATGCTAAACATAGTATATTAGCATTTTATGGTTTTGATTTTCTTTTCTTCTTAGAAAATATATGCAAAAATGTGTATTATTTTCATTCTATCTCTAGGCTACTTACTATGCATGTATTATAAGTTCAGTTGAAATGTCACACTACATTTTAACTTAAAAATTGATGTTATGCTGTGTTTCAAAAGAAAAAAACATTTACAAAAATGGTCAATGATTCAACCGATAGAGATAGTAACTATTTTTCTTTTACTTTGCACTACTGGTCCTGTATGACAGACTGGTCCAAACTACTGGTCAAATCATCCCATTTTCATAATGTAATATGATCATACATGTTTTAAAACAAAAATGAAGAACTCTCTCCACTAGAAGAACATTGATACTGCCCTTCAGTATCTTCTGGGTCCAAGTGGTTGTTTGCTTGTCTCTTTTAGATAGACTTAAAGTTCCTGGCTTATGAAACTGACATAATGCCGTAAATATAACTTGCCTTCCAGAATATTACTTCTGCAGAGGTTAGACTTATTTTTGCTGCCTGCAAAAATCATTAGATGAATAATTCCTCTTTTGAAGGTTATGTTTGTTACATGCTCTTCTGGGAGGTCTAGACCATTTTTCATAAGACGAAAACAGGACCTTGAGAGTACTTGCTAGTTGTTGACATTGCCTTCTTTAGTCTTCTTTATCCATTCAGTAATTCTGAGCTGAGCATGTCCCACTGTGATTTTCATGAAACCCTTTTCAACGGACTATGCCAGAACCTTTGTCTCATCTGGAAGTTTTTTTTCCAGGTTGATTTCATTGGAAATATTTTTTCCTGATTACTAAGTCAATAAATATTTATTATGATTACATATATATGTACATTTTACATATATATATATATCCAGATACACATACACACATAAAAGAGTAGAAAAATATTGGAGGAAATATCACCCATAATCATCCTACTCAGAAGGAATATTACTAAATTTTTAACCAAATCCCTTCTCAGTTTAACTTTTGGCTGTATTGGTCCACTGTTGGGAATTTTGGATTCAATAAAGAAGAAACTTCAGAAGTGTTTTGGGATAAGATCTTCCCTTCTCAAAAGTCAACTGACTTATGCCTTGAAATATTTACCTGTCAAAGTACAATGTATGCAGTACAAACTGACACTTTCATTCATTAACCAGAGAGAACAGTGCACAGTGGTGGGTTAAGAGGGAGCTCCAAAAGATCACTTCATTCTTGGCAACCACACAAGTTGCATTAATGAGGGTGAAGCCCTGTGGACCAGGGGAAATGTTTGAACATTACTCTCTCAGTATTAACATTCTTGTGCATAACAATAGAAATCAAGGAAAAAGGGACCATGAAGTATCTTGAGCTGGCCTCATCCATCCCTTTGCTCTAGCTCCTATATGTATGTTGGTATAACTCTGCAAATAACAACTCCAGTGAGTTCCCCTACATTTCAAAATTGCATACCTAGTTATATCAAAGCAAATACATTCTCTTTCCATTTTCACCTCCTGGAAGAGAAAAGAAAGAAAAAAAAATGAACAACAACAAACAAACATCCTTTCTTTTCTTAGTGAACCTTAAAACAACTTACTCTGTAACATAAACCAGAAATCTAGAAATTATCCTAGATTTTTTTCTTCTGAAGCTTCTCAGATCATTTTCAAGTCTGATACAGCTTTCCCTTCTGGATTTTGATACCTTCATCTCCTTCTCCATCACAACTCTCTTGTCCATATCTGACTCCAGATAGCCAGCACAGTACTTGCCATATTGGTCATTCAGGAAATGGACATGATTACTTTCTTTCTTTCTTTCTTTATTTCTTTTATTTTTATTTTTTACCTGGGATTGAACCCAGGGGTGCTTAACAACTGAACCACATCCCTATCCCTTTTTTATTTTTATTTTTTTACATCAAATATAATGAATTTAATGAATATTAAGACATTACTATTTGTCAATAACACTTTCTTTTTTTTAGTTTTTATTGTTGGTTGTTCAAAACATTACATAGTTCTTGATATATCATATTTCACACTTTGATTCAAGTGGGTTATGAACTCCCATTTTTACCCCGTATACAGATTGTAGAATCACATCAGTTACACATCCATTGATTTACATATTGCCATACTAGTGTCTGTTGTATTCTGCTGCCTTTCCTACCCTCTACTATCCCCCCTCCCCTCCCCTCCCCTCCCCTTTTCTCTCTCTATCTCCTCTACTGTCATTCATTTCTCCCCCTTGTATTATTTTTCCCTTTCCCCTCACTTCCTCTTGTATGTAATTTTGTATAACCCTGAGTGTCTCCTTCCATTTCCATGCAATTTCCCTTCTCTCTCCCTTTCCCTCCCACCTCTCATCCCTGTTTAATGTTAATCTTCTTCTCATGCTCTTCGTCCCTACTCTGTTCTTAGTTACTCTCCTTATATCAAAGAAGACATTTGGCATTTGTTTTTTAGGGATTGGCTAGCTTCACTTAGCATAATCAACCTAGATGCCCTTCAATAGACGAATGGATAAAAAAATGTGGCATTTAAACACAATGGAGTATTACTCTGCATTAAAAAATGACAAAACCTATCCCTTTTTTATATTTTATTTTCAGACAGGGTCACAGTAAATTACTTAGGGCTTTGTTAAGTTGGATTTGAGGCTGGATTTGAACTTGCAGTCATTCTGCCTTAGCCTCTTGAGCTGCTGGGATTATAGATGTGCACCAACAGGCCCTGCTGGAAATAATTCTTTTCTTGAGTGTTATGCTCTTGACCTTGTAATTACCAACATTTTTGATCTAGAATGTGAACACTGAGAGGTCTTTCCTCTGTTCCAATGGCACTTATATAGTCCAGGGATTATGATACTTCCTTGAATCCAAATGTACTATTCTGGGATTGTGATGCTATAGGGCTGGCTGGAAAGTGGTAAAAAAGCAGGTTAATTGGTTGAAATGAAGGATAATGCTTTCAAAATCCTTTTCCCTCTCTCTCCTTCTCCCTCACTCTCTTACTCTTGTTCTCACTCTTGCTCTCTCTCCCTGTTTGAAAAATATTTTCTTATGACATATATTTGATACAAGCTATGAGCTACATATTATTATTATTTCAATTTTATAGGTAAAAAGATTAAAGCTAAGAGTGATTACCTTTTATCAATGGAAGAACTGAAATTTAATATTTTACAGTCTTACCCTAGGTCCCCATACTCAAACACCATAATATTCTACTTTCTAGCAATACACAAATTTGGGGTAAATAAATGAAGTAAATAAACAGAGTTTTATCATTGTTTTCTGCCTATGGTTGTCAACTAATGACTGTTTTAATTAGTGAGTACCTAAATTAAATGAATGCATATTGGAACAAATGCTAAGGTACCCAAAAAGCAAGTGTTTTGGTTTAGATCTGAAATGCTCCCCTGAAAAACTTGTGTTTGGAAAACATGATCCCCAGTGCAGCAAGGTTCAGAGGTGGGGATTTTAGGCAATGATTAAGACTCTGACCTCATTATTTAGATTAATCCATTGATAGCTGAATGGGTGGTAACTGTAGGCAGGTAAGGCATAGTTGGAGGAAGTAGGTCACTGTGGACATGTTCTTGGGACTATAGCTGTCCCTGGCAGATTCCACTCTCTCTCTCTCTCCTTGCTTCCTTGTTACCATGAGTGGAGTAGCTTTCCTCCACCATGACCTTCCACCATGATCTTCCACTTCATCCCAGAGCAATGGACTTGCTTGTGGGGGACTGAGACCTCTGAAACCATAAACCAAAAAGAAACTTTTCCTCCTTTTAGGTTGTTCTTGTCAGGTATTTTGGTCACTGTGATGAAAAGCTAACATAATAAACAGATGAGATCTACAGTCAACTGTTTAATCAATCAGTAAAGAACAGGAAGAATAACCTGAGAAACATGCAAAGGCTTTTCCACAAGTGTATATGAAATCAAGTTAATAAAATATAATACATGGGATTAACAAAGCAATTTCCTTGGCTTTTATGAATCATTAAAATAAATTCAGTAATAAAAGCATTTCAACAAACTAGCAACAAATGATAGTCTAGGCCATAGTATTTTTATTGAATATAAACAACCTCAAAAAATTTCAACTTCAGACTCAGACATTATGGAATACAAAATTAGACTGCTTTATAACTTTATCTAAGCACAGACAAAAATAAGCTCATTGTACTACCCCAAAATATAAAAAGTTCCTTTCTTTAGGCAAAATGAGTAATTGCTACTTTGCTACCAATTATGATTTTAGCCTTGCTCTAGTGTGCTCTTAAAATATGTGTATGAAGATTTGAATTTGGTGTCAACAGACCTTATATACAAACAGAGATATGAGAAATTGTGGTATGTATGTGTATTAAGAATTGTAATGCAAAAAAAAAGAAAAGTACATGTATAATGGCATAAAAAAAAAAGATTGACTGAATCACTCATTGACAGGATTGTTTCTGCTTTCTGACAACATCCAAATCTAGAGTTGTTCCAATTTCCTCAGATCTTTCCTAAAATGCCTCAACCCAAGGCTAAACCCTATAATTGTTCTTGCTAGTCCCTGTTACTGACGTACTCTATGGAGGTATGTGTTCTCCCTTGCTACAAGATTTAAAAGCTCAATATTTTCAATTTCAAGCATATTCCTGTGATCTTTGGATGGAGGATATTGGCACTGCCAGAATTTTTGGTGAGGACAGTACCACATTTTAACACTGTAGCCTACTCTTTTTCCCCAAATGACTTTTGTCTTCCACATTCGAGTAGGCACTCTCATTGTTATGCTCTTGGCTTTGTAATTACCCATATTTTTGATCCCTCCATAAACTTCATTCCATTTATATCAACAGACTGTTTCCTCACACATTCCCAACCTACTCCTTCTAGTAATCCAACTGCAACAACACTTCTGGCTCATGCAGTCTTCAGCCAGATATGTCTTTGGACTCCAACTGCAACTCTTTCCTGTGTTTCATAATGGAGGGTTTTTTTTACATATTCATAAGTACATATAACAATTTTCAGTTCGCAGCACTACTCATTTCCCTCTGCTCCTCCCTTCCCCTAATTCACTTCCTCTACTGTTTTCATATTCCTTCTATTTATTCATTTTTAGTTGTGATACTCACACACACACAATGGAATACATTGTAGTATGTTCATACATGACTAGAACTAGTATAATTTGGTAAAATTAATTCTCCAGTTCTTCTCATTTCCCTACCTTCTTCCCTCTCCTTTTGTCCTGTGCTTCTACTCTACTGATCTCCCTTTTACTTTTATGAGATACCCCTTTTCCTTAATCATTTTTAAAATTCTGGCATATGAGAGAAAAGACTTGACGTTTAACTTTCTGAGTCTGGCTTATTTCCCTTATCATGATATTCTCCTCTTCCACCCATATGCCAGCAAATGACATAATTTCATTCTTCTTTACAGCTGAGTAGAACCTCATTGTGTGCATAGACCACATTTTCCTTATGCATCTCTCTATTGATGGACACCAAGACTGGTTCTATAACTAGGCTACTGTGGATTACACTGCTGTACACATTGATATGTATGCATCATTATAGCATGCTGATTTAGTTCTTTTGGATAAATGCCAGGGAGTGGGATAGCTAGATCACATGGTGGTTTCACGCCCAATCTTTTCAGGAATCCCTGTGCTGCTTCCCAAAGTGGTCATTACTAATTTGTAGTGCCACCAAGAGTGCATGAGAATACCTTTTCCCCCACAGCATTATTGTTATTTGTATTCCTGATGATTGTCATTCCAAATGAAATGAAGTGAAATCTCATTCAGGTTTGATTTGCATTTCTCTGATTTCTAAGGATGTTAAATATTTTCATATATTTGTTGGCAATTTGTATCTTGTTTTTTGAGAAATGTCTTTCACCCATTTATTAATACAAAAATGTATTAATTTTTTGATTTTAATTTTTTGAGTTCTTTAAAAGCTCTGGTTGTTAATTCATTGTCACAAGAGTAGCTGGTGAAGATTTTCCATTCTATAGGCTTTCTATCCATGCTTATAATTATTTCCTCTGTTGTGCAGAAGCTTTTTGATTTAATGATATCCCACCAATGGACTCTTGGTATTATTTCTTGAGTTTTAGGAGTCTTATTAGGAAGTTGGTACCTGTGCCAACATGTTGAAGCATTGCCTCCATTTTCTTCTAGCCAGTTTTACTGTTTCTGATCTGATACTTAGGTCTTTGATCCACTTTGAGTTGATTTTTGTGCAAGGATTTAGTTTCATTCTTCTACATATGTGCTGGTACTAGCACAGAAACAACAACAGATCTCAAGGAAAGATAATGGGAGATTAAGAAAAACACAGAGGCAAAGAAAAACACACAGAGATTTTTGGAGTCAGACGGAACACTGTCCTCTGTTGAAGAAACAGTGACCCAGAACTAGCTCAGTGTATTTATTATATAGGGCCTCATAATTAAGAAGCTTAACTACAGAAGCTCTTCAAATTGCTTAAGGCCTGTGAATTATCAAGAGGCTTCTTTGTACACTAAAATGTTATAGAGTTAGAAACACCTTTTGGCTATCCTGCTGTACCTAGAAAACCCATTGTACTGGAACATTTGATAACTGTTAACCTCCAAGTTGAATGTCAAAGGCATTCACATATCCTGTTTTAGGCAAGGAATGTTTCCCAGGCTTGGCTTTTGCCAATATCTCAGGATCAGCTGATGACCAGAGATAATTTGCTCTCCACACATATGGATATATAATTTTCCCCAGCTCCATTTGTTTAAAAGGTTATCTTTTGTCCAAAGTATGCTTTTCGCACTTTTGTCAAGGATTGAATGTCTCTGTGATTATGTGAATTTGTCTCTGTGTCTTCTATTCTATTCAATTGGTCTTCATTTATGTTTTGATGCCAATACCATGCTGTTTTTGTTACTATAATTCTGTAGTATAATTTGAGATCAGGTGTTGTGATGCCGCTAGCTTGAATTTTCTTGCTCAGGATTACTTAGATTATTCTGGGTCCTTTATTCTTTGAAATAAATTTTAGAACTTTTTTTTTCTATTTTAATCTAGTTATGTGAGGAATGTCATTGGTATTTTGATGGTGATTGCATTGAATCTGTATAACTCTCAGTAATATGGCCATTTTATCAAAATTAACTCTGCCTATCTAAGAACATGAGAGGTCTTTCTATCTTCTAATATCTTTTTTAATTTCTTTAGACTTCTATGGTTTTCACTGTTAGTGGTCTTTTACTTCCATGGTTATATTTAGTCCCAAGCATTTTATATATTTGTTTGTTTATTATGTTAATGTTAATGGGATAGTTTTCATGAAGATCCCAAATTGAAATGTAGGAAAGTGGTTGACCTCTGAATGTTGATATTGTACCCTTCTGCTTTGCTGAATTTCCTTATCAACTCTAGAAGTCTACTGGTGGAGTTTGTTTGTATGTTTATTTTTTAAAGATAGGATGATGTCATCAGCAAACAGAGATAATTTGGCTTATTCTTTTCTTATTTGCATTTCTTTAATTCCTTTAATTTCCTTCTCTGATCTGATTGCTCTCGCTGGAGTTTCAAGAACTATGTTGAATAGAAGTGGTGATAGAGGTTTTAATACTTCTTTAAAGATCTGGTAGAACTCAGCTGAGAATCCATCTGGTCTGGGGTTTTTCTTTTTTAGGAGGATTTTATTACTGATTCTATGTCTTTGTTTGATTTGGTCTGTTTAGTTTTTCTATATCCTCTTGTTTCATCTGGAGTAGGTCACATGTATCTAGAAATTTGTCAATATCTTATAGATTTTCTGATTTATTAGAATAAAGGTTATCAAAATGACCTTTAGTCAAATAGCTTATCCAAAATCTATTGCCTCATATAACTGGAAATTTCAAGCAATGCATTAGCTTTAGGTACAGCTAGGTCCTGGTGATTCAAGATGTTTCAGGAAACTGTCTTTATTTTCTGTATCTCTCAGTTTTGCTTTTCAATCTTTTGACTTGATTACCAGTCAGGTGTTTTCTATATTTCAGCAAAGATAATCTCTTAAAAGTCTAAGCTGATGGGGTTTTTCATGCTCAAAGTATCTAAAGGTAAGAAAGGGATATTTTCCTATTTCTATCCATGTGAAAACTTCAAAAGGACTTTGACTTATTGGGTCTTCTTGGCATTTTGGAACTAACTACTATATCTAATATGATAAGATGATCCATTTGGCTCATGTGGATGTCATTTATACCCCATTGAAAAGTAGGCAGGGCATGATTTGCATCTGTACTAGATGAGAGAGGGACAGTTCTTAAAAATAAAACTGTAGAAAAGAAAAACAAACCCATATTAAAAGAGTACAATTTTAGTATGATAAAAACTGATGATGCATTCTGATTCTTAGGATGTTTTTTATCAAGGCCTAATGTGAAGCAAACCTATCATGGGAAGATTCTCAAGAATGTCTATAAGGCCCACAAGAGGGTTTCTATAAAGTATTTAGCTTATTTCCTTTTATCAGTTTTTAAATATTTAAACATTAAAAATAATAATAATGTTCTTGATGTGAATGTCATGGGCCAAAATATAAATTTCAGCATCAAAAAGTTGAAAAACAAAGAACTTGTCTGTGCTTTCAATTGAATCCTTGAATTTTTTGCTACAGTTTTAATCGTGGCTACATTAATTATACTAGGATTTTATTGTTTCTTGGACAATTCATATAGTTTTGCAGAGCATGAACTTTTTGTTCCCATTCATATACAAGATGTAAAATGCAGTGTTGAAAGATATGTTCACCTTTACACAAGCTGGTACAGCACTGGCACCCTGGGCCTCATAAATGTCACTTTTCCTTATTTTTTCTCTTTTGTGTACAATGTGACCCGATGATGACAAATTATAGTCTAAAAAATACAACTGCATATGGAAAGCCATCTGCTCTGCCCTCTGATAGGGTTTCTCAGCTGCAGCTGCACTTGTATGCATAACCTCACTATGGATCTCAAAAGGCTGTTGAATCAGGAAAAGCCTATTGCTGCTCTCTATGGGGAACTCTTTGACATAATTGCACTGCTTTCTGTTCCAGGTAACAACACCATCTGAACTATAGCAGAAGGCCTTAAAATATGCAAACATATTTTCTATAGCTTTATCTAATTATTTTCCATGCTGGGCTTCAATGCATAATTGTTGGTTTGCTAGAGTTAAACTTGTTTATTTTTGATACTTTCTTTTTGTGTTCCTAGATAATGTTTTTCTTCTTTTTGAGTCAGAATAGTGCTGCAATTGCCAAGCACTTAATGTGGAAAGTTTGAATCAATTAACTTGAATTATTATTGTAGGGAGGGAAAGTCAATATAAGTTCTTTACAACCATCCTACTTTACTCCCATATCTCCACTCTTTTCCAAGATGGTGGCTCTACCTTTCTGAGTTACAACCAAAACTCTGTATAAATGAGGCAGCATTTCTTTGCTTCTGCATCTTCTAGTCAAAAACATGGATTTGGCTGAACTGAGCTGGGCTAGAGTCAGGGAGGGAAGAGCAGTGAAGCATGGGAATCTGGTTGACAAAATCCTTATATCAAGCTGAAGGCTTACCTTCCACTATCAGTGGCTCTAAGTAGGAGGGGGAGGGAAGTACTGGCTTGCTGAGAGGCATCGCCACCTTGTCTGGGTTCTCTCCTTGACTTGACTGTATGAACTTGGGCAAACACTCAAACTTCCTGGGAAGTTTCCTTTTAGTAAAAAGAGGCATATTTAGATTATTTCTGAAGCTCTTTCCAGCTTTAAAGGGCTATGCATTTAGGGCACTGCATTTCCCTTTACTATGTTACTGATTTTAGGTTTTTCACATATTTTTCTACTTTACTTTGGATCCATTTTAGGGTACATACAAAGAGCGGTGTCAGAAATCTCATTTTGGCACTTACTATGTTCTTTTTATCTTCTCCACTTAAGTGATTTTGAATGCCAAATTGAAAAACTGTTTTCACAAGTGTGATGTGTATTTTTTCTTAATATTCTGCTTCACATATGTTTTACAAAATTTTTGCATGATGCAATATCTTTTAATGAGTTTGAAAGAAAATATTTATAGCTATAATCTCCATCATTTGTGCGTGTGTGTGTGTGTATGTGTGTGTGTGACCAATCTGTTTATATTGCCTCATGGTTTTCCCAACTCCGATTGTTGTTCATGGACTAAGTACATATTCAGGAGGAGGCAGAGAATCATTTTCAGGATTGCTTTGGGGTCAATATGAAGAAGTATAAAATTGGTAGTGGCTTTTCCAAGAAAAGGCAATTTAATGGGCCCACTTCATTTGCAGGCATGATCTGTGACTAGAGAGCCAACATTTGGGCGGGGTATAGTGGCACACATCTGTAATCCCAGCGACTTGGAAGACTGAGACAGGAGAAACAGAAGTTCGAGGCCAGCCTCAGCAACTTAGCAAGGCCCTAAGAAATTTAGCAAGACCCCACCCCCAGGTTCAATTCCTGGTACAAAAAAAAAAAAAAAAGAAAAGAAAAGAAAAGAAAGAAAGAAGGAAATCAAACATTTGGGAACTTTTTTTATTACAACTGTAAAAGAAATAGTTGAGTTGCCTTATTTTACCAGGAAATATGTGGCTGTACTTTGACAGAGATTGTCTGTGCTGACATGGGCTAATTAACCATCTTCTGTCCCATATTATGATAAAATTATCACAGAACATGTCCCTCTCACCTGAAGAAGGACTACCAACAAATATTTTAAATAGTTTTTATGTTAATAAGTGTAAGTCTACATAAGTGAGACTCATGTTAATAGCAAGGGAGCAATTTCTACCTAAAAGTTTGGGAATATAAGAATACAATCCAAGGAAGCCAAAATATGTCTTTCATTAGGTAAATTTCATAGTAGACCGAGCAACTGTTTTTGAGATAATAATTCTGCTTTGAAAATGACTTGAACTGATGGTTTATTGACAAAGTTCAAGTTTAGTTTTATTATTTAAAAAGTTCTTTTTCACTTAACACTATGCCTACAATACTTTGTATTCAATTAATATTTCCATGTTTAAAACCTACCCACATACCCATCATACAGTAATTTAAAAAGAGGAAAATTACCAGCTTTTCTTCAGATTCCTGACAAGATAAATATAAGATTAGGTGAAGATCTACCTTTGAAGGAAGCCATTATCATTTGCTTCAAATTTCAAAATATTCTTCAGAGCTTTTATGGCTGTTCTGCATATGCATAGAATAAGTATAGGAATATTATTGGTTTAAGAAGTGGGTGAGTTGGGTACAAAACTATATAGGAGGTAAAAACATTATTATGTTCCTAAAATATTGTGGAATATGTATAATATATCTTGTTTCAAAGACAGCTGAAAGCAATACTTTCATAAACCATTTTATACAGAAAAAAAATATTATCCTTAATTTGCCTTTAAAGGAGAATGGCAGTTAACTGTAGGGCTACTGTTTTTCTAGCAGAATGTAGAGACAGGGCTAGTACTTTTGAGATATTAGAGGAGAAGTTGGGGCCAGTCATAGGGGGCTAACTTTCTGCTCTTTAATAGTAATCTCTATCTTCTATACATGATTATTAAGTATTCAAAATATAACAGTGTGAAGGAACAATGAAGTTTTATCCTGAATCAAATACTCAGAGGAATATTTATTTTGAATTGTGCCTTTGACCAATTGATGATTGTTATAGTCTGGATCTGGAATGACCCCCAACATGTGTTGAAGGCTTTGTCCCCAATGCAACAATGTTCAGGGGTGGAGTTTTAGGCAAGCAATTGGATAATGAGGGCTCTTACCTCATCAATGGGTTAATCCATTAAAGTATTCAGAGTTGAATGGACTATTGAGAGGTAGTGGAAACTTCAGGTTGTGGGGTCTAGTTGAAGGGAGTGGGACCTTGGAGGTGTGCACTTAAGGACTATATTTTGTCTTCTGCCCCTTCCTCTTGCTATCTTGGTCCCTGGCTATTATGAGATGAACAGCTTTCCTCCATCATATATTTTCTCCATAATGTATTTGCCCCACCACAGGCCCAGAAACAATTGAACCACCTGACAATGGACTAAAATCTCAGGAGACAAAATAAACCTTTCCTCCTTTATGTTGTTTTTTTAGTGTTTTGTCGCAGCAATGAAACACTTGCTATTTTTTTTTTCAATATTTTATTTTATTTTATTTTATTTTTAATTTTTTATTGTGGGTTGTTCAAAACATTACAAATTTCTTGACATATCATATTCCACACTTTGATTCAAGTGGGTTATGAACTCCCACCTTCACCCCATACACAGATTGCAGAATCACATCAGTTACACATCCATTGATTTACATATTGCCATACTAGTGTCTGTTGTGCTCGCTGCCTTTCCCATCCTCCCCCCTCCACTGTATAACCCTGAGGGTCTCCTTCCATTACCATGCAATTTCCCTTCTCTCTCCCTTTCCCTCCCACCTCTCATCCCTGTTAAATGTTAATCTTCTTCTCCTGCTCTTCGTCCCT
>NW_026000057.1:36554123-36565110 GCF_001458135.2 Marmota marmota marmota
AGGAGACTCGGGTGTCTGTGCCTCACCCCCCCTACCAGGAGACCAACTGTTTATGTCGCCGCTGGTATTTATGAAGTTCTCTCCTCCGCTGCTTTCTGATGACATCAGATCTCTGCCATGTTGGTATCCTATGCGAATGGCAGCATTTCGTTCCCCTTGCCGGGCAAGCAAAGCAACGGGTGAGTCCTGACCGGCCCTCAGCAGGACCAGGACCGAGAAGCATTTTCTGCGGGCTCCTAGCCCCGGGCCAGGGAAGTTCCGGGAGCCGGAACTCGGCCGCTCCGTGCTCGGTGTAAGCTCCTATAAGAGTAGGCTCTAAGAAGCAGTCCCCGCGGGCTCAGTTCCGGGAGCCGGAATTCGGCCGCTTAGTGCTTGGTGTATGCTCTGATAGGAGCAGGGTCCAAGAAGCAGCCTCCACAGGCTCCGCAGCCCTGGGCCAGGGCGGTTCCGGGAGCCGGAACTCGGCCGCCCCGCGCTCGGTGTTCGCTCCGATAAGATCAGGTTCTAAGAAGCACCCAGGCACTGAACCCTAGCAATCTGTCAAACACTTGCTATTTTTCAGTATTTCCACATCTTTCTGATCTTTCAATTTGAAATTAGGGGATACAGACTCTGGCCATGTGTTTATGTATTCTGGAATTTGTTTTAACCTTTACCACCTACTTCCCTATCTTTAGACTTAGTAAACACATCCTTATTCCTTTGTTTTTCTTGTGCTGATTAATTTGTGTTCCCTTTGGTTCAGTTTAGAATACCATAAGCTGTTCTTCAGAAGAATTGGGACTCATGCTTGCTGTTTTCTTGTATTTCTTATATCTAGCACATATCTGGTACATGCTTGATGATAGTTAATAAATAATTGGACATGCATATAAATGAAAGGAATGCCCACTTTAGGTAAATCCAATACCAAATATTATTCATGTACCAAATTAAATCATAAAGCTTTTATTATTAAATACATAGGTGATTTTCTTATTTTTCTTACCTACTCTGCTCAATAACTTTATAGATGACTTTCCACTTTTATTTTAATATTGATGATTATTTACCTTAGACTTCATTCTTGGTGCTCCTGTATTCTTTAAATGCCACTTACTTTTCTGTACTTGGATGTAGAGAATGCAGCTATATTCATGATAGAAAAAGGGTTGGACTTGGTATAAGAAGATGTGAGTTCAGGAAATGGCCATGCTACATTGCACAGGCTTATTTAAGATCTTGTGTCTATGATAATCTCTGTCATGCATATATGCCTAGAGTGAAGAATATCTGCAAAATTTCACATGCATATGCTTTAAAATCTTTAAAGAACTAAAATTAAGCAATTTATTATTATTATATAAGGGTTTCTTTCCTGAGCTTTATCATCATTCAAATAACTTTTTATGTTATTCCTTTTTAAATTTAATTTTACTTTTTATTCTAATTTGTTATATATGACATCAGAATGCATTATAAACCATATTACACATATACAGCACAATTTTTCATATCTCTTGTTATATAGAAAGTATATTCACACCATTCGTGTCTTCATACACGTACTTAGGATAATGATGTCCTACTCATTCCACCATCTTTTCTACCCCCATTCTTCTGAGACACCATCTCTGGAATAATGGACATTTATTGAGTTTTTGTAAGGAGTCAGATAAAAATAAGTATTAAAATAATGATGTGCATGTATCAGAGGGCAAGTAGACTGCATCTGCTTCATCGGCTGCCAATGCTGTTTGGGATCTTTTGGCTTCATTGTTAAGGAAGATGGCATACTCTCTTCCCCAGGTAGCCAAAATAGACCCATCCACAAGAAGCCAGGATACAGATATAGTCTTACAAACACAGTGTCATCTAAAAAGTAATATCATTGGTAGTTTATAATGACTTGGTAGGAGCAAGTTACAAGAGCTGACTTCTAGAAATTTCTATAATTACTTATTGGTTGCAATCAATCCTCAATTTTCTGCATATAGGAGAAGATGATAAAGATAGTTCAACACAGAAAGATATAGACAAAGATATATCTGGAATTACATTTCGTGTTAGATTAGATAATAAAATAAGTGCCAAAGTTAGGAATTATTGGTTGCCAAAATTATACTTTAAAGTGCATTGAAATTTCCAATGAATTCAATATACATGGTTTTATGTACACAAATGTATTCAGATGTATCATTTACCATTAAGCCCAACATAGCCAGATGATCCTTTAGCATTGGAACGGATGACTTTTTCTCTATTGAGTAAAACATGCAGTGGTTGTTTGTGTTCTAGTCCCTGTTATAGCCTATTGTGGCAAGATCTTTGCACTATAAGAAAAAGTTCATCATGTCCATTACCGCCTGGCATGAGCTCACTAAATTATTAAATGAAATGGAGGATGGAGTAGCCTTTGCTGCTTAAATTGTCTTTTTTCTCACCAAACATGTCTGATTAAGTAGCATATATGGATAATGTGTATATATTATATATTAATACACTTGCATTTATGTATCCACATGACTATTTACAAAAACTCTTAAGAATGAGGAACAATTTCAAAAGTGCATTGAAAATGTCTCTTTGCTGTTCTCAGAACCCTTATTTTTCAAAGAAAACGATGAAGTCACATTGATTTTCCTATGGAAGTTCTGCTCCATTTTGATCCTCAGGTCAATTCCTTTATCTACAATTCTTATACCAAGAAATCATTATTTTAAAGAGTGGGGTCACCACTATATTAACAGAGGCGCGCGCACGCGTTTGTGTGTGTGTGTGTGTGTGTGTGAATTTTTAGATTTTTTTCCTAATGGTTCTTAGGGAATGGGAGATAATTTCAACTGCTAAAATAAGTGATGCCCAGATTACAAATTCTTTCCAGTGTTTGCATATGGACTAAGTTGACAAAAAAAAGTGGTAAAGCAGACAGGAATTGAAAGTCAGCTAGGGCAGCTGACAAAGTTGAGAAGAGGTATCCTCATCATCGATCAACAGCACCTATATGTTTTCCAGATCATTCTAGGAATTGGTTTGGATTTTCAAATGCAAATTTCCCACATTAGGAAAAAAAGTGTTTGACAGCTTACTTTTAACTCTTGCTGTCATGAAACTGCCAATTTGAGGCACCTGGGGATTATGTGGAGAGAGAGTTCAATTCCATGTGGGTTGTTTTCTTTTTCTTTTTCCTTCTTCCTTCCCTTAAACTTCACAGCATTGTTTCTTTTGGCTAATCTGATGGATTCCTGGAAAGTTTATGGGACTTGTGGGAGTACTCTGCCCTGAATCAAATTTAGTTCAACTTCCTGGTGAAGGCACATTGGTCTTGGCTTCTTATAGAGTGGGTCTGTTTTGCCCCCCTTGGGAAGGGAGTATCCTGTCTTTCTTAACAATGGAGAAAAAAGATGAATCTAAAATAGAATTGGCAGCCACCAAAGAGGATGCAGTCCAGTTCTCCTCTGATACATCTACCTCATCATGAGCAGACTTATGAAAACTCTTCCAGCCTTGATATAGTTAATTATATATTTTGCTAATGTTGAATGGTAGTATAACCTCTATTGATTGTACAAATCTGTTGTGTGTATTACCTAAAATCTCCTTAGGATTTTCAGTTTTTCTGCTTCCATAGTTCAACATCCATTTACCAACACCAAGAAATTTTTATTCAAATCCTGTATTCCATCATGTCAATGAACTGCATAAAATGAAACATTCTATAATCAGTAAAAATAGAGTCTTCTCCCATGTATCTGGATGTCTAGAAAACTAGAGTAGATAAGATAGAAAGAGAAGCCAAATATATTCAAATCAATTTATAGTCTACTGGTGCCTCTTTTTTTAGAAACCAGAATAATGTTATTCATGGGAGATGTGTTCATATCAAAGTTTTCTTTATTATACATTTTTGAAGTACTGATTGAAGTTATCATTCTCAAAGTACTCATGTACTTTTTAATTGACATATTAAAGAATACTTTATATTTTAATACCAATTTTTGCTTATTAATTTATTTATTCCACAAATACTTTTTTATGCTTATTCTTTGCTTTATGATAGGAACAAGGCACACAAGAATGAACAAAATTCCCCCACTTACTTGTTTTCTCAATTTGATAATAAAGTCAGACTGTTTAACTGTAGATATGTGTTTTTATAGAGTACAATGAAATCATGAAGAAAACAGCAGTCAGTTCAATGGCGTTGTTGGTGTAGGTGAGGACAAAGTCACTGAAGTTTTACATAGGAAATTATGCAGAGAAAAGAGAACATAATTTGTAGTTATGGGGTCTGAGTTTGATGCCCCCAAATTCCAGACTGATTGTGAAACCAGAGTTAAATTCTTAACTTCTTGGAGCCTAAGTGTCCACACTTCAAAAAAAAAAAAAAAAAAGAGTAATAGTTGAGCCAACTGTGAATAATTTCAAGGATTAAATGTGATCCTGTCTATGAAAAAGATTTGCCAAACTACTATAGCTGTTGGGTGTGTGGGAGACTCCCCGCTGACCTTAAGTTTCCATCTCTCTCTGGAGAACATCACAGAATCCCTTACCCCTCCCCCTCTTCTCCAAAGAATGCCAAGCTGAAGAGCGCCAATTCAAAAGTTTTCTCAACCAATCCCCACAGGACACAGTGTCTGCTCACAATTCCTGAGTCACTCTGCCAATCAGCATCCAGCATGCCCCCTATGCAACCCTTCTTAAGCTAAAGCTTACAAGCTCACACTCTCTGCCCTCTTCCTCTCTGCCCTCTTCCTCTTCTTTCTCTCCTCTCTTGGCTCTCTCTTTCTCTCTGCCCTCCTCCTCTCTGCCTTTCTTTTTCTTCCCCTTTGGGCAGCCCCCCAATAAATCTCTTGGTTGAATCTCCTTCTCGGTTGAGTCACTCGCCTTTCATTGGTGCGGTGACTCCCATGGGACTCCCCTGCTTTTAAGCAGGACTCCCATCCTGCCGGAGATCACCACCTGAGCGGAGACCAACCTGAGCCCATCTTCTGGATCGCCTCATTTGCATCCACCATCGGCCTATGATGAATTGGTGAGTCCCCCTCTCCAGACTCCTAAACCTGCACAACAGGGAACTGTCCTTGATCTTCCGGCAGCCCCTATGGGGAGGAATACACCCACCCAGACCTTCACGGTCTCAGTGGTCTTCTTGGAGTCTTCCCCTTCCAACAGGCCTCCTCAGGCTTGAGAACTGGCATACCTCCTCCCCCTCATCTAGCCTGGGTCTCCACCTTCCCCCTCTTGGTCTGAAAGCATGGCACCAGGTGACCCATAGCTCCCATGGCGCTCCGGGAGGGCTCCTCACCAGAGGATTTTGGTGACCACCATATCCTCAGCCTGAGGTTTCCTTCTGATATTTGGCTTGAGTGGGATGCCTTGCCAGCCAACATATCATACCCTTCCTCATAGCCCCAAGGGGGGGGGGGCTCCTCCCTGCCAGCTGACTCCCTTCTCAAATGCCTCCTCAACAATTTGGACACCCTCAGCCTAATCCCAGAGATCAAACCCGAGAAATTGATAAAATTCTCTACTCAGGATTGGCCCAATTATCTCTTATATAACCAAAACTATTGGCCCCTTAAGGGTCCTTAGACCCTGCCATTTTGTGGGATCTTTACAATTATTGTGAGAGATCGAAAAAATGGGCAGAGATTTTATATATTCAGTCTTTCTTCCTCTCTTCCTCTCTGCCCTCTTCCTCTCTGTTCCTCTTCCTCTTCTCTCTCTGCCCTCTTTCTCTTCTTTCTCTCCTCTCTCTGCTCTCCACCTCTCCTCTCTCTGCTCTCTGCCTCTCCTTTTCTTCCCCTTTGGGCAGCCCCCCAATAAAATCTCTTGGTTGAATCTCCGCCTCAAGTGAGTCACTCACCTTTCAATAACAGTGTACAAATTAGTCATCATTAAGATGTTATGTAATTCAAGGATTGTCAGTGCTTTGGGAATGAGACAGAGGTATGCGAGATGATATTCTGAAAAGTAGGGGCACTAGGAAGTGTTGGAGAAATGGCACACAGCAAAGAATTATGGTTAGGTACATGGACTCTGAAGCCAGATTGTGTGGGTTCCAGTCCATGTCTCCTTTTGGGAAGTTATTTAATCTCCCTTTCCCTCAGTTTCTTCATCAGTTTTAAGGAAATAATAGTACTTAGCATATTGGGTTGTGACAGTGAATAAATGGGTTGATTTTGCATAACATTTAGAATAGTTCCTGGGGGAAGGTGGAGCAAGACACACAGGACACTTAAGGAATAATCTCACCACAGAAATATCAGTCTGAAGAAGCATCTATGCATGACAATACCTTCAAACAAGCAAAGGAAATCAGATGAAAGATCACAATACACTGTTATAGCATAATGAGATTAGTTTTATATTCCCGCATCACTCCTTTCCTAGTCCTAGGCAGCACATCTGAGAGAGATTGTGTGAAATTCAAAGAAAAAGAGGCTCATGAGCATCAGACTCATGAGGAACCCTAATCCTAATCTCACTGCAAAAATTCAACATTGGTAGATTCTCATGAACCTTGACTCCATACTGATAACCTGCAGACCGATCTTTCAGACCTGCACTGGAACTAGTTGGGAAACTACAGTCCTTGTGAATTTTGATCCATAGTGTATCACTGCCAGTATTACAGTGACCTTGAGCTCTGGAAACCCCTCAGAGGCAGGCAGGCCTCAATGACTATATGCCTCAAACATGCCTGAGTGCTGTACAACTTCAGTGGGTATAGGCTTTGGGCATTCCCCATCTCTATGACAGCATAAGTGATCCAGGTTTTGGGTACAACCCAGCTCTGCATAACCTCAATGACATGAGATTCCAACTCAGCACTCTAACAGCTGCAGGATTCCCAGGCTTAGGGGACATACTAGATGGTTCTGCCAAAAATGTCTGTACAGGCTTACCAATGAAGGACCTTCTCTGACAAAATCTGTAAGCACAAATGACAGAGGCATGGGGGTTGGGGAGCAGACTTTGGATCAGCAAGCTCTTCTTTATTCAGAGATAAAGTCAATTTGGAAAAATTGGCCCATTGCAATTTTCTACCCTGAAAATGAGCCATTTCACATTTATAAATTTGACCAATTTATAAATCTGAAATAATAAAACATAAGAGTTCCTGAAACACCATGAACATGATTTAAAAGCTTGGTTTGATATGCCATACATTAATATTCTATGTCTGCTCTACCAAACTATCACAAACTGGGTAGCTTAAAACAATAGAATTTATTCTTTCATTCTAGAGGCTAAGTGTCCAAATCAAGGGACACTGGGTTCAGTTACCTCCATGCTTTTCTCTTAGGTTCTGGTGTTACTAGAAGTCTTTGACCATCTCTGGTTTTCAGATTCCTCCAGATGCTGTCTCCTGCCATCACAAGATGTTCTCTATGTGCCTCTGTATCTCCTCTTTCTCCTTCTAGGGAAGCTAGCAATATTGGATTAGGCCTACCTATTTCATTATGATCTTATCTGAAATAATCACGTCTGCAGTGAACCTTTTTTAAATAAGATAACAATCTGAGTATTGGGAGTTAGGACAGCAACATATCCTTCGGAAGGGACACTATTAAAATCAGAACAGTGCTAATTTAAAAATAAACAATCCAGCGTTCTTTAGTCTGAGTGAATTGAGTAAGGTACTATTAATGTGCCATTAATTTGTTTATCAGTTTCTGGGTGCCTGAATTTCAAAGGTGATATGGGCCCATCTCCCCTCTACAAGATTCTTTCTTACTCTGGAAATGGCAAAAAACAATTACACATGGTTTCATAACCTCAGATAAAGTCAATAACCTCATTTAATAAGGACTTCATTTAATAAGGTTATTTCTTCATGATTTTCTCACATACTTGTTTCCTACTTTCCTGAAACTTCTTTATTCAGCTAACACAACTACAGCATACAATTGGACTGACTGTCTTTCTTTCTTTTTTCATTTGTCACATTTTGAGTTCAACAAATCCCAAACTAAAATGGACAACAATTAATATATAAAAATCTATTAAACAAGGGTATAGGTTCCAACTCTGTCATTTACTGGCTATGGTACCTTGGGAAATTTGCTTTGCCTGTCTGACTTTCTGTTTCTTCATGTGCAAAAAGAGAGATAATGTTTAAGACAATGCCTAGTCTACAACAGTAGTTGATACATTTTTATCAGTGAATAAATCAACGAATAAATAGGGTTGCTGAGAAGATTAATGAAATAATGAATGCATGCTGTTTAGTACATAGGAAGGAGCCAATAAATATCAGCTCAATCTTATTCTCTTCTTCTCAGTCCAAATTCCTTTTCTGATTATCTACATCTGTCAATGATTCTACCCAACATTCTAGATTCAAAATTCTAAGTCATCTTAAATTTATCCTGCTGTTGAACTAGCTTATGCTTGTCTTTTTAAAGTTTTTATTTCAAATCCATATAGAATTTCTCTTTCCATAGTAGATATGATGAATTTGGAATCAATTTCTTTGTGTCCAGCTCTTGGTATCATATCTAGATGTCAACAGCTTCTAGGGGGTCTTCTTGTTTTTAGACTTATTTATATAGCATATTTTGTCATTCTTAATTGTCTTTTCTACCAATTGAGTTGTACTAGTAGTACTTCTAATAGGCTTATAAATTAATTTCATTGATAAGTCCTGTGTGAGGATACTAATACCTCTCTCTCTCTTTTCCTTCCTTCCTTTCTTTCTTTCTTTCTTTCTTTCTTTCTTTCTTTCTTTCTTTCTTTCTTCCTTTCTTTCTTTCTCTCTCTCTCTAATTGGAATACCTAAGAATGTGCAGATGCTTAATTATCTATTTCATATTCTGGTTTATTTGAACCCTCTACTGTATGCCTTTCTGTGGTTATGGTGCAGTGTCCAAAAGGATAGTATATCTCTGGGAGTTTTGAATGTTCTTTTTTTAAGTCAGAATTTGTTTGAGTTTTAAATTTTTTCTTGAATTTTTTTCTAGTATTGTCTGTTCCTTGAGTACTTTAAGTTTTAAAACTGTGCATTGCTGAACTAGTAGAGGAGACACACAGACAAACCCACATAATTACAGTCATCTGATACTCAACAAATGTGCCAAAAACATGTTGGAGAAAAGATAGCCTTTTAAACAAATGGTACAGGAAAAACTGGATATCTCTATGTAGGAAAATTAAACTAGATCCTATCTTTCATACTGCACAAAAGACAACTCAAAATGGTTCAAAGACCTAGGAATTAGACCAGAAAACTTGCAACTGCTAGAAGAAAACATAGGCTGAACATTCCAAGATATTGGCACAGGCACTGACTTCTTTAACAAGACCTCTGAAATTCAAGAAATGAAACCAAGATGGGATGATATCTTGTTGAGAGCCACAGCCAAAGGGGCCCCAGCAAACTTCCAGCTGCCAGCAAACTTCCAGCTGCCGGCTGATGATTGGCTCACAGCGGCCCCAGCAACATCTAGCTGATTGGCTCCTCTGCGGTGATGCTCATTGGACTGTTTCCCTGCCCTTTCAGACCACGGAGCTGCTCATTGGGGGACTTTTTTTGGCTCCGCCGACGTGACCCAGCCAATCGGCCTCAAGAGCAGGAGGATTGTGGGAGGTGGAGAGAGGCTTGGTGGGAGAGAGAGGCTTGTGGAAAGCCGGTGGTGGCAGTTGAGGCTCTGAGGATTTTTCCTGAGAGGCTGTTTTGTTTGGCGTGTGTGGTTCTAAAAATAAAGTTAGTTTCTTTTGACAAGTGGCTCCTGATTGTGCCCAGCCAGACTGCGGCATTTGGTGGCTCACACGGGGAGCGACTGAGGGTAAGTGAAACTGCTCGCCCCTGAGGGCAGGGCGAGAGGATGGGTAGCCATTTTAAGATTCCTCTTTTGTTATTTTGTTTCACTTTTGTTTTAAGTTGCCTGTCCCTGGAGATGTGTAAGATGGAAGAAAAACCGCTCACATCTGAGGAACAGATAGGGAGAAAGGACGGATGGACATTTCAGGAGGCTATTATAATGCTTTTGTGTTGTTCCAATTTTGTTTCACTCTGTTTCAGTTTTGTTAGGCGTCATCTTGTTGGGTTGTATTATAGTAGAAATACGGGATCAGAAATTAGTAAAAAACAAACTGAAAGAGTGTTAAGTAAATTGTTAGAGGAAGGAGGCATCTCAGTAAAATCAAGAACAATCAGGGCATACGTTGATACAATACAAAAATGTAGCCCATGGCTTTTTAAGGAGGAGTTGTTAAATATATCACAATGGAACCATCATGGTGAAGATTTAAAAAGAATAGAAAAGAAAAGCCCAGGGACTCTGCCAGTTGGCACATTGCCATTGTGGACGTTCATATCTTGTTTGCTTAGTCCAAAGCCTTCAGTTCAGACAATGGTAGAGGAAGAAGAAGACATAATGATTCAAGTAAAAGAGAAGGTCTCTCAAGTTAGTCAGACAGAGGAAAAGATTCAAGTAAAAGAGAAGGCCTCTCAAGCTAGTCAGACAGAGAAAGAAAGTGTAAAACAGAAAAAGCCATCAGGGGGAAAGTTACAACAGGAGACTGCTACTAACACCTTTCTATCACCAGAGGACGTAAGTGTCCAACTAACAAGGCCACCTCCATATGCTGGGAGGTCCCCAACCCCCGCAGTTGATAGTTGGGATCCTGAGACAAGATCTCAAATATTAACATGCCCTGTATTTGAGGCAGGAGGGCAGCGATTTTACCAAGTTTTAAATTTCAAAACAGTGAAGCAGCTAAAAGAGGCTGTAACAACCTATGGTCCTCAAGCACCCTTCACTGTAAGCATGGTCGAATCCATTAACAACTTGAACATGACGCCAGCAGATTGGGCTAATATGTGTAAAGCTGTGCTAAATGGAGGACAATACCTGTTATGGAAGGTTGCCAATGAGGAATTTTGCAAGGAGACGGCTAGGCGAAATGCAGCAGCTGGTTATCCTCAGAGAAATCTAGATATGTTGTTAGGAAAGGGACCTTATGAGGATCAGCAGCAACAAATTGCATATGATCCTGG